>NW_022631070.1:6889517-7283071 GCF_010015895.1 Lontra canadensis | reverse complement strand
TTTCTTTCTTTCTTTCTTTCTTTCTTTCTTTCTTTCTTTCTTTCTTTTTTGGTGCATGTTCAGGACTCAGGATCTATGTGATGTTTAAAGAGAAGCTAAATTTTTAATCTCTGAGCCAAGGGCCTTGGGTGACGTTCAAGTTCCCCTGAATCTTCTGATTCTTACTCTGGTTCGAAACCACAGCTCCCCGTGCAGTTGAAATGGCATTTTCCTCCGGTCCATGACTTCTGCATTCAGCAGGTATCAAGTTCTGGGCTACGTGCAAAGCTGCAGGAATGAGTGCAGGGCTCTTTCCACAGGGTGAACCACAGGAGGGCTCTCCTCCACCTTCGGGGCTGCTCCCCAGAAGGAACAGGGTCCTCCAACCCCAGGGCAGATGATGGCATGGCCTCGCTCCTCAGAAAGCCAGCACAGAGACGCGAGAAGCGGTTCTTAGCGGGGAGATCGATACAGGAAATGAAAGAGGGAACCAATGGTTTCCACCAACTTAGAGCAGAACCGAAAGTCTGCAAATAAAAATTACGGACCCTTCATCGCAGCCCCCCTTCCCCCGCACAGGCTGTGTGAAAACACGCGATTCTGTAAAAGACTTTTTTTTTTTTTTTTGAGAGCTCTTGAGTCATCTTGGTTTCTATCTCCTAGTTTAGATTTGACTTGGAAAACAATAAAATAAAATAGTAAAAGGCCCTCATTTCCCTGCTCCGCATGCAAAGCACTAAGATGGTCTTGCTCCGCGAAGAAACCCTGCTCTGGGACTCTTGGCGGGACTCAGCCTGTGCCCAGCTGCACTTTCTTTCCTGGCACTTTTGAAAAAGCAGAGCTGCACCTCAAACCCTAGCCTTTGGTTTTATTTCTGGGCCAAACATGTGGGGCTTTCTAAAAAAGTATACTGAGGTAAAGCCATCGTCAACCGTGAAAAAGAAGGTTAGGCAGAAAATAAGCTGTTCATATTCATTTAATATTCAAGACTCCGTGGGCCGCCAAAGAGATTGATTGCAAGCCCACGTCATCCGTGCAAGGTCTCTGCTCCAGCACCGTCAGGCCTTCCCTCCCTTCTGTTCTTGCTTCTGATTTGCCAGTTTCCCCAAGTTAGAAAACGGAAGGACATACACACAAATGACTTTTGCCTATCGTTGGCCATCTAACTTTTGATCCATACCCGTTCTGTGAAACGTTAGGTCAGATGTGCCCATTTTTCTGCACTTTGGGGAAAAAAGGGAACTGACCGTGACTACCAGACTTCACACCTCACTTTAATGCTAATAATTAAGCTCAGATTTCTTACGAGTCACACTATGGTCCAGCATTCATTCTGGGGAAACATCCTGCCAGCCCGTGCCTACAACTTGCATGTAACCTTCTCAGTGACCAGCTCCTTGGAGCTGACAGTTTGGTCAAATATGTTTGTGCATCTGTTTTTCTGTCCAGTAAGGACGTGGCAAATAGATTTTGAATGCGGAGCAATCTGCAAACCCAGGCTTTTATGTTACGAGAGCACCATGGGGAAGATCACCATGTCGACATATTTTAATAAGCATTCATTCCATATGGGGTCTAAGAGTGCTTATGAAATACTCCTTTGATTGTGTTTGTAGATTTTATTCTTTTCATGGGAAGTACTTGAAGGCAAGTGTCCTAAGTGTCACTGAGGCCTTAGCAAAGGAACGTATGTCTCAGTCAGATCGAAGGAAGTCTGAAAATTCTAAGTCACATCATAAACTGAAATTAAGGGGAAGAATAGTTTCTTTATTGGATTAACTGTGGGGATACAGTAATACCCGTGAATACAATATATGCTAACATAAAATTATGCCTAAAATAAGTATTCTAAGGATAAATTACTCTAGCCAGTAGTCATCAGTAAGTGAATATACCATCTTTGTCATTTTTTTCTTTCTTTTTTTTTTTTTTTTTTAAGATTTTATTTATTGGGGCGCCTGGGTGGCTCAGTGGTTTAAGCCTCTGCCTTCGGCTCAGGTCATGATCTCGGGATCCTGGGATCGAGTCCCGCATCGGGCTCTCTACTCAGCGGGAAGCCTGCTTCCTCCTCTCTCTCCTCCTGCTTCTCTGCCTACTTGTCATCTCTGTCTGTCAAATAAATAAATAAAATCTTAAAAAAAAAGATTTTATTTATTTATTTGAGAGAAAGAGAGAGTGCAATTAAGGGGGGTGATGGGGGGGAAGCAGACTTCCCACTGAGCAGGGAGCCCAATGCGGGGCTCCATCCCAGGACCCCGGGACCATGACCTGAGCTGAAGACAGCTGCTTAACCGACTGAGCCACTCAGGCCCTTGTCGCTTCTGCACCTGTAAGTTGCCATCCCACACGATTCTAAAACCCTGTGTTAAACCTATGATCCCATGGTCCCTGAGTAACACTGTCCTAAACAGTCGTCCCCTGACCATCCCTTTCTTTGCCCCTAGAAAATTCAAATCCTTATCTTTGAAAGGAGAGGGAATTTGTATTTGCCAATGCCTATTTTATATCATCCCCATGAAGTTTTGCCAGGAAGATGTCCTTTGTTCACAGCTGTTTCTCCAAAGGCTCAGAGAGGTCGAATGACTTGCCCATAGTCA
Organism: Lontra canadensis; assembly: GCF_010015895.1. NCBI lineage: Eukaryota > Metazoa > Chordata > Mammalia > Carnivora > Mustelidae > Lontra > Lontra canadensis. The sequence continues at coordinate 7,280,495 of NW_022631070.1, read as the reverse complement.
CACAGCAGGGCAGGCAGGCAGGACTCAGAGCTGGGTCTCCAAAGCTATCTCATCCTATGACTCCACGCTGCCTCCCGCATGACAAGTCATGCCCCAACAATCCAGTTCTACAAGGGCACACCTCACATATCTTCAGGGAGTCTCCCCTGGGCCCTTCCTTCTTCTGTAAAGTTAAGGGTGCAGCTTCCCTGTGTGCACACTCTTAGGAGATAAAGTCCTGTGACATGTGTCAGGCTGCCGTCCAGGGCTCGACAGATTTTCCCAGAACAGTATGAATGGGCAAGGAAAGTACAGAGTCCTGCTGGACGGCTCCACCCCAGGGGCTCATGCTCTGAGTCACCGGCCGCGTGTGTGGTACAAGCCCAGGGCAACTGAGTCACTGCGGCCTTCCCCCACGGTCCTGCACAGAGAGCCGCTCCTTGGTGAAAAGCTGCTCCCGCAAGCCTCGTGAACACCCTGCTTTTCCTGGGTCCATCTTCTCATCCAGGCCCTGTACAGAGACTTGTCCTTAAGGGCACGAGACTTGTTGTGTCCCTCAGTTGCTGCCCTTGTAGGAACGGAATGGAGAGATGGTGGTCAGAGTGGGCCATGGAGCTAGGAGAGGACAGAGAAGGAGTGTCTAGAATGCGAAAGGGAAGTTTGCCAAGGTGACGAGCTTCCGTTCCTTGCAGAGACAAGCGCTGTTTGCGATCTGTGCCCAGTAACAATTATCCTCCATCAGCTCTGTGGCTGCTGCTGCTGGGGGGTGCGGTGGAGGGTGGGGAAGGATTGAGGCCGCCCTTCAGAGGCTGGCCGGCATCTCACGGACATCACCCTCGGACAGCGGTGAGCCTGCACCCTCGGGCCTGTGAGGCTGTGCGTAGACTCGGCGCTCTGGCCCCAGCTGCCCGGGTGGACGGCCTCACGGTCTCCTGACAAGGTGTTATCTTAGGTGGCTTTTCCTCTGCCGGGAATACGGCCTCTTCGTAAGGAAAGAGCTCTCGGGTCATAAAAATCGTGAGTGATCACGAAGCACGGGGGAGCAACGTGTTCTCACCGTGCGTGCTCATCGGCGGTCACCATGGCCGCTGTTGTGTCCCTGTTGTGGCCCCCTGCTGCAGTCCTCACCCCGGGTGCTCAGGGTGCGGGTCTCTTGCTGGAGCGAGGATGTTGCTGCACAGGCGCCGGCCAAGGCTCAGCCGCCTGCTGGACAGCAGCGCCCGCGTCGGTTTTGACCTACTCCATAGTACCGAATCTGAGTCCTCTGGATGCGCCCGGCAACTTCGGGAGGTTGTCCTTTCACTGCTGCTCCTGGTTTTCAAAGGTGAGGCTACACTCATTATCCGAGCCCGAGGAAACTGTGATGCCCACCGCCCTCTGGGGTGCCAGGTCCAAGGGCCTCCTCCTCAGGACGTCGCGTGCAGTCTCAACAACTGCCCCCCACCCGGCCGCTCCAGTGATCAGTCTAAAGCCAAGGGACATAGAGAAGCAGCAACAGCGTGGCCACTGGAGCACAGTCCTGCCCGCCGACTGTGTTGGCCCAGGTGTGAGCCCTTCAGAGCGGCACACCTGTCTCCGGGATCTGGGGGGCAGGCGTCTTCACCCCCAGAGAAGTGCCAAAGCCCCCCAGCCAGTGGTGGCTGCCAGCCAAGCGAGCAACAGGCCTTCGGGCTTGGGCGCATTTTATTTGCTCCTGACATCTCGCGAAAGCCTATTTCCCAGTGACCGATCCCCCAAATCGATGGAATAAAGAAGGGTCACCAGGGACGCCTGGGTGGCTCAGTGGGTTAAGCCTCTGCCTTCGGCTCAGGTCATGATCTCAGGGTCCTGGGATCGAGCCCTGCATCGGGCTCTCTGCTCAGTGGGGAGCCTGCTTCCCCCTATCTCTCTGCCTGCCTCTCTGCCTACTTGTGATCTCTCTCTGTCCAATAAATAAATAAAATCTTAAAAAAAAAAAGGGTTATTGAAAGGAATCATGCCAAACAAGAGAAAGTTCTATAAAAGGACTTGAGACAAAAACAAATGAGTCACCGGGAGAGAGGTGGCCCGGGGTTTGATCTCCTGCCACCTGCCGGCATCGGGGGCTGTGTGGGGCGCGCGGTCATGAGCCCAGTGTCTACCACAGGCAGCAGCACCCAAGGAAGGCAGACGTGGAGCTGTAGACCCTGCCCACAGGTATGACACGATCCAGGTAGGGACTTGAACTCCATGTTCTCTTCTCAGTCACTGGATCCTGATGCCTAAACCTAGGCCAAGAAGGTATGCCCTCGGCCAGGTCCTGCTTGAACCGGGCATGTGAGAAGCAAGTCAGAAGCAATCATCTCGTGAGCCTGGGGGAAAAAGAGGGGCTCACTGGTGGGATGGTGGAGAATCTGCCTCAAAAGCCTGGCAAAGAGGATGCGGGAAATGGAGCTGTGCTCCTGAAAGGAGGTTTGTGGGGTCCGTAACCAGCCACCTGGGAACACCCAGCTCATTCCACGGTTTAAAAGGCTTTGCGTTTAGTTTAGAAGTAATATGTCAAAACACTTCATTATTTAAATTTGAATGACAGACACAGAACCTGCTCTAATAAAGTTTCATTTTCGTTTTCCCAGAGTAGCTCTAGTCCCAGGCATGGGGCTCTCACTGGGGCATTCGGTGCGTTTGTAGGAGGGGTAAGTCTTTGGAGGTCATGCCAGGTGGAAAGAAGGGACCTGGGGTGGGTGACACGCCCCGTGAATGCTGCATATTCAGAACCACGTCCGGCAGGTCTGTGTATCCCCCATCATCTTCCTCTGACCTTCAGCTTCTCCAAGAGCCTCTGTATCGACGGCGACAGGGAGAAGGAGAAGAGTGAGCACACGCCGGGTGAGTGGCCTTCCTCAGACCCCTCTGGCCAAGAGGTTCAGCAGAGATGTCTCATATCCTGGATCAAGTCAGTAGCTGGGCTCTATTTAGGATTGGGGTCTGATGCTGCTGGCACCAGGAGTGAAGACATTTATTCCTTCATGTGTGGACGCAGCAGGTGCAGCACACCCACGCTGGGCACCCTCACTGCCCAAAGGGATTCCCGCTCTGGGGAGCGGGAGAGAAAGTGAAAAAACCCATAGAAGGGGCGGATGTTGGAAGTTCAGGAGAGCAGAGAGGACGCCCCAGGAGGCACTCAGAGCTGGCCGTCCCAGGACGCTCTCATCCATTCCTGAAGCACCATCACACCTTGGGAGGGTGGGCAAGGCCTTCTCTTAGTACGATTCAACCACCTCCTGGCAGACATGAAAACAAATTCTACATATATATTGTTTGGGTCCCTCCTCAGTATTCAGTGGTGGAAACTCCAACACTGGTCCAGAAAGAAGGGCAGGCACCTGCCAGTCATCCTTGGGGGCATGATTCCTGACAGCAGGATCTGCTCTGCAGCCAGCGGGAATGGCCCGGGGGACTTATTATGGGATCGCATCAACTGCGGGGCACTGGAGCAGGAGCCGTGGGCACACACAGGCATACACATGTCCATCATCACTGCCAAACTAGCAAATATTCACTGAGCACTGACTCAAGAGTGGGGGGGACACAGATACACCAGTGTGGCTTTGAAAGTCTTAACTCTCCGACTGCATATTTCAAATGAAAACAAAAAGCATAGAGGTGCCTTGAACTGCGTATCAGATAAGGCAAATAAAAACAAGGCACAGAAACTCAGAGGAGACACCTGTGGACCGGCGTGGGCCCGGGAGCTGGTAGAAAGGGTCTGCTTCTACCCTAAACCTTAGAGAAAAGGGTCCAGACTTGGCTGTGTGCCTGTCTGTGGCCGCTGGGCATCCTCGTTGAGTGAATGAATGAAATACGGGCTTTGACCTCAGGTCCTCCATCCCTGGCTCACGTGGTCTTCAGCTACCATGGGTGGGTTGACGAGGTGAACGTGAGTCTGACCAGGAGCCCACACACACTTTGTGCGGGGGTACCTGTCGCTTCCGTGGAGTCTAATTCCTGACATTAATGAGAAAGCCACACAGAACTGATCACGATGGCGGGACGGGACGGGTTGGCTAGCATTTCCCGCTCTGCTTCCCGCCGGCCGTGTGGGCTAACGGACCACGCCTCCGGTCTAGTCGGCAAGCTGAGGACGCCAGCCGCTGCCTGCTCGTCGCTGGTGGTTTGACGTTTGAGGATCAAGGGTGAGCCGCTGGCACATTCTTGCTGATCAGATTTGTTACCTGCATCGAGCCCGCGGGAGGGCTCATTTGTCAAGGACAATGGCCAGTGACACTGACTTACAAACCAACAACAAAAGCAACACCAAACGAAACAAAACACCCCCTCCCAAAACCTCTGCAAACATATGGTATTTAATTTTTGCTTAAAGTCATGGAGGCATGGGGAAAAGCAGGTGAAAATAAAAAAAAAAACAAGTAAACATCACTAAACATCAGTGAACTAAAATAAAACAAGCAAGAAAACAAACCAACATGTGTATCTGAACTAAGCGTAGGAATTTTAATTGGGCAGAACATATACTGAATCAAAGTAGCTTCGAGCAAGAAGGCAGAGGCTTGGAGATCGTGAGGCTTTCTAGGCTAGAATCCTCCCCGTCAGAAGGAATGGAGAACGTTAAATACCACAGTCACAAGAACCGGAGGACTTTGATGGGACACCCGTTTCATGGGAGCCTGAGCACGGTCCACCCCATTCAGAACAACTGGACAGACCGGTCCTGGATTTACAGCCGCATGTGAAATCCGCGGAAATACCCGGGACTTCTGTGCTCTCTGTCATTTGTCAAAAATGCTGTGAATTCAACTCTCAGAACATGTTGGTCAATGCCATTCTACCATTGGTCAACATGTTCACGGCTTCTGACAGGAAAGTGTTTTACTCAAAGATTTGCAGAACTTCCTTCCTGTAAGGTTTCAGTGGCCTGGCAAGAATTGCAAGAGGAAGCTATGGTATTGATCACAAAAGCACCCCAGAAGCCTAAGGTTGTTCTTCATCTGATTTACAGGAAAACCTTGTGGAAAGCAAACCTGAGTGAAATTTGCCTAATGCAGAATTTAAAAAAACAACAACAAAAACAAAAAACCTATTTTTAAATAAAACCTGTGGGGAAAGCAAGAGTTATTTTCCCAATTGAGAAATAAATATCCACCAGACAATGAGCATAACCACCGGCTGTCCATTGTGTATGTCGGGTTCCAGACCCCGCGTCCCGTCCCCGCCGACTGGCCTGTTCTCTAGTCTTTCAACAATCCCAAAAGCATTTGCCTTATTCCCATTTTGGAGATGCGAAAAATAAAGTTTAAAGCGCTTGGGAAACCATCACACAGCCGAGAATTCATGATTCTTTTTGTGTGTAAGTTCTATGTGGGAAGGTCCGCCATGGATTCCCCAGAACATAAGAGGATAAGGGCCCGGTCTTGGCAAATCAAACCGCTAGAATTCCCTTAAAAAAAAAAAAAAGGGAGAGAGAGAGAGAGAAAAGGAAAGAGAAAAAAGAAACAGTAGTTCCTAGATTGGGTCACTGTTAAACGTTTCCAAGGGAAGTCACAGCTTGAAGAAAGGGCTCCGGGGTATTTGGACAACAGCTTTCCCACGTTCTGGTGTGGTTGTGAGCTTTCCAGGTGCCGCCCTCCACCCCCCAGCTGTCACTGAGTCCTTGAATCCTTAAAAGGCAACAGTCCTGGTTACCTGGCACCGGAAGCTCAGTGGGTAGGTCGTGATTGATTCATTGTGAGCCAGAAGTTGCTGGCAGGCCTTCCTCTCTCAAGCCCCATAAACTTCTCTAGTCACCATGGGACCAGAACCGGTTCCCATTGGTCCCCTCCTCCAGACATGCCTGAAGTGGAGCGTGTTGCATCACAGCCTGGGGAAGCCCAAACACAGGGGGCCCATGCCATGCGACTGTCCTCATGGGCTCAGTCAAGCTCCCTCACGGCTCTTGCTGCCTCCTGCCACCAACCCTGCTGGGCATGGACAGTGGGGAGGTGCGGGATTTCCGGTGGCCTGTCGCCCACTCGTCCGCAGCCCCTGCTGCCTGTCTCCATCTTCGGACGAAGTACCACGCCAGACAGATCGTGAAAACTCGATGGCCCTGGGTCCCTATTTCTAATCTGCAGGGAGCACCCACGTTCTCTTTCATTGACTTTAGCAAAATGACTCACCTATCTGCATTCTGCCTGCAGGCAATTTTACCATGAAGGGTTAACTTTTTACAGTGAAAATACAGGCACACATATGTCTCGTGAAGAGTCGGCTTGCTTCATCTTTCGAGCTGTGAATAAGTGACCTGGTTTGGGGAGGATGGTAACTTGTAGAGGGACGAGGGAAGAGCTTCTCTGAGGCCCGTTTCTGCGGGAAGAGAGGGCGCGCGGCCCTCCGCTGCTGCTGAGCCTGACCCGTGTCCTGAGCTGCGGGAGAGGAGCGGGGATGCCCGCGACGCTGCCTCCACGGCGACCTCATTGAGAGAGCCAGCGAGGGCCATCGCCCATCTTGCACATCTGGAAGGAAGTCTTGCACAACCAGAGTGCAGTGTGGCAATGTGAAACTGAAGAAATGGATGCAACAGAGCCATGCTCTGTGTCCGTGCCAAGCGCCCCTAAACATGCTTGGGCACCCAGGTCTGCAGGAAGCCACAGAAAATGCTCATCCGCGGCGTGCGTAAGAGTCCCCGTCATCTAAGCGGCTCAACTGCTTAAAAAGTTCATCATTGTTTATGGCAGCTTTGAATCGGGGGCTCTTAATTTAAGGAATAAGTTCCAGATCGTACGATAGTTTGGCCTTTTGGGTGGTGTGGCTTACGTAAAGGGAGGTCAAGGCCTAGCACCCCAAGTTTGGAGGAACTGTCGGGGACATCGGCTATGCTAGTGACATCGACTTTTATCGGAAATCCTGCGGGGGCTGCTCAGCCCAGCATGGCTCCTACCAGGACATGCGGTACCCAGACTCTTCCTCCTCTGTCTCTCTTCACTCGCAGACGTTTAGAGAATTCTCATTAAAATCACTTAGAGCGAAACAGAGAGACCATGTTATAAAATAAACCTAGTTAAATACACTTTGTTGTATTGCCTCATTTGTGTGATGCATGGACTTAATTTTCCTCTCTTTGTGTCTTAACTATGTACATGAGGTGATGCTTGCCAATTAATGCAGGATGTCACATCCCCAATTGCTTTCTCTATCTTCTTAAACATTAAAAATAAATACATGCCATCTGTCTCCTATCTTGAAAGCAATTCAAAATGGTTACTTTTGTTTGCTCAGGATTACAGCACAGTTTATAGCTTCAGTGCCTCTGAATTGTAGGCAAGTTCTGTCTCCATTTCATAAATGTAACTTCATTTTAAAGCGCATCCAATGGAATGAGCAGAAGGCTCTCATGAGAGCCTGCACAAGACAGAAAATGGGTGGGTGGTGACGGAAACCTTGCTCTTTGGCGTTTGGGGCCAAATGCTTGGCCTGCTGTTTCCTGGCTGAGCCATCTTAGGAAATGAATTGCGACTTCGTGAAGCCTCAGTATTCCCTAACTGTGAAATGGGGATAATGCCTACTGTGTGAAATACAGAGAAAGAGGCAGAGACAGAGAGAAAACACCCTGCCTACCCAACTCCTGGTTAAGGAACAAGAAACAGTAATCCTCTTCATCATTGCCCAAATTTGGGAGGGGGATAATTCAGTTTGAGAAGGAGGACTGTGGTGAAAAAAATAGCTCAGAGTAGCAGAAGGTTAAATCCTAAGAAAGGAACTATAGGAAAGCTATGTTCTTTCTCCATAGCAATTAAAATATGAAGGTAAACAACTCAACTCCAATCGCCCCCCCTGCCCCTCCGTGCCCAGGTGAGCTGGGATGTGCAGAATATGACTGGTGTCCCGGGACAACCTGAGACACTCTGGATCTGCCACAGCTACAATGACGTTTTTTATTAAAAAAAAAAAAAAAAAAAAAAGGTATGCCATAAAGCAACAAACCTGAATAACAACTATAATTAAAGGGGCAAAGGGCAATTTGAGAACGTTCCACTTTCCATTCTAAGTCAGAGCAATTTTCCCAACAATACTTTCTACTGTAGCAAAAGAGAAGTTCTCTAGATCTGAGCCGAGCGTTCTGAAGATGGTGAACGTGTAATTTGAAATCCACCCTATACTCACAGACCACAGAATTGCAGTGCTGTATAAAATGCCAGACACATGTGACCCGGCCCAAAATATCTTAGCAATAAGAAAATTGAGGTCCAGTGAAACACAGCAAATTGTCCAGAAGCACCCAGCTCGTTCAAACGGGAACGTACCCCTTCTTCGAGCCAGGCTTCAAAAAATTCGTTAAACACACTGAAAATTTTTCGGCTTCTATAAATACCCTTGGTTTACAGCTGATTCCTTACGGCTTCTAGAAGCCTTATTTGAACATAACTGAGCTGTTGGGCATAGTCTTCGCATGACAAAGTGGTCAAGTCTTACTAGGAGGTGAGAATGTATTATCAAGCCTTTATTTAGCTGTACTGTCAAGGCGATCCAGCCATTAGTCATCCCGACATGTGCCTCGGAGCACCACACACCCATGAGTCCTGGCAGAAATTGCATCTGCTTCCTGCCGCCTCCCACACGGCAACTCTGCAAATCGCAGATATTTTTACGGCCGTTCTAGGAAGAAAATTACTTAACATTCCTAATCTGGGGAGGCATTTAAACTTCCCCTCCCTAATTATAAAATTAAAAGCCAACTCGTGTAAAGTCTGCACATGTAGCAATAGGAAGACCCGCTAGGAGAGCAGGAGTGAGCGAGTGAAAACTGGGAACTTCCTGAAACCAACCAGAACCCGAGGAAGCTCGGACGTTCCGGCCGTCCCCACAGCCCCCCTCTTCTAGAAAGCACATTGATTTCACCATGTCACTCCCGAATCTTGAGATGATCTGGAAGTGGACTTGCAGGCGGACTGATACTCGTCACACAGCAAATCCGAGACCAAGATCTAAAGCTACTCACAAGACACACTTCTGAAAACCAAAAGCTATTATTGTATTTGCCAACAAACCCTACATTTAACACATCCTGTTGGCCCTTAAAATTATATATATATATATATGTAAAATCATGTGGCGATCATGTAAACGATCTTCTCCTTTCTGCCGTATTTTACTGGTCTGATCAGTAAATATATATTCATAAAGAAGAGTGGGTTGAAGCCAGGGCTGACTTTTGGACCTGCTGCGGGTCCTCAGTCATTTCTACCTTCCTGAGAGTAACATCAGGTTCCTCTTTCCACAGTAGCTCCCAGGACAGGCTGTTAAAAAGTCAGGGTTTCGGGAAAGGCAAGCAAGCGGCTGTCAGAATTGCACAAGCGACGTTTCCCAAGGAGGAGCCAGGCTGATTAATAGAACAGGAATCTCTTTCGACAGCCCCCACCCCCCGCCGCCACCGCCACCCGCCCCGCCACCCCGAAAAAGAACCACCGGACTCAAGATGCTGATAAGAATTCTTTTATGTTATTCCAATAAAAAATACATTCATACAGAAATATAACAATCTTGCAAAAAACAATTTCAAATAAAATCTTGTAAAACAAAATTTTACAAAAATCTTACAAAGATTCTTTAGCTAACAGGGTGCTTCAAAAAAAAAAAGAAATTTCACTAATAGAAATTTTTTTTTTAACGTCAAGCAAAAAGTTTCTGCTTGATTGAGGCTCAGTTATCACCTGAACAGAATGTAATTCTTTATGTCCTTGCTTATTATGAAAATTACAGGCGTTGACACACATGGCACCCAGCCCCACAACTTCATGGTGTTTCGTAAGTGAGACAAGCCAGTGCAAGTTGTTGTGGGTTTCGGTTTTTTTTTTTTTTTTTCCTTTTTTGTCTTTTGTTTACCTTCTTGCTTAATGGAATTGTTATGGCTAAGTAACACAGCAGGGCCAAAAAAGGAGTTTCCCCAAACCCAGCAAACCAAGTGCCTGGATTTGGAGTTGCCAAAAGAAAAGTGCATTTTCCCCTCAGCAAAATGAAATGAGCTCTTCAGGTAAGTGTATCCATCAGCCCAGATAAAAAAAAAAACCAGTTATGTGAGCTTTCCTCATTGCTCATTTCCAGGAAGATCAAACAAATTACCAGCCCAGCCAGACTCATATGTGTATATATATATATATATATACATATATATAAAGAAAAGATCCACACCCACAAGCCAGCAGCTGGATGACCTAGCAGCTGTCCATGCTGTGGTACGCCAATTCGGGGAAATTACTCGTTGGAAAAACTGGAAGAATCTATGCGCTGGAAAAAATAGCTTCATCTGCATAAAAAGTATTCTAAAAAAGACTCCCTGTGATTCCCTTCCTCTTAGGGTAGATGTTCTAATAAGGCTGAAATTCAAAATCAAACCCTTAGTGTGTCTGAGACCAATTAGTGGGCTAGGATTCCCTCCGTGCCACTTTCGAATGGCCGAAGGTCCCTTATTCTGGACCTTTCAATAACGATGAGCAAAGTCAGCAGTCTGAAATAGATTGGATGCCAAGGATCTGTAGCAAATCATTAAATTACAGATAAAGCCTTTATAAAAGTTATGGTTTTTACTTTTACCTCCTTTATGGCCATTCTGAAATATTTCTTCACAGGCTGTGGAATTTTCTATCTAAACATTCTCATTTCTCCTTAAAAAAATATTTATATATTATCTATATATATGTATATATATACACACACACACACACACACATACACACACTATACACACAAATATACATACACAAGAATTCCGCCCACTTTTTAAAAAAAAGTAATATACTTTCTGTATTACCGACAGATAGCTAGATAGATATGTGGAGCTTGTGCCTTTTAAGCAAATACGTTAACATTGTTTCTTTATACTTCTGTATCTTTAATATGTGTGAAAATGTTACATATTCAATACAGCCGGTGTGTGATCTATACAATTGTTGTGCAAAGTCTATATGAAAGTCTCATGGTGGCAGAAATGGTCCAATTTCCCAATTATCATGTGTTTTCCACTTTAACACTGAAGTCAAGTTGTCTAAAATATCGAGTAAATACTGACTTGTTTGGGGAGTTTCATCTCTCTGTTTATCTTTGTGAAGGAGGACTTTAAAGAGATTTTTGTTTCTGTATTATATATTGATACAGTACAATGCCAGGTGAGAAAAGAGCCTTAATAAAGCATGCATCACCCAAACCCCTGTATGAGACCCCATGGAAGGGGCCACTTGCATAAGGCACCATTATTAAGATCTACAGTGCATTAACAGCTAGAAAACCAGAAATTAGTCCTCAAGGCATAAATAAGAGAAACTTAGCTGCATGAGAAAACAGTTTCTAAGCTTTAGTGGTTTTATCCACCCAACGGAGAAAAATTTCAGGTTCTTAGTCTAATGCAACATTAGACTAGCAATTCCCAGCCCTAGCATTCTTGATACCCAACATATGCCCAATGTCTTCAAAGGGCATCAGGAAATTCTCCAAAAAGGTACTTCAAATTCAGAATTATTTAAAAAATAACCCTACGCTGCACAACGCCTTTCTGAAAGGGGAGTGTTGTGAAATTGCTGGGGTAGGGGGAGGTTCGGGAAGAGTTGTGTATCTATCGCCAGGCCCAGATGGCCAGGGATCACTGAATTCGACCAATCCTATCTTAGCGGCTCAGTAACTGGAACCGACATTGTAGTCCTGATTTAAGAATGGAAAGCAGATAGTTCCCCAGACCATGCATTACTTTTTGTCTTATAAGGAAAAGTTATCAATGTGTTATATTCGCAAATACACAGCTTATACGACGGGTAACAAATGAGCTCTGTTGTAGCAAGTAAACAAGCTACTTGACACATTGCACTTTTTTTTTTTTTTCGTAGCTGCACCAGACACGGAAAGTTCTCTCACACGGGGAAGGGGCTTCCCTCCCCACACCCATCCGCCACACCAGGGGTCTTAACCACCCACGCCCACCCTCCATGTTTTCCCTTCTTCTTCTTCTTCTTTTTTTTTTTTTAACATCTTTTTCTTTTTTCCCCCCTAAGGCGCAGATCCCCACCCCCCAGGAAATGATCGGTGGTCATCTCATCTCGTGGGATGCTCCTCGCACACAGTACACTCAAACTCCGCGCTTGCTGCCTCTTGCGGTCTCGCCACCGCAAGGGAAAAAGACTCTTGCCCCCATCACACAGTCAGTAACGAACAGACCCTCCGCAGACAGTCAACCCAACCAGTAACATTCTCAGTGCACATGCTCACGGCAAAGGCTTAGGGACCACTCGGAAGACAGGTACCCGTGGCGAGTCCAGGGCCACCCAAACACCACACACCGCGGGTGCTCCGCCGCTTCTGACATGACGTTTTCGCCCTCGAAAGACCTTCCAAGTCGAGGTCCTGGAGGCAACTGGGTGGGGTGCAAAATGGCATGCTTTGGCTGGAACGCGCACCCTCCTTCCACGGCTGTCTCTCAGCCTGGAAGCCTTTTAGCCCGCAGGATTCGCCGCTCTGCTCCCTCACAGGTGCCTCTTCATGTGCAGGGCCAGGTGGTCAGACCTGGAGAAACACCTGCAGAGCAATCGGCCCCCGACAAGTTAGGTCCCCGCCTGGAGGAGCTGACAGCCCTCCCAGCCCAGCCCCCCTCCGAAGAAGCGGGGAGTCCACGGAGTCACGGCCATTCCCACTCGTGCTGCCGGGAGGAAAGTCCAGCACAGGGGCATGCAGAGGAAGGGCTCCGATCCGGCCTCTGGGGGATCTCACCTGACCTCATTACTCAACCATCTAGGCTGCAGGGCTGAAGGCCAACCTCCAGAAAGTATGAATGAAATCACCCTATGCTCATGCACCCAGAACCTGGCTCTTCCTAATTTGGACAAGTGGCAGATTATAGACTCTCTGAGAAGGTCCCAGGCAGGAGCGCGGGACAGGGAAGCGCCCGCCGTCTTTGCTGCAGCCTGTCCCTCCCCGGAGAGGCCATCCTCAGTCCCTAGCTTTGTGCACGTACCTGTCACAGTGAGAACATTTAAAAGGCTTGGCACCAGTGTGCTTTCTGAAGTGTCTGGTTAACTCATCGCTTCTTGCAAAACGCCACTCACACCCTTCCCATGAGCATCTGTAAGGCTTCTCTCCTGGGAAGAGAGCACACGACAGGCACACCGTGAGTTCACTGAACGGGAGGTGGTGTGCGGCGACAGAACACATAGAAGCAGTTGGACAAAAGTCAACTCATTTGCCAGCTCGGGGGCCCACCTTGGTTAGGGCTCGAAGGGACACGGGGGGGCGGGGGGGGGGCTCCTGACCCAGCAGCCCTGAGCCTCCAAGCGCTGCAGACGGACCCCGGCCGGGCAGGGCCCACGTGACTGTCCTCAGCGTTACTGTGTAAGAATGACAAATACTCAGACTGGCGAAATACTTCTGAGGTGACGTGTCAGCCCACTGGACCCACAGCCCCGGCGGGGGCAGGGTTTTATTGCTCTCTCCATGGAAACGGTTTCTCTCAAGCACTTATTTTGTTCCTTACTCACTTCCCTGTGGAATGAGGCTTTGTACTTTCCTCCGGGAAACGACATTTCTCTAAAACTGAGGTCATGAGTTTCTGGGAAACCCCATCCTGGGGCCTTCAAAGCACTTTCTAAATGACAATCGAGCGACCAAATCGACCTCTTCCATCGGGCAGACGATAAATACGAATTCACTAGAAGTGCTGCCTGAGGAAATTCAACATGTTGCCTCAGCCAGTGTCCGAGTGGGCCTGTGGGACAGACCGGGATGGCGGGGCGGGGGGGGGCGGGGAACGACTGGGTCCTGACCCTGGCTCTGCAGGGGACCCCGACTTGAGGTCTGAGGTCATCTCTCATCACTGTCCCGGGGCAGGTCACTGCTGACGTGACTCCACGTGCAAGATCACATCCCTCCCAGCTCGGGAATGTGTGTGACCCTCCCCCCAGCCACCATAGACCCTCCCAGGAATTTCATCTGAGGGAGGTTCAACCGAGTTGTGGGCTTTCACTACAAAGCTGTTTTGTTTTGTTTTAAAACTGGTAGCAGAAAACAAAGGCCACGTGATGCACAGAGGACATATGAGCGAGCACCCAGGGATCGGTACTGCTTCCCGCCGAGCGCATGGCTCAGGCTCCCACCTCCCGCTCCCCTACCCCCCACCCCCCCCCACTCCTACCCCAGGACACCCGCATGTTCCACAGCCCCCAGCCAGCCCTTCCCCCCACCCTCGAGTTTCATTTCAGAAAATCGGAAGTAACCCCATATGACAGGATGCCCGGAGCGGGCACACAGGCCCCCCGATCACCAGGAAGGTTGGAGTGAGTGAGGGACGGGGTGTAGGGGGAGAACGGGATTTACCTCATGTGGTTAATCTGAAAGTCTCGCCCTTGCATCGGGCACACACGTCCAGTCCTTGAGCTCCTACTCTGTCCTCCCCAGAGACCCAACTCTTTTGGGGAAGCATGAGGTGAGGATGTGTCTGCTCTGCCAGCCTCCTGCGGAGCCCCAGCCCCCTCCCAGGGCTGGTGCACTTCAGTGGCGCCCACCAGTGGCCCACCTCCCGCGTCGCAGGAGGGACTGACCTGTGTGAGTGCGCTGATGTGCTTTCAAGTGGGAGCTTTTGGTGTAAACTTTCCTGCAGCCGTTAAAGTGGCAGCGGTGCACCCGCCTCCGGCCATCCGGGGAGGCGTCCCCGCTGCCCTTGTCACCCGGCTTTCCCGCAGTCCCACTGCGCAGCTTCCCAGGGGGGTGTAGCTCGCCTGGCACGCAGCCCCACAGGTGAGAAGGCTCCCTGCTCAGTTCTGGAGAAGACGGGGGCGTGGAGGTGACGGAGTTGCTCAGGGTGCCCGAGTTGACTAAGACGTCGCCGATGGGGTCGGAGGTAAACTTAGTGGTGGGAGAAAGTTCCTCGGAACTGTCCGAGGACTCGCTGCTGACGTCGGAGTTCAGGCTGTTGGTCTCCAGGTTGTAAGCAAAGCCGGGGCTGTTCAGAGCGTCCTCGGGGGGACTGGAGGAAAGCTTCAGGTCCGGGTCCTCCTTTTTCTCCCGAGCCAGGATGATTTTGGTCCACAGATCTTCCTGGCTGTCAAACTTGATTTCCGAGGCTGACACGTAGCAGGGTTCGCTCTGGAGGTAACGTTCCAGCTCCAGGCAGGTCTGTGTGAGAGGAACCACAAGAAGACACGTGATCGTGACGACGACTAACAGTGCAACTGAAAGCACGTTTCCAAAAAACATGCAGGAGTCAAGGGCAAACAGAACGTGGCCGAGGTGCTGTAAGAATCTCGTCTCTAGGAGAGCGAGAGGAAAGCTGTCTCTGGGAACAGACATATGCAGTCAGGAGACGGACCAGACGTGCACACCTCTCCAGGCCTCTCCAGGTTGGACCAGTGGCCACAAGGACTGAGGGTCACTAGGCCACCTTTGTCACAGTTACCAGTGTTGACGTGACTACAGAGTTTCTGTAAACCACACAAAGAAAACCAGCCTCAGGCACATGCCCCCCGACAGGTTTAACCAGATCATCTGACAGTCTCGAGAACCATGTGCTTTAAGGAATGCTCGGGCCGCCCTCCTTTCTCACGCACAACACAGAAAGGCCGCACTCCGCGCGAGGCAATGTGTTCTGACATTGCGTGTGTCTTTCTTTAGAGACACAGCTGAGAGAACAGGGCCACACTCCGCGAGCGGACACAGCTAGCTGAGGGTCCGCATTCAGGGACATCAATGGAGCTGCGGAGAAACCACCCCGTTTCCTGTACAGCCCCGACCTACGAGGCTTTCAAAGAATGCCATTCGCGAGTGCTGCGCGGCCGAGCTCGCACACAACTTTAATGACTTCCACAGTGGTCAGAGAAAAACAGGAGCCGCAACAATAATTCCAGAATGGCCATCTGCTATTGTAAACCATGCAGGAGGGGAAATTCCTCCCCAGCCCTGCTGGGAGTCCCACAATGGACCAGAACTTTATCTACTGGCCAAGAGTACAACTGTATGAGTCATCACTCTGTTTCTTTCACGCAATGCCAAAGGAGACTTCCTTTTGAAATTCTGACCAGCGGCCAAAAAAGGACCCGGTTCAAGTATACATGCAGTGTGTCACGGACAGTGCCCCTCCCCAGCCCCACAACCAACCTTTCAAGAAGCTACAACTGCCGACAGACCAGCATCCCCTCTCCCCACCATCTCAAACTTTCTAGCCACTGGAAAAGAAAAACGGTAGGAAACATTTTAGGATTAAATTATATCTGCCCTTATCTTTACTAGGATCAGCTGCCTGTATGTCCATATAAGCTGTCCATACACACGTGACTCTACAGACTTAAATTTCTACGGCAAACTCCGCTCTGTTTAGCAGATTATTTTCAGGACTAGCGAAGCCTACCCAAAGGGCTCATGCTTGCTTGCTTACTTAGCAAATACTCCTGCTACAATACAGCACACACCCTTCCCCCTCCCCACAGACTCGTCACAGAGCTAGCATGAGCAAGCAAAGGGGAAAAAAACAATGATTGTTTTCTCTTTACCCCTAAAATTAGACGTCTGAGTTACAGTGCATACGACAGGGTTCTGAGACACAGTATCTGGAGGAGAGACGGCAAGGTATTTTATTGACGTGCCGAAGAGAAAGGAAAGCACATTACTGAGATCTTGTTAAACTTTAATAATCTGGCTGATTTAAAATCTCCATTATGCTGATAAGCACTGGGGACCAAATCGCAGCTCTCTGAGAGTTGAAACGCCTCTGAAGGCCACCGGGAGCTCAGCCTGGCTTGGGGCCCAAATCCCAAATGCCCGAAGGAAACTACTTAGATCAATTTCAATCACGTCCTAGGGAGCAGCTTCTTTAGGAGGAAAAGGGGGGAGGGGAGAGGAAGGCAGGATAGGGCTGGGAACAATTAAGCAGGCATGTGAAGGTTCCAACACTTTGCACTTCATCCCTTTTAAAAGCTTTCTAGGCTTTGAAACGCACAGAATATATTTGATCTGCTAACTCACTTTGTGACAAAAAGCAAACAGCCTAGCAGGGCAGAGAGACAGCCCCATCCCTCCTTCGATCTTTTTAAAGACAATGGGACAAGTGTCAGAATGTCTCTCCTTCAGGCAATCCTAAGGAACTGGGCGAGTGGGGGGTTAACTTTCTTAAATGTCCAATGTCAAAAATTCCAGCTCTACTAAAAAAAATGCCGGAAACCGAGACTCTTCTCAAACTCAGACTTGAAGCAATTTGGACGGGCTCATTGTCATATGACTGATAAGTCACTGGTTGTGCAAACATTGTTGGCTTTTTTTTTTTTTTCTGGTCGACAAAAGAAGCAGGTAAGAAAAACAAGGCAGATGGAAACAAATCTTAAGGATCCCCAAGAGGAAAAAGAAACTGGAAATGACCCAGTAGAGAAAAAAGGAGGTTTCACTGATGACATTTTTAATAATAATAATAATAATAACCAAAAACCAAACAACAACAACAAAAAAAACAACTCTATGTGCAAACACCAAAAAAGCAAAAACAAAAACAAATTCCCCATTAAAAACAAACAAAAAAAAAATCCTTGGCCGTGCAGGCAAGTTCCCATGACAAGATCCAGCTGTGGGGTCTGGAGCTCGTACAAGGCACCAAACTTCTGCCAAGGGCTCGGGCCGGGATCAGGCCGCGGAGCTGGGGCTGCCCGCGGGAGGCGGCCGCCCAGACGCCCCGGGAGCCGGCGGCAGCTCCGGGGAGCCCGAGCGCCGCCGGCCGCGCCGCTGTGACAACGGCACCGCCCGCCGTCGGAGGCCCCGGGAAAGCGGCTCCCGCACGCGGGCGGCACCAGCGCGTCTGAGGCTGATCGTGGCAGTTTCTGTAAAAGGCACCCGAGCCACTAAAAAGGAGAAGGAGCAGACGCGCCCGCGGCAGCCCGCACCGGGGCCGGGCGCGCGGGCAGCCTCCGGGCGCGGGGCTCGGGGCGCGCCGGCCGCCCGTTTACCTGTTGCCAGTACTCCTCCAGGGACGGCAGCGCCGAGAAGTAGCCGGTCTCGTGCACGATCTGCAGCTCCTGGAAGATGCTGCACATGGGGAGCACGTCCATGTCGCGCGGGAAAGGCGGTCGCGGCTGCGCTGGGAACCGGGAGCCGCGCGGTCTGCAGTCGGGAGCGCCGCGGCCGAGCCTGCAGCGCCGGGCGAAGTTTCATGCAAACTCAGTGCACGGCAATTAGGCGCCGCGGGTTCGGATCCCGCCGGAGCCCAGAGACGCGCTCGCGAGCCCACACAATATTTGCAAACACCGGACTGACTGCAAACGTAACCCCTGCAAAACTTCCCTATTCAAAGCTCCGCTGCCAGCCTCCCCCTCCTCCCCGCCTGGCTCCCCCCACTCCCTCCCCCCCACGTGACTCGTCGGCGCCCGCCCCGCGCACCGCCCAATCACGCTGCGCCCGGCCCGGGGGCTGCGCGCCGGTGATGTCAGCTCCGGCCAATGGCAGGCGGTGACTCACAGCGGCCCCGCCTGGCGTGACCGAGCCTCTCCATCACGGCCCTCGCCATTGGCTCAATTCGAACTTCAGGCGGCTCTGATTGGAAGGCGTCCTCGCAGGCTATTTTTAGCAGGGTATATAAGGCGCGGGCCTCCTCGCGCCGGAGGAGTCGGCGCTGGGAGGTGCAGGCCGAGCGGCTCAGTGAGCCCGCGGCCGGCGGAGGGACCCGCTGCTCCCGTCCGCGTCCCGCGTCCCGCGTCCCATCCCCCGGTCCCCGTGCCCCGTTCCCCGGCTCGGGAGCCGGCCCGGTCGCCCCGGCCCAGCGCTCGGACCGGCAGTCGCGTCCCTGTCCCCCTCCCCGCGGTTCTCGTCGCTCAGCCCCCGTCCCCGTCCCCGTCCCGAGTCCGGACGTTCGTTCCCGGCCCGTCTCCCGGCCCAGAGCGGCTCAGCGCGTCCGGGCTGCGGCCGCGCCGAAGGGAGCCCGCGGGCCCCCGAGCCCCTGCCCGCCTCTGTCGGGGCCGCGCCGCGCCCTCCTGCCTCTGCTCGGCCCCTTCCGACCCTTCCCCCAGCCTCGGGGCGCCCCTGGCCTGCTCTGTTCCCCTCCGGTCGCCTCCACCTCTGACCCTGCTGTCCCCCGCCAGTCCTCCGCGCCCCACGCTCTTCCGCCCCCCACCCCGTCGCCCCTCCATGCTGCTCAGCCCCTGTCCATCCTCTGCCCGCATCCTCTTCTGTCCCCTCCATCTTCCTCTGTCCCCCAGCCCCTCTACCTGCCCCTTCTGTCCCTCCCCCGAACTCCGGAGCCGCCCTCCCCCTCTGTGCCCGTGTCCCCCCTTTGTCACCCTCCACCCCCTCCATTCTCCTCTGTCCCCCTGACCCCCACTCCCCAGAGCTCAGGCCGGCACTGCTGGTGACCGCTGGAGTCGGGGGGACAGAGCCATGTGTCCCAGGGACCTGGCCCGCTGGCAGTGACCCGAGTCTCCCCTTCCCACTCCCCCGTGCACCTCCCAAACCGCCTCAACTGCAGAAAAAGGGTCCAAAAGGCCTGGACGAGGGATGTTGGATCCGATGGCTTTTGAGCGAGGTCCTTTAGGTTAAAGTGTAGGTTTTACACTCTGATTCTATGAGAGAGAATTTCGACCTTTAAAGGAGAGATGCCTGGGGCGCCTCGGTGGCTCAGTCGGTGACGGTGACGCGTCGCCTTTGGCTCAGGTCATGATCCAGCGTTCTGGGATCGGAATGGAGCCCCGCATCGCATCGCATCGGGGTCCTTGCTTGGTGGGAGGCCTGCTTCTCCCACTCCCACTCCCCCTGCTTGTGCTCCCTCTCTTGCTGTGTCTCTCCCTGTCAAATAAATAAATAAAATCTTAAAAAAAAATAAAAAAACAAAAAAGAGATGCCTTATAACTGGTTCTCAGTAGGGTCCCAGGCTTAGCGCAGCTTCCATACCACCCGTGTACTCGTTAAAAACGCCATTTTCAGGCTCCAGCCCCCAAACTTACAGAATCTGAAGCTGGGGTGGGGTGGGACGGTCCCAACCATGGTGTTTGAGCAAGCATCCTGCCAGGTGAACCTGTTGCCCACCGAAGTTTTGCCAACCAGGGACTGAGAACTTAAACCATATGTTTACTTGTTACGGACCCGCCAAGAGCCCTCATGCCCAGAAGATGCAGGCCGACCTCTGATTGGGAGGAGTCTGTTATCTAGCGGAGCTGCACTCCCAGAGAACCCTCAGCAAGGTTAACAACTAAGCTCTTCCTCTGAATGTGCAAACCACTTAAATTAGGACGGTGCTGACATTCAACGTGTTTTTTCCCATATGAATTATGTCCTAAAATATACCATAATGTTCATTTTCAAGAAAAATGCCAAGACCACAAAGAATGTGCATTTAAAAATTCAAAATGGAAAACTGAATTATAACTAGTAGTTTCATTTTTATCTCAAGATAGACTTTAATGAATATCCTTTTGAAGTTTTTAAAAATGTGACATGTAAAAGGATTTTGAGAGGATTTTGTATGTTAGATTTTCACACGTTAGAGCTGACTAGAATATACCAGAATTATGACCCTGTAAGATTCTAGGCAGGGAATCTGAAGTTAGAAAAGGTTATTGGCTCATTGTAGCTATCACGTAGTCTGTGGAGATGATCCACAATTTGATTTGTCACAGATTATCACTGGCCTGTGTTCATGTCATTTTGCCAGAGAAACAAAGAGGATGTCTAGCCTTCTGCAGGTGAGACCTGTACCTTGGGTCTATTTCCAGGAGCAGAGATGGTTTGACCTTGAACCATCCATCGGCTGAGCCAACCTGGTGACCAGCATCTGGTCATATTTGGAATATGGTTTCAAGAGCGTGGTTTTGTTGGATTCCTCAGTAATGAGCAGCCGTTGCCAAAGGAAGCAAGAATCTGGGGAACAGACAAGTGACCAAAAGCCAGCAACCTGGCCTGTGGAGGAAAGTCCGGGGCAGGGAGGAAAGTCCTCCCCAAGTCCAGAGAAGGGAACAACGCATATGGATGTCATGGTTATGGTGCCCCAGGTACCTTTTGGACCATTAACCATTCATTGTTTTAATAATTTTCCTTATCTGCGTGCCTATAGAACGTAGATTTGGACCCGATACAGAGACACTCAAAATGGTGATTTCAAATAAAAACAAAAACAACAACAACAAAAAACCCGGTCTAAAAACAGGATCTGTAGACTGGTTTTCAAAGACAAGAAGTGCTGTGACCTCCCACCGCACCGTGAGCCTTCCCGGCTTCTGCTGCTCAGCTCACGCCTGCGCCTGGCCAGGTATTTGGGACTCTCCCACGTGTACAAAATCGGCACAGCTCCCTGCCGCGGGGGAGGAGGGAGCTATATAGGAAGGGAGCTGTCTTAAAACAGAGGCAGTTCTGCGCCTGGTAGAAGCAGCTACTTGGTGGGCAAACAGTGTCAGCCTCCCATGAGAAAAAAGTCTGCTTGCGTGGGATCTGAGTTATACTAGTCACAGCTGACTTCTAAAAAGATGAGCACTGAAGACTCGGAGAAGGCCAGAATCACTGGGGAGGGGGCCGGGGCGGGGTGGGGGGGAGTGGGACGTGGCAGTTAGACTCCAGCTATCCTGCTGCATGTGTGGCCTTGGTCACATCCTTTAAGTAGGAGACGAAAATGTCTGTTAGAATCCGTTTGGTTGAATTGAAAGATGATGCCTTAAAACCCCTGGTTTATGACAGACAGTCATTTCATAAAATGAAGGCAGTGTTTCCATTATCCAACCCCCATTTGTCTCTCCAGTTCGCTGTTGATACTTGTTTTATAAACCCCACACCTTTTTTTTTGTTTTTATTTTATTTTATTTATTTTTTGAAGGTTTTATTTATTTGACACACACAGAGAGAGAGAGAGAGAGAGAGCACGTGCACAAGCAGGGGGATCAGTAGAGGGAGAGGGGAGAAGCAGGCTCCCCGCTGAGTGGGGAGCCTGACGTGGGGCTCGATCCCGGAACCCTGGATCATGAGCTGAGCCGAAGGCAGAGTCTTCACCGACTGAGCCTCCCCGGCGCCCACACTTTTTAAAAGACAGATGAGTGAACGTAGACAGCAGGACGAAATCATCTATGCAGATCCCATAGTCCGTCAGAGGCAAAGCTGGGCCCACAGTGAGATCCAGTAACTGCAAAAGAGCTTCTTTGGGGCACCAGGATGGCTCAGCGGGTTAAGCACTGGACTCTTGGTTTCAGCTTGGGTGTGCTCTCAGGGTTGTGGGATTGGGCCCCACATAGGGCTCCATGCTCACAGGGAAATCTGCTTGAGATCTTTTGTCCCTCTCCTTCTGTCCCTCTCCCCATGTCTCTAAAAAAAAAATAAATAAAATCTTAAAAAAAAGAGCCTCTCTGTCTCACCCACCCCACATGCAGATTCTCCCTCCCTCCCACACCTTCTCGCTCTCCATGCTGTGGAGAGAACGTCCTAAACTCCAGTTGGTGATCGTGGCCCTTGTTCTTCTCCATTACCTTCTGCTCATCTGTTCTTTCAGCGGTCACACTGCCCACCGCCTGCAGAGGCTCTGGACCCTTCCCTGGGGCCGCCCCAGGCTCTCCGCATTCTGGGAGGATAGAGGAGTCTGACCCCATAGCAACCCGGTGCTCATTCCTCATTCTCCTCACCCACACACACGCCCTCCTCCATTTCCCTCTCTGGTCACACTTGGGTCACACTCCGACATTTCATACCACTAAGTTCTCTCTGCCGCATTTAGAAAAACATGGTTTAAAATAAAGTTTGTGTTTTAAACCTAACTTTCAGCTTAAAGATGTATGGGATGAGAAATAAGCTTTTGGTCATTTTGATCCTTCCTCTTCTCGATAATTCAGGTAGGGCTCTTAAGAGGAGTCTTATAAAGGCTGATTCAAGGGTCATTGCCACAATGCCCCCAGTGATACTGGCTGATCCTCTGTTGGACAAGAAGCTGCTTTTGTTTTATTTTGGTTTTGGTGTTATTACCAAAACATCGATTGCAATCTGCCATTAAGGTAAAGATTTGCTCCTTAAAGAACTATCAGTGCTGAGAACAGCTAATAAGGAAAGTTCTCTATGGATAGTTTCTAATGGATGTTCAACTTACGTTATGAACATAGGGAAAGTGCTCCGTGCTCTGGCCTCGGTGGCATCAAGGGGGGGAGAATTTATACACATCTGAGGCCTCTCTTTTATAGTGGCCCTCTTCTTAAAATATCCCAATGAACTCTGGGATATTTGATAACAGTGGGAAAATATGTTGTCATCTATCAAAGTTTTACAGAAGAAATGAAAAAAGAAGAGAATCCACACTCGGTAAACATGTTCCCTATGTTAGGTACTGTGCTGAGCCCTGTCCACGTGGTGCCCACGGGACCCCGGGAAGTAGGTGTTATAATTGACAGTTGAAAAAACAAATTTGAAGCTCAGAAAAAACACGCCATTTGTTAACGTGTCAGGGTAAGTGTTTTAATCCTGGTCTTGCTTGTTTCTGCAGACGGCCTACCGTCCCCTGCGCGGTCCTGCTCCTGCGGATTCTCACGCTGAACTGGGCAGGAGAGCCAGAGGCAGGCAGAGCTCTAACACAGCCGAGGGACCCCTGATCTGCACCAGCCCCTCCTCCTGAGCCCGGCTCCACGCCCTTGCTGTCACCTGACTCGAAGTTAATCAAAAGGGAGATTATCTTGGGTGGACCTGACCTCAAGGAATGTCCTTTAAAAGGAGGTGACGCTCAAAGAGACCATTCAAGATAGAAACGCTCAGAATTCGAAATGGAAGGGAACATCCTTGGTCTGACATCCTGGGGAGGCCTATCCTGCTGCTTTTCAGCGAGCTGGGGGCTCACGGTGAGAGGGGGTGTGTTTTCCGTTCTCATCTAACTGCTCTCTCAAGTGGGCCTATGCATTTGTGCTCTGGGGCTTGGGTTTCTCAATGTGCCTGCTTCTTCCCCTGGGCAGCCAGACTTTCTTGCATCTGTTGGAGGAGGGTCGGTAGGTGGGAGAGTCCTGCCCTTCTCCTGGCAAGAGAATTTGGCTTCCGGGCTCTGCCTCAGCTCTGAAAGGTTCTCTGCTTCCTTTGAGACAAGGGTCTGGAAGTGTGGGTGGGGTTTCATGCTTCCTTCCCACTTGAGAGTGCGGGGCTAGGTGGTGGGGAGAGTGTAGGGCTGTCTCTGCTCTCCCACCCGTCTCTCTTGGGAGCTCCTGCTGGGGGCCTGTGCAAAGAGCTTCCAGGTCAGCTTGTGGCTCAGGTGCCCATTTATTCCAGACTGTCTGTCTGTCCTGCCAGCTACACTCAAACATTAACAAATCATTACCCGTCACTCTTTTTCCCCCATGGCAGCCACCTCTTCCTACTTTGCCAAGGGGAGAGCTGGTGTGGGGCATGACTTCTCTTCTGTGCGTCTTCACACCTTTGAGACTTTGTTCCCACTGGGGCCGGCCACTCTCTGCTCTTAAATAGGCTAAAGGAGATGAGGATTTTGTAGATTATCTGACTTCTTCTTGTTATTAGGGTGTAAGGAAGCAACATTCTCCTATGACTTTCTTCATGTTAGTCAGAACTGAGCACCAGAGGAACCCAAGCAGGCACAGAAAGTCTCAGCAAATGCAAGGACACCTGAGTGCACATACGGTGGGGCCAGACCTCCGCCCAATCTCACATCCTATACAAAATCAGTTTGAGGCAGATTGTAGAGTAAATGAAAGACCAACCTACAAAGCTTCCCAAAGAAAGCATAGAAGAAAATTATCATGACATAAGGGTTGGCAAAGTCTTCTTGGACAGAATACAGAAAGCCATACCATAAGGAAAAAAATATTTTTTTTCCTGATTGACAAATTAGACTTACTAAATTTAAAACTTCATCAAAAGACACCGCTTAGGAAATTAATAAAGTCACAGACTGAGAAAAAATATTCTCAAAACATATATCGAGTGTTGAACAGGTATCAAGGGTAAATATAGGCCAATAATAACATTTGTTTGAAAATATAAAAATAGAAATGAACAGATACATATAGCTAATAAGCACATTAAAAACATGTTCAACATTATTTGTCATCAGGGAAATGTAAAATAAAACCCACTAGAATAACTAAAGTTAAGAAGACCCAGGACACTAAGAGTTGGGAAAGATGTGTGGGGGGTGACCAGAACTTTCCTACACTATTGGTGGAGGTGTGAAATGATGGCCATTTTTAATAAAGCCGAACATATGCCTACTCTATGACTCAGCTCCTCCATCTTCTAGGCATTTCATTAAAAGCACTGAAAGAAGATGCTCACAAATTTGTGCAAGATCATTCATGGCAGCTTGGCCGTAATGGTCAAAAACTGGAAACTGTCCAGGTGTTCCTCAGCAGGAGAGGTGGATTTCCTTATGGTTGGTACTGCTCGTCACACATGCAGCAACATGAATGTATCTCAGAAACAGTAGGCTGAGTGAACGAAGCCTTGCACACAGGAGTATCTACTGAGAAATTCAGACTACATTAATTTCTAGACAAGGTAAAACTGATGTTGGTTGACTTTGGTAGTCAGGGGTGGAGACTGACTGAGAAAGGACATGATGGAGTCCTCTTGGTGATGGGTGATGATGATAGTGATGGGTGATGGTGATGGGTAAAGGGTGTTGGTGACGGTGATGATGATGGTGGTGGTAATGGTGATAGTGGTGATGGTGCTGATAGCAATGGCGGTGATGGTGATGATGATGTCGACAGTGATGGTGGTGGTGGTGATTATGATGATGATAGTGATGGTGGTGGTAGTGATGACAGTGATTGTGGGGATGGTGATGTTGGCGATGATAGTGTTCGTGGTGTTGGTGATGATGGTGTTGGTGTTGACAGTGGTGGTGGTGGTGGAGATGGTGGTGGTAGTGATGGTGATGGTGGTGATGATGGTATTAATGGTGATAGTGGCAGTAATGAGGATGATGGCGAGGATGGTGGTGATGGTGATGATGGTGGTAATCATGGGCCTATTCTATATCTGGATATAGGTGTGTGGTTGCACAGGTGATTGCATTTGTCTGAATTGATCCGATGGTACATTTAAGATTTGTGCATTGAACTTTCTGTAAGTTTTTCCTCCTCCCAACTAAATAAAGAACTGTATATAGACACTGAACTCTGGCTAGCTATGGTGTCCAAGTTGCAGAGGGGAAGTATACTAGGGCGTGCAGTGTGCTTTGAAACAGAGAAAGCATGAAAGACATGAGAGAGACAGAAAGGAGGAATGTGCTATATTGATTTAAAGCACGTAATGAGTCATAATATGAAATTAATGTTTGTTCTGTGTTAGTTTCCTTAAGGTGCTGCCACGGATCACCACAGACACAACTAAAGTTTATTCTCTCACGGTTCTGGATGCCATGAGTCTGAACCAAGGTGTAGCAGGGCCACGGTACATTTGGAGGCTCTGGGGGAGGACAGTTCCTTGTCCCTCTGTCATCTAGTAGCCTCTGGCTTTCTTGGCTTGTGGCCACATCACTGCTCTTTCTTCTTCCTGGTCATACAGGACAGCTGCCTCCTCTCCTGTCTCAAATCTCCCTCCCTGTTCCCTTATAAGAACACATGTCATTGCCTTTAGGGCCGAGTCACATAATCCAGGATGAGTTCATCTCAAGGCCCTTAATTTACTTACATCTGCAAAGACCCATTTTCCAAATAAGATCACACGCCTAGATTCCAGGGACTTGATGTGTACATCTTTCGGGAGGTCATTGTTTTGCACTCTGTGAAAAGAATATAACTTCACTTGTATTACATAATACTTAACAGTCATAGAATAATGGGATATGACATACGCCGCCTAGTTGCCTACATTACCAACAGTAAACATTTTCATATAGTAGAACACATGTTACTTCACATTTCAAAAATCTTTTTAGATAATATCACTTTAAGGGCTTGCTTATTTTGTTCCTATCCTAAACTAGTGTCCACCAGCTGTTAGGGGCACAAGTCTTAATGTCTCCATTAAAAACTTGATTGAGTGTTGATACAAACCAACAAGGAAAAGAAACTCATGTTGCTTTTTCTTCAAGAACTGAATCACTTCAAGTTGAGGGCCGTTGGTCCAGGGTCCAGAGGGGAACAGATTTTCTGGCCTGCTTCAGAGATACACAAAGAATTACCTGGATCTGTGAAAATGTCAGTGCTGCTCGGTCTTGGTTCCTTCATCGGACGGGTGAGAGATTAGGGAGAAGGCTCTTTTCTTCCCACATTCCAGGATGGAGACAGCAGCCCCGAGGAGGGGGCAGGAGGCATGGTGTGTGAAACCCAGAGGAGATAGTGATTTTGACAGCTTCCCAGGGGTGGTCTTGAAGGCTGGTGACAGAGAGTGCCGGGAGGGAGGGCCTGATGAGCAGACTCCGGGTAACGCCACCTGGAGCTGGGTTGGCACGGCCTTGTGAGGAGGGTCTGCGCGGGTGATGCTGGAGGACACGAGCAGAATGTCTCCTGCAAAGGAAGTCGTGGAGTGCGGACGATGATGTGGAAGCCGATGGCAGGCAAGAGGTGAGAAGGGTCTCCGCGGGGACTCTAAGCACAAAGCCGCTCTCCTCGGAGGCTGAATAACACAGCTGGACCCCGGAGCACTGCCCGGTTCCTCTGCTAAGGGCTCTGCATGGACTATCCGCTGCACTGTTCACGACCGCCCCGCCACAGCCACGGTAAATTGAAAGGAAATGGAGACGCGAGATTTTCTACAACTTGTTTGAAATCATCCAGCCGGGAGCAAGGAAATGGGATCGTTCATATGCGCTGGGCACTCCGGCCCTCTGAGATCCATGTTCTTGTTATGTCATGGCAGAAGCCACTGGAAGCCACTGTGAAGAGAGGCAGGTCACTTGCCCGAGGTCGCCGGCTGAGAGCAGCAGGTCCAGGTGGAAACAGTGGGGTGAGTCGAGCGCAGGAATGCTCCTGAGCTGACAGCTTGAGCTCTGCAGCCTCGGGACAGGGGAATCGAGCTGGGATTTGAGCCAGGGCCACCTGAGCCGGGCCCCAAGACGTGACTACCACCCTGTGTGCCTGTAACTGGGCAACCCAGAGAAAAGACTGCAGGTTTGCTTCTGAGGAACATCACCAGGATCTGGTAGCAGGGAGGTGAGGCTTGGGGCGGTGAGCTACAGGCCTACACATCAGCCTTCAGGGCTTTGTTGCTCCCTTGGACCTTGCTGCCCCAGGGCTGGACCCTCCAATCCTGTGTCACTGTCTCCTCCAAATTCCTCCTCCTGATTTGGTCAGTCAGCTGTGTCCTACCTCTCAACACCCAAGAGCCCTCTGTAACACTCCCTTTCACACCCTTGGAGACTCTGCCCAAAGGACCCCCCACCCCGAAGCCCTCTCTGGCACCCCATCATGCCCGGCACCTTGTCATGCCCTCTGTTGCCTCTGCAGTAATGGCCTCAGCTTGTGACTGAGGCTCCATCTTTCGTCCTCCTCAAGGTCTGCGAGCTCCCCACGAGGGGCGCTGACTGCCCCGTCCACACCTCACGGCCACGGCGGACAGGCTCAGAAATGCAACTCAGCCCGCTCGTGATGAGATGGTGCTCGAGGAAAAGACAAGTTTCCCGAGTTTTCCCGAGTTGAGAGGCGAGCTGCTGTCTCACATGCTTTGGGATGCTTCACCCCAGGAGACTCCCAGCTTCCCAGAAGTGATACCGGGTACTGCCGTCCTGCTTCCCTCTGCAGATGTCAGCAGGCGCTCATCCTAAGAGAATTTTCTAGAGGCAACAATGTTGTCTCCTCACCCTATGCGGCAGCCTCTAAAAACTGAGATTCAGAGCTGGAGTTTATAAGAGGACACAAAGAAAGGGGAAGGTTGCCAGAAATTAATGATTGGTGCATTTGGTCTAAATCCAAAGCCTGTCATTGAGCCTTAGATTGTTAAAGAAGAGAGAGAGAGGAGAGAGAGAGAGAGAGGACATAAAAACAACTCAGAGTTGAGTAAAAGAATTGCAGACTGGAGACTACAAGTAAGATTAAAGTTTGCTATTGTAAATTAAATAAGGTAGGCTGATGTTTGCCGGCGAACACCTTTCATCTTATTTTCACCTACTATGTTCTAAATAAAAAGGAACTGCCTGGAGTGCCAGTTAAAAACTGAGCAATGACTGAAAAGTTCCCCAGGAAATTAAATTTCATAAGCAGGTAATAATGTAGATGGTCTTCAGGTATCGTGCCGCTGCAAATACAGAGCACACGAATAAGCAGATAACCTGCGCGTACTTGTGGGATGTCTACACCGTCTTTTAGGTCCACTCAGGGTTTCAGCTACTGGCATGTGCCTTTGTCTCCTCTAACAGGCTGAACAAAGAGGGCACCCATTCTTTTTTCATAACCAGCTCTTAGCATAATGCTTGATCTAGCAGCCATTCAATAAACACTCTCTGGGTGGCTGCACGCGTCTGTCGGGATGAGGGTCTACCTACAGCCTAATGATGTCACTTCAGGGTATTTTCTTTTTTTTTTTTTAAAGATTTTTTTTTTTTTAATTTGTTTATTGTCAGAGAGAGAGCACAAGCAGGCAGAGTCGCAGGCAGAGGCAGAGAGAGAAAGCAGGCTCCCTGCTGGACAAGGAGCCTGATGCGGGACTCGATCCCAGAACCCTGGGATCATGACCTGAGCTGAAGACAGCAGCTTAACCGACTGAGCCACCCAGGCGTCCCAGGGTATTTTCTAATTTTAGTAAATGAAGATGAAATTGGTTCTCTAATTTTTCTTCACTTTTCTCCCCTCTTTTTGCCCATCTAGAAATTAAAACAAAGGATGACTCTTTTTATCCCAAAGAAGTCATAGTTGATTTTATGTCCTGAATTGGTTTGCACTTAGGGACTAACTGTATGAATTGTAGTCCTGAATAAATGCCATCCATGGGTAAATCGCAGGCTAGCTCAGGAATATTTTTTTTAAATGGTATTTTATTGTTTGCTGGAGAAATTGAAGGAAAAAAAAAATAAAACAAAGTGTTGGACAGGGTGACCCTCTAGGTGACAAACAGCCAGTC
Source organism: Lontra canadensis (assembly GCF_010015895.1). NCBI lineage: Eukaryota > Metazoa > Chordata > Mammalia > Carnivora > Mustelidae > Lontra > Lontra canadensis. Next base: position 7,250,600 of record NW_022631070.1, on the reverse strand, counting down.
TTGATGCTCCTGGCTGTTCCTGGAATGTATTGCTCTTGGTGGATTTCCCTTTCTCTTGTTTTCTATGTGTATTCCTTCATTTTTCTGGACTACGTCTTCCAGTAACTTCTTTGTTCTTCTCACATGGCTGGGGATACCTGGGTGGACCAGGAGTCTCCCAGCATTTTCCATCTCTAGAGATGTTTCCAGGGACATCTCTGGTAGCAGTTCTTTCCGGAGCTCTAAGGGACAAATCATTTAGGATAAGTGGGCAGGGAGCTAGTGGTCAGGGAGCTCCCACAGGCTGTGTGTAAAGTTTACCCATTGCCAGATATTGTCTAAAACATTTGCTCTCGTGTCTTTGGGAAGGGAGGAGTCTGATGTCTTGCTGGAATGTAAGTGCCAGCGCTCTAAGGGTTTGGGTGGTGGAGGGGCATGGAGACTGAGGTTTTGACTGGCACGCTATCCCATAGATAGGACTTTTGTTGTTCCTCCTGTCCTCCGCCCACTTCTCACCCCACACCCATCCGTGTGTCACGCTGGTTCAGGCATCTCTGTGGCTCAGCTGGGTGTGCTGACACTCGCCTCATCTGAAACCCACTTCCAGCATATCCCAGGCTGTAGACGTCTACCTGATACCTCGCTCCCCGCACTGTTCCCTAGACAAATGGTTCCCTAGACCTATATTGAGATGGGTCTAATTCCTGTTATGTGCTTGTTGTTATAATGGTGCATTTTTATTTCCGTGGTATCTAGAGAGAGAATGGGGGCAGAATTATGGGCCTGGGCTGCTAGCTTCAGCCAGAGGGAGTGAATTTCATAAAATAAAAAAAAAATAAGTTTAACAACTCATAATAATGATCATGGTTATGTTTTTTCTTACTCTGCCAATGTTGGACATCTGTTTTCTTTCCGTTTTCATGTACTGGGTTTTATAAAACTTGATAAGCCCAAGATGTAAAAAAGAGAGAGAAAGAGAAAGCGAACACATGAGCAGGGGGGCAGGGAGAGAAAGAACACGAAGAAAGGATGAAGAAACATGGCACCTTTAACCACGCTTGCTTGGTATTTCAGAAAGAACCCAAATGAACTTCCCATAACCAAAGTAACCGCATTCAGAACTTGGCAAATGTGTATGTGGGTCAAATTTTTGTGACACTTGTCTCTAAAAAGAGAAGTGCCTGTAATAAAGGTGATCTCCAACTGAGCTCAGTGCAGAAATGTGTCTGTCCTCCCATGCCAACTTCTCATTCCCATGAAATGCTCACATTTTCAGATGAGTCACAAATCTTTATTATCTATGCTAATATCTTTCCATTGCATGTATGCAGAAACATCCCAGTCGCTCAGAGAAAATCCTATTTTGTTTCCGAGTGTTTGCTCATTTTGGGGCATCATTCTATGCCTTCAGGATATAACAGTGTCCAAAACTACCTCCTCACCCAGCTCATGTGCTGTTGGAGGGACAGCAGGTAAACAGTAATAACTCAGGTGATGACAGACGCCACGAAGGGGGTGAGATGGGAAGCGATGCGCGGGGAGTTAGTGAATGCTATCTTAGGATGCTTCTTGGATGAGGTGCCTTTGTGCTGAGAGGGGTAAGTTGGGGGGATAAAAGGAAGGCCTAGTGGTATCTGGGAGGAAGTGGACGCAGAAGGAATAATCAAGTGACAATCGGTCCTCTTCCGCCATGATTTAAAAAGGTATTTAAGGATTTCCTATTGCTTTGGGTACTTCTTTACATATTCATTGACTTTTTTTTTTTTTTTTTTTTAAGACAACATTTGTTCTCAGGCCATCTCAGATACAAACCTCTAGAGGTCATGACAATCTACAAGAAAAATTTTGGAGGAAATCAGTGCTTAAAACTATGTGCTCGGCAAGTCTTCTGTTTGAATATGCTGCGAGACTTTGAATCTGATGTAGGAAACCAAGTCGACCACCGCCCAGGGAAGATGAGACCATTTCAAAAGTCCCTCAGCTCTCCAGCCAGTACGAATCTCTGTTTTATGGTTTTGTTGATCTTATAAAGAGCCTAGAACACTTGCGGGAGGGTGGGGGTCTGCTAGAGGAACCAGAGTCCTGAGCACTCCAGCTGCCTTCCTGGAATGTTCTCCAAGATTTATTTCATGTGGTGCCGGACTGCCAAGAGTGGGACAAACACGAGCTGCCTTCTGAGTAAAAGTGTTTGCTTGGGCCATATGTGCAACTGGGCCATTTGCACCCCTGGGCTCTTTGCACGGCTGTGTAGCTCGGGGTGCTTCTTTTCCGTTTTAGTAAGTGAGCCTTTGCATTCTCTGAGTCAGCGGACACATACTAGGAAAACTGCATCTCACACAAACCCTGGGCATCCTGGTGGGCCACACCACCTTTCCCAAATCCAGAAGTGACATTGGGTTGCATGGATTAGCCTGGCACCGAGGCCCCTCCCACATCGCCCCTCTTGGAGTCCTCGACACCTGTGAAGCGTTCTGCAGAGTGTTGCCCGGGATGAGAGATTTCAACGTCAGTCCCCAGAGATGGGAATGGAAGAGCAGGGGTTTAGTGATTTCCTGCTCCTGTTTGTTACTGAAGAAATTGGAAGCCAGCCTGGGTGGCCTGGGATCCACAACCTCTAATAACGTATCCTTTGTCTATGAAGTTTAAACACACAATGTTGATTTTATTTCATTTGACCTCCTTCAGGGTCAGGGCTAGGTGTCTGCTCTTAGAGACAACCCTGAGTTCCTACCTAATCTCTAATGTCTCCTAGTGGCTTGTCTCAGCTCTTCTGCATGGCAGTGACAAACGTGTTTCCTTTCCACGACTGGCTGGGGACTCCGTGAGATAATGTGTGCTCAGCCCACAGTTCTAGACGCAACTCTGTTTAAAGTCTGGTGACAAATCCAGCCTGACTCCCAGGCAGATTGCACAGATATTAAACACGGGGTAACATTTACCAGCAGACTGCCGAGGATTGTTTTCCCTGTTTTGGGACTTGGGGGCTGTCATAATGGTGGGCACGGATGGCAAGTGAATTCTTGGAGGAGGAACGCTGGTATCATTGGCTTTTCTTCTGCCTATTTCCATCTCTTGTCGGTTTTAGAGACATCTGATCACATACTGGCTTTAAGTGGCCTCAGACCATAGGGAAGTCCCCATATCCCCACTGTTGTGGTGACTTCTCGGTCCTTGCTGGCTAGCATGTAGGAAGGCCTGGTGTCATGTCCATGCAGTCGTCCATGTGACCATGGTGCAAATGCACACTGTCTTCCTTGATTTCTTTGATTGCTTGTTATATTTTTTTAAGATTTTTATTTATTTATTTGAGAGAAAGAGAAAAAGAGAGCAGGGGGAGGGGCAGATGGAGAGAGAAAGAGAAAATCTCAAGCAGACCCCCCACTGAGTGCGGAGCCCAACATGAGGCTTGATCATGACCCTGAGATCATGACCTGAGCCAAAACCAATCGGGTACTCAACCGACTGAGCCACCCGGGCAGCCCAATAGCCTGGTTCTTATTTCTCCTAGAAATAGCCTTGGTTGGGACTGGGCACACGGACAGACACACATGGACACATTCACACACACACACACACACTCACACACAGACACATACAGAGACACACCACTCACATAAGTACATACAGACACACACAGACAACTCAGAGGTCCACACATTCAGACACACACACACACACACACACACACACACACACACACAGGAGGGAGGGATCCTGGCTATATTACAGCCAATTAATTCCCGGGCTGTCAAGAGTTTGTAGCTAACCTAAGGCAAAGCACAGCCTGAATGAATGCCTTTAGATTTACTTTAGAATAAAGTATAGTATTGTTGTGATGAACAGATTCATCAAAAACATGCCAGATTTCAAGAGCATTTGAATGACTAATTTGAGGGGCTGCGTAGGTAGCAAATATTTGGCTGGAATTACCCATCCTCTGTGCAGTGGGAAGAAAAGCCTCTGAATGACGAGCTATTTATAACACTATTTTAAAAGGTTACCTTGTTGAAATCCAACATCTCATTAGGAGTTAAATCCTGGAACTGGCTGGGAAAAAAGTGGTACTTGAAAATAACATGTTGTCAGGGGAGCGAGGAAACGCTGCAGTGTGACTGTCTCTCTGTGAAGGGAGCACACGGCCACAAGCACTGGATCTTCTGTGGTGAGAAATCCTGTCGCTCCCCTGAGCCCAGAAACCCTCACAGATGGCAGAGCAGAGAGATGTTTTCTTAATGCTTCAAGGTAAAATATTACATGACAGAGCACAAGAAAACATGTTCCTCTAAAAAGCAAATTGATGGAATCTGTCGTTTCAGAAAGCTAAAATTATCAAGGACTCTTCATGGCTCGAGGAAAATAATGGAGAGGAAATGTCAGGCGCTGTGGTTTTCCTCAATAGGCTTTAGCTCATATACATCAGAAGTCAGTTTTTAGGAAAGTCAATTTTTCACACATTTACAGAAATAATTCGCCTGCAATGAAGGCTTGACACCACATGCGTTTTTGAAACTGCCAATCCAGGGTACTGTCTGGGGTATCTTTTTTTTTTTTTTAAAATACCTAAATTAGATCTATGCAGAATGTGGAAATAGCAGATAACAGTCAGTGTGGAGCTAATAAAGACAAAAACGTGAAAGGCACTTTCTCTGAGCCCATCCCTCCCTCCAGACACAGTGAAGGGATGTGTACAGGAGGGCCATCCCCAAGGTCACAGGCAGCCAATGGGTGAATCCTTTCAGAGACAACATTAGGTGTCTTGGTTCACTATTTAAAGATATAAAGCCAGTAATTACAGATAGAGACTATTCATTCTGAGATTTAAGGCAGGGGGAAAGCAGAACAAAACTGAAAAAGAGCCCGTGTCCTCTGACCGTGCACTGGAGCCCAGCGCAAGGAACGGAGCTAGGAGTCGGGACCGTCCCACGAGGGGATGCAGGGGCTCGTGGTGGGAGGCACGGGGGCCACGCCATGGTTCTTGCTCCAGCATCTGTGGCCAAAGAGGCCGGCCTGGAACCTTCCCAGGGTTCTCCTTCCAGGGTCTGTCTGCTGCATCCCACCGTGGGAGACATTCCTTAGAAGTACGTGGTGTGCCGGGTGGACATTTTCTGGAGAGCCAGCACTTGACAAGAATGCCACACATCTGACTCCGTAGCCAGAGAAGACTTCCTATTTGAATCATTGAAAGGCTGGGTGGGGGAATTTGCAAACACCTAATAATAGAATTTAAAAAAAAATCCTTTTTTATTTATTTTAAGCACATTTTAGTAGTAGGGGCATCGTTCTTGAATAGCCCATGCACTGTAAACGTATTCTCAGTGTTCAGTAGGCAAAGAGCTTTAGCTGTATTTATGGAAATGTATTTAAGTGCTTTCAGCATTTGTCCTGAAATACATTTCTTTGTGTTGCCAATTTACACTGTATAGATGCAAAGATTTAATGGAGAAGGGCAGCCTTTATCCCGGCCCTGCTCAGAGTTAATGGATAAAAATTCTGAAATTAGTAATATCTAAAAACTCAGTCCCTTTGAATGCCTTAAAATGTTCCCCTGAATGAGTATAAGTTTCCAGTTAATAGCAGTCATACCCCTACTCTTCAGTTTGTAGGTTTTACGAAGAATACCAAATAGTAGAATCCATGCCCTTGAAAGTATTAAACTTGGTTTTCCTTTTGTTAAAAAAAATACTTGTTTGATTCTGTTAGAATATCTGTGAAAACCATTTTGCAAAATTTTAACGATGAGATCTTGATTGAGGAAGTGTCTCCCAATTTCCTAGAAACCATTAATTAAAATTTCAAAGTATCAACCTCTGTGTTACGTGTTCATCCAAAAAAAATGTATTATTTAGACAACAAACGCTGTTGCCTTGAGATAGGTTTTTTTTTTCAAGTGAGCCAACACAACGGAATAAAATATATGATTTCTCGAGGCTGACTCACTTCCTGTTTCAGTGACAAGAATGTCATCCGCTAAATGCTAAGCAGCACACTTTGTTACTGTGTGTGTGGCTTTATGTGGACACGTTGCCAGAAAGTTCTTAGGGAAAATACACTCATCATTCTAATACCAAAAAAGAAACTTTCGGTGAGCAGTTTTGGCTGTGTCCGTTGCCCTATTTATTATTTATGCTATAACCAAAGCGTCTCTAATAGGAGTGAGAATGCTTGCCTGGCAGCGTGAAATGCTACTGTAATTTTGCCCATCGAAGTGGCCATTTAGTCCTGTCCTCAAAGTTCTAACCCCAGTGAGCAGCGGTTCCCCCAAGGTTGACAGGTGTGCTCCAGCTGGTCCCCTGACCTTGGACCTCCATTTCCACATTTGTGAAATGACGGTGTCAAATAGCATCATATCCCTCAGCTTCTTGCGGTGACGGACTTTAGGGCTCTTTGCCCGGAATTATGAAAAATCGTGTTGGCATCCTTCTGTGCGATCCGTGCCCATGGCTCCCTGAATTTAGGACTTGGCCCCCGCCAGAGGTATCACGGGGCACATTTTAGGTGATTCACCGGTGTGGTTCACTGCCATGCCGCCTTCAGGAACAAGGCAGCTGTGGCCCCAGGGTGCTGGCACTTTTGCAAATCAGTGCAGCTCAGCGTCTGAAGAGCTCCAGACTGGCCCTGGGCGGCTGGGCTGGGAGACGTGGTCCAGAGCTCTGAGAACATGGCTGGCGGGCGATGAGGAGAATCAGTGTGTCTAGTCCGACCACTTCTGAAATAGTATCTTAGGCTGTTGGGGGCTGGGTCAGATTCGCCGTGCCCTGAGACATGTCGCAAGGCCCTTGCAGGCTCTAGCAGCAGGGAGCCCCCCTCGCTGACTCATGAGGTACGGCCGTGCTCCAAGAATGAAGCAAGGTCTTTTCAGGGGGGAGCAGGACTTCCTGCGGTGGAAAGGGAACTTCAGGCACCGGGTCATGGGTTTGCCCCCCCCCCCCCAATTTAAAATCTTGCTGCCTCTTTGGCAGCATCCAGGGACAAACCATCTCCCTTTCAAAGTCCCTGCAGAGAATTACATGATGACCATGTTGCTCTCCCAAGTGTGTGTTAAAAATTCATCCAGAGCCTCACTCTCAGGGCTTCATTAAGTGAGAATAATTAACATCTTATTTACATTCAGTAGAACTCGACCCAAGTGTCTCATGTGGGGGAAGGCATTCTATAATTGCTAAGTCAATATTTGCCCTCAGTTACAAAGAATGAATACAATGGGCATGACCCTGCTCTCCTGTCACCTATGGCCGAAGGTGGCCTTGGTGTGAGTGGTGTATGAGTGCCCCTGGGTCAGACGGACCTGCGCCATCAGCCTGATGCACCTGCGGGTCCTGTGTGTCTTGGATGAGGGCCAGCACTCCATACTGCTACGGTCGCTTGGGCCCGTTTTAAGAACATGGTACCATGCAAACGGCTGAAAATAGATTCACCCTCTTTCCTTCTGCTAAAGCCTGACGTTCCGAGGGGGAACACGTACTGTCCTTAGGAACTGAGCCCACAGTCTGTTGATGGGCCTTGGATCATGGGTTCAGGTCCCCGTCGGACACAACCTGGGGATGCGGAAGTGGATTGGGCTAATCTCAGGGTCTGAATCCATTCCGGAGTGACCTGGTCCAGCTGTAGCATTTAGAAGTCGTTTGGGTCCCTGGGTCCCATGAAGAACCCGGGAGATACAAAGAATACCTGGCAGGGTTTCTGCTCAGTGAAAGCTCTTGGGCTGTGCATTGACTGGTGCTGCTCACCTCTTGCTTCTGCTCAAAGGAAAGCACCAGGCCAGGCATCCGTGTTCTCCCTCCATGCCCTGTCCCGGGGGCTCACTCCAAGTATCCTTGTGTCATTGACCCTCCTGCAGCAAAGGGACAGGGAGTCTCCACATCCTGCTCTCACTTCCCATGGTGTGGTCTCAAAACCCCTCCAGCCCGACTCCCATAGCTGGCCATCTACGTGGAAATCATCTCGATCTGAAGATCAAGTATACTGAAGCCACAGGTTCAAGTGCACCAAAGCTACATCTGGTAAAGGCACTCCTCTCTCCAGGCTCTTCTCTTGTGAGCTGCCCCCACCCCCTTTGCTTTGCCACCGTGTCCTGTCCTTTCTTCCACTTTCTTCTTTCCAGCCGTCCTTGCTTTGCCTGATCTTCTTCCCCTGCCTGTCTGTGGGCCCCCGTGTCGTACGACCTGTCTGACAATCTGAGATGTAGAGCTCCCTCTGCACGACCGTCTTCAGTGAGGGGTGGGCCAGGTAAAGCTGCTTCCCTGATCCCCGGCTCACTCGTCCATCTGTGGTTTTCTAGAAGGACGTTTCCAGCTGTGTCACCTGGAGCCGTCCTTGTCTTTAGCATGAGGACACCAAGACCGGCTCTGCAGAGTCTCAGAGAGGGGGAATGCCCGGTCCCCAGCTTGCCACAGCGCTGGTGCTCGGTGAATGTCACTCACCACCATTCCCAGGTGTCTGGAAGCAAAGTCTCTGAAAGCTCTTCATAGAGACGGCTCTGGCCCAGGTGCCACCATTACCCCTTCTGATCCGCGGTTCTGCACTTGTGTGCTGGGCGGTCCTTTTGCCTCTGCACCCCAAGTCCCCCTCGCCCCCCGAGAGTGGCAGAATCAAGGGCCCTGGCAGATGATTAGCAGCCGTGCCTGCTGCTGTGGTTGTAAACCCAGCGGCTATTTTCGGGCCGGTATTGTTCAGTCTGGGTTTTGTTTCCTTCACCAGCTTTTTTGGCAACTGCCTCGCTCTGAAAGGGAAGGCTGTGTCATGGGCAGGGGCTCATCGAGGGCCTCTGTCTGGTTTTACGTACTGAGACCTCAGTCACCCATGGAAGAAAGGAAGGGTGAGAGGTTACCCCGATTATCTTTCATTCAGGATGGTTTTAAAAATATCATTTTAAACAAGAGAGAGACGTTAGAATATTTTAAAATGTGTTTTCATATGTGAAGTTAGAAGAGATCTGGTTTACACAGTGATATCATTGGGGACAGAAATTGTAAAGAACATTCTAGAATGTCTATGTGTATGCATCACAGTGCGTGTGTGTGTGTTCGGGGGGGATTCCTCATCTCCTCGTCTGGTTTTCTGGATGGGATGGCTCCTGGAATCCCAGCCAACAGGCTTTCCCTAGATCCCTTACAGCCCTCAGATAAGTCTGTCCATATGTGGGCCCCTGAGAACGTTGGCGTATGATTATAAAATAACTGAGGCGCAGGGAGTTTGGGCTGTGGGTGTTTCATACAGTGTGACCCCACATATTAAAAAACTACAAGAAAGGGGCACCTGGGTGGCTCAGTTGTTTAAGCGACTGCCTTCAGCTCAGGTCATGGTCCTGGAGTCCCGGGATTGAGTCCCACATTGGGCTCCCAGCTACCTGTGGAGTCTGCTTCTCCCTCTGACCTTCTCCTCTCTCATGGTCTCTCTTTCTCTCAAATAAATAAATAAAATCTTAAAAAAAAAAAAAAAAACTACAAGAGGGTCAGAGTACTTTGTGCTGATCATTCCATGTTGTTCCGATGGCCAGAGGCGCAGGTAGCCTTGTGAGGATGACAGCAGGCCGCTGAGTGTGGTGATTCCATGTGGAATTCTCTATAATCCAGAGCAAGTCCTGAGGCTGACGGATATGCAGACTGGAGGGGTTTGCCTTCCTGTCAAGACCGGCCGGCTCCCCGCGCACAGTGAGCCGGCCTTCCGGCAAACGCGCTCGCAGGTGAGACAACCTTGGCACCCAACCCTTAACTTTCAGTTCAGAGGACGGCGAGTTCCCGGTACCGGGGAGTGGAAGCTGATGTCATCGAAAAGACATTGCCCTGCTTTGAAATCAGCCAGTATGTTCAAAGTTCTCCAGCAAACACACACACACACACATCCTGGAAAATGTTTCCGAAGAGCCACGAGCAGCCCTTGGATCAACAGATGTTCCCCAACAAAACACAAACAAACAAACAAACAGAACCGAAGACACGCATGTGGTTTCTGCTGAAAGAGGCTCTGTAGTTCGTACACGGGCGTTGTAATTCTATTTTCATTTACCGCTTTCCTGGATGATGTCGCTGGGAGTGAAAACCAAAATTAGCTCTAGGCCAAGAGTGAGTAATTTCGACAGTCACTCTAAAATGGTTTGTATGTTTGGAGCCATATATGGGTGAAAGTAACAATTTCAACAGGAAACAAAAAAAAAAAAAAAAAAGGGAAAACTTCTGCACACACCAGAAAAATACTTCAACTTTCATCTGTGAAAGAGGTCAGATCCCCAAGACTTGCTGAATGACACTCTAGGTAGTTTTAAAATTTGCTTTTATAAAATTTATTTGAAATGCTTCACCGACTTTTGGGGCCAAATCAGGAAACATTGCTTCTACTAATTATTATTTAACAGTTGGCTAGAATTTCCCTTCTGTGTGTGTGTTCTTTTTACATAACGAAAAACCAGTGAACATTTAATTGAATTTTGATGATAATCTTAATGGTGCCATTCTACATTTACTCCTTAAAGCAATTTCATGTTTGCAAATTACTTTTGCATTCCTTGCAGCTAGTTACATAACTTACTTTGCTCAAAGAGTAAAATTAAATTCTTACCAATATGACATGTTTTGGCTTTTCCAGGGTAAACACAAATATGTCAAGAAATGCACAATGAGTGAGCTCATGTGGACGGGGACTTACCAGGGCTGGTTAGGAAGTGTCTCTCTGTAGACCTTCTGGTAGACCCCCTGCGGCCATTCTCACAGATGTGAGGGTGGGCATCGAATGAAGTTCTGCCGTCTAGCATTTCCTGACATGCTGTCAAGCTGACTTCCTCACCTAAGTCCCCAGCAACTGGCACGCTTGGCACCTGGATGGGGAGCTAGTTAGAGTCCAGATAAATAAGCCCCCAGTGTTTCCCAGCCAGAGAGGAAAGAAAACAATCCACTGACGTCTCAGCAAATAGGTACCTGGCACTTTTTAAGTAAGTAAAAGCTGGAGATTCCAAAGGATCTCAAAGGACATAGGACCCAGCAGGTTTGTGGCTCTGCTGGCGAGCATTTTGGTTCCCTTGGGCCGGCACACAGGGGCTGTGCAGATGATTATTAGTAGATACTTAAAAATTCATCTTCCTCTAGATCACCAGTTTTGTGTCTATTTTGTCTGTATATGTACTTATGTCCTGGGTCACTGCAGTAACGCTTGCCATTCCCGCACTAATTCTTGGGGTAGTAAGGCACTTTATGAGGTCTGGAGAGCCTTCTCATGGGCTTGTCAGGGGAGAAAGTGACCCCTTCCTGACACCCGGTCATACCTAAAGCATTACTCTCCAGGGATAGCACTTCCCATTCCTCAAACACGATGTGCCATGGCACAGTATGATAAATATATTTGTAGGCATTGATTTGAAGAAGTGCTTTCTCCCTAAATCTAAAACCCAGAAGGGTAATAACTAGTATTCCTTCTGTTCTCTCAAAGTCCTAAAGACATGAGCTCTTTCCTTACAACAGGGGCCTAAGGTTGCTGCAGAACTCAAAGAGACACCCACCAGGACACCTTCTCCAGAGTTCCATGTTCCGTGGGGGCTCACGAACTGGTTCTCTCCTCCACCCAGTTATCCTGAGCACTAGAGAAAGACAATATGTTCGCTGTTTGGACGGTGATGGTGCTTCCATAAGCAATCATGGCCATCCACCATCCTTCCTGGCTTAGAGCTTGTGTCAGCAAAGGCCCCTGAAAGACATCTGTCTCTGACCACCACTTTTTACGATTCACAGGCCACCGCACCTGGAATCACAGCGTGTCTGTGTGTGCGTGGCTGACGAGAAGAAGCTGGGTTGAAGACTCCTCGCCTGATCTCTCCTCCAGGAGCCTGCTGGGACTGGCCCCCGGGTCTGCTTGCACACACTCATCAATCTCCTTTTCCATCCTGGCAGCTCTCTAAGGCAATGAAAGAGAAAAGGGAAATGACAGGTGCCATATTTTTGCCCTTGAACGTAGCCAGCCCATCCTCTCTCAGACGCTTACGTGCGCCATCTTCCTGGACCGCTTCACCCTCACTGAGTTGTTTCTCCGTACGAAGTGGGAAATGTCCAGGACAGAGGCCACAGGTTGTCCTAGATAGTCTACCTCGGGGTTAGATACTCAATCCTCATCAAGGTTTGGGTCTCTGGCGCACCCTAATTGGTTTTTGTGTTTTCTGAAAAAAAGAATAATATTCACTCACCTTCCTAAGAATAGCAGAGGTTCAGACCGTGTGAGTTAATGCACTTCAATTGTTCAGGTGTTGGGGAAAAATGTCTGTACTTCGTTGAGTTAAATCAGAGGAAAATATGCTTCCATCCAGTGTGAAGTCAGAAATAAAAGACAAACGTTCATGTTTTTAGTAAGGTTCTGTGGTGGTCTCCAACATGTCCAGGCTCTTTGATAATCCTGCTCTTGAGTGTGGGCTGGACTCCGTGAGTCCCTTGAACAGAGAGAAAGTGCCAAAGTGAGTGTGACTGCATGTGTCCCCGAGGCCAGAAGGCGCATGGTCTCCTCTTGGAGTGTCATGGATCACTGGCCTCAGGGAGGCCGACTGCTCATGGAGAGAAGCCTCTGCTCCTGGGGGAGAGCCCGGTGCCCAGATTCTCTTCTGTGTGGTTTCTCCAGCCTCAGTCAAATCTTCAAAGGAAGTAGCTTTATCCAGCACCAGCTAAGCCACTCTGGGCTTCCTGAAGCTCGGCCTATGAGGTACGAAATCATCACTGGCCCAAGCCACTAGGTTTGGGGTGGTTTCTTTCATGTCGGTAGATGTCTAAGATAGAAAAGGCCACTGCCATTAAAATACAGGGCAGTTCACAGAAATCCTAGGAATTTGCTATTTAATTTCTTCGAGTGGATTTTTGGGGGTGTTTTGGAAGGGTGTTCGCATGAATTTATCTTACATTGACTTATTCTACTGCACTCTCCCCCCAGGTAGTCTCACCGCTTACCAGCAAGAGGGGCACAGTTTGCTCTAGGCAGGTCTGAGAGACACTGTGCTTCCTATATGGTTGAGGATGGAGAGATAATGCATCTCTTCAGCCATAGGCACAGGCCAAAAAGAAAAAAAAAAATTCTTATTGCATATGGAAGAATTCAGAGGAAGACAGAAATCCTTTATTTTAAATATAAATCATTCAAAATGCACCAAGTCAGTAAGAAAGGGAAATGTCAGCTCCGTGCGTGGTTCATTCTTCTCAATGGTCCACGCCATCCTTTGCTGATCCTCTTCCCGTATTTGACTCTGCATTGAGATCGTTTGAGCAGCTGGGAGCTAACGGCTGGAGACATCCTATGTTAGCCACACAGACAGGACAGACATAGGGCCATCTGGCCACGGCCTCCCACCCAACAACCTGCACCCACCATCCCTCTGAGCATGAAGGTTAGAGCTAGAGGTGATGGAGGTTTGCAGTGGAGCAAGGAGTTTCAGGGCCCACAATGCTAAAAACTAGATATTAATACTCATTCAGTATTGAAAAATTGGAAAATATAGGTCAGCAAAAGGAAGATAATAACCATTACCCATAACCACACAACCTAGAGGCAGGTGTCATTGGGCTGCCTAGCCTGGTTGCTAGTTGGGGCCAGGAGGCAGTGCAGATCCTTTCTCTCTGGACAGAAGGACGCGTAGCCTAGGGGAAACTCTGAGCGCCCGCAGAATCTCGGTGCAGGTACAAGATGAGCCATTTTCACTCACCTGTGCTTATCCGTCTATTCACACAGCAGTATGTGCGTCTAACTTACCGAGATAAGCAAGTGTAGTGTTTGGGAACGCTACAGCGTAGTGTTTGGGAATCTGCTATGTGTCTTTAAGAATATATTAGGTGTATTACTCTGTATCAGTGAATATCCACTTGTCTCATTGTAACATCCACAAAAGGAAACATTGTATACACACAGAGTCAGCTTGCAGTTACTATCCCTATGGCTAATGGTGGGGAGGCTGGGATTCAAAGGGTTAGATCAGAAGTAGACACATTTTTAGGACTTTCCACATATTTCATCAAATTATAGTCTCAAAAAGTGACACCAAATTGCATTCCCATTGATTGTATTTCATAGTGGGTGTACAGCATAAATTTTGTGAATGTACTGGCATTTAACGTTTAAAAGTATTTGCTCCAAATTTCAAACATTCGAAAGAGCATACACCACAGTGGTCACGCAAGCCACCCTTTCCCACAGTTAGATAGAAACCCCTTTCATGGGGATTAAAAGGCTCTCCTATTTCATTTGGTATTGCTCCTGCTTTACATGTAAGGGAAACCAAGGCTTACAGAAATTAGGTAAATCTCTGAATCACAGGACTGGTAATTTTTAAAGCCAGAATTCAAGTCTAAGTTGGGTTGGCTCCCCAGCTCAGGAGCCTAACTTACTCCCCATTGTTTCTAATGTTTTCCCACCCCCAGGACACACGAGGACCTACTGACTGCTCCTGAGTATGAACCTGATCTGCCTGCTCCGTCTGTTGATTGTGGAAACTCCAGCTACTTGATTTAACCAGATTCACACGACCACTCAAAACATCATGGCTCTATTCATTTCTAATGCATGGTCCATTAGAGGCTCCTGAATGCAAAAGCTCATCAGGGCTCCCGAAGTGAAATCCACAGGCTGTTTCTTGCTGTGATTTTGGGTATGGCATTTTAGACAGACCAGAATATGCCCTGACAAGCTCCTCCTGCCTAAGTCTTCTCTTTCGCTACAACAGAGTCACGTGTGTAATAGAGAAATAGATGTGTCTCCTTTGTTTTCCTTTCCAGCTTTGCAAATATACAGATTTTTTTTTAAAGGATTATTTTAAAAGCATCTGTGAGTCTGGTTTTGAATACATGCTTCCTCACTCGAGTGCAGGGTTAGTCCCATGGTGAAAAAGACACACTTGTGTGAGTTTCATGAGCATCTGCCAGTGATCATTCCCGGAAGACTTAAATGACTTAGTGTTCTTACACCTTCAGAAGGATGCAGCCCCCAAGCTGTAACCATGGGGATAAAGAGGGGAAACCCATCCTGCCACATATCACTGACATGGATGCTACTTCACATGGGCTTGTAGAATTAAATCCTGTTGTGTGCTGACACTTTCTGGGAATCTATTATCTTTACTTTCTTCCTCCCCAATTCCCAAGTTTCTTTAAAAGAGATCCAGGGTCCTGTCACCAGGACCCCTCTCAGTCAAGAGAATGCACCTGCTGTACTCCTAGGTCTGATTCTGTTCAGGGTGTAGACCGTGCTGTCACTATCACTGTGGATAGAATGATCTACACACTCAGCAACTTCAATCGTTTGATTTTTTTGTTGTTGTGATTTGGGGGCCAGAGATTTGGGAATGGCTCAAACACGCAGTTCTCCCTGCAGGCCCCACATACCATTGCCGTCAGAGACCTTGGCAGGGCTGCCGTCACCTGAAGGTGACCCACAAGCAGGGCTCACTCGTGTTTGTATTAAGCATGGTCCCACCCACAAGCCAAGCTGCCAACCTCTACGTTCTCCAAGGCAGCTGAGGCCCCTGTGGCATCACTTCCCCTTCTAGAACCCTCTCCCTGCCCCGTGCAGGAACAAGTCTAAACTCACCGAATGGAAACCAGAAGCTGAACACGTAGGGGACTCCATCCTTTACCACCCCCCCCCCCTTTGTGGTCTCAAGGTCTTTGGATATAAAAAAGGAACTGATCCCCACAGAAAGTAGGGGACCCATCTGTAAACGTACCACTAGGTAACTGATTCTGCGGGCAGCAAAAGAATATGGATGGATGGAAATGTCGGTTGGTTAGGGAAAAGCTCCCTCGCCCACTAGGAAGCATCCTGGCGTAATACCCGGAGCCCATCAACTCATAATCCAGACAGCACCTGTGTGGGGGCATTGCCACCATGTATCACACATCCTGTCTCGTGAACTTGCTTGTGAACTTTGACACAATTGCCACCAAAGTTCCTTTCTGGGCATAGGTATGCTCAGGGTAAACATACTCTATAGCTCATTACCATCCCTTAAAAAATATTTACTTTTTATTCTGTAGCTCCGTTTGTAGAAAGTAGAAGGGATCGCCCTGGGCTGGTTTTCTCAAGAAGGTCTAGTGAGGGAAGGCATGAAAGAAGGGTAGGGAAGGGTGCTCTATTAGATCTAAAGTAGACACCATGGGTCCAATTCATGTCCTACTCCTAAAGCTGCTGCCCTAATGTTCAGCTGGAAGGCCTCTGGGTTATTGCTATTACTTCTTTTTTTATTGAAATATCATTGCTACATAGTGATTCCACAATTCTATACATTACGTGGTGCTCACCGTGATGACAGTAGTCACCATGCAATGCTACTATGGTGTTACTACTTTTATTCCCTATAAGGTATTTTTCATCTCCATGACTTATTTATTTTATAACTGAAAGTTTGTACCTCTTAATCCCCATCACCTATCTCCCCCACCCCCCCCCACACCTCCCCTCTGGCAACCGCCAGTTAGTTCTCTGTATTTAAGAGTCTGTTTGTTCATTTGTTTTGTTTTTCAGATTCTACATGTAAATGAAATCATACGGTATTTATTTTTCCCTGTCTGACTTACTTCACTTAGCATAATACCCTCTAGGCCCACCTGTGCTGCCACAAATGGCAAGAGAGACGCATACATCAGTGGAAATAAAACCGTGCTTATACAGTCAATTAATCTATGACAAAGGAGGCAAGAATATTCAATGGGGCAGAGACTGTCTCTTCAATAAATGATGTCGAGAAACCTGGATAGCTACATGCAAAAGAATGAGGCTGGACCATTTTCTTACACCATACACAAAAATAAACTAAAAATAGATTAAGGACCTAAATGTGAGACCTGAAGCCATAAAACTCCTGGAAGAAAACACAGGCAGTAACCTCTTGGACATCAGCCTTAGCAACATATTTATGAATATGTCTCCTCAGGCAAGGGAAACAAAAGCAAAAATAAACTATTGGGACTACATCAAAAATAAAAAGCTTCTGCACAACAAAGCAAACCATCCAAACAGAATAAGGCAACCCATCGGATGGGACAAGATGCTTGTAAATGATATGGCCAATAAGGGGTTACTATCCAAACTATATAAATAACTTCTTCACTCAACACCAAGAAAACAGTTGATTAACAAATGGGCAGAGGACCCGCATAGACAATTTTCAGAAGAAAACATACGGATGGCCAACAGAACCACGGAAAGATGCTCAACATCACTAATAATCAGAGAAATGCGAATCAAAACTACAATGGGACAGCACCTCACACCTGTCAGAATGGCTAGTATCAAAAAGGCAAGAAATAACATGTGTTGGTGAGGACGTGGAGAAAAGGAACCCTCGTGTCCTGTTGGTGGGGATGCAGAGGGCTGCAGCCACTGTGGAGAACAGTAAGGGAGGGTCCTCAGAAAACTGAAGCTAAGATCACCACATGATCCTGTAATTCCTCTCCTGCGTATCTACCCAGACAAAGGCAAGAACACTAATTTGAAAAGAGATACAAACCCTTGTGTTTATGCAGCGTTACTTACAGTAACCAGGACATGGAAGTCACCCGAGGGTCCATCCGTAAATGACTGGGTAAAGATGGGCTCTACACACACAGTGGACTATTCCTCAGCCATTAAAAGGAATGAAATTGTTACTTTACTTCTTAATTGAGGGGAATCTATCAGAGTTGCAGCTTTGTTGACAAGTACTGAGAAATAGTATTAATCACAGCTAATTGTGTTTGGGAAAACTGTTCATCTTCGTCATCATGGATAAGAACTGTCTCTGCATGGAGCTGATCCCAAGTCCGGTCGGTCACCCTCATCCAATGGGATGGTCCACACGTGGCTCTGCATCGGAAACCGTGAAAGCAATGGGCTGGTGACCTGTGGTTCAAAGCACATGGGAGACGTCACAGGCTGCACAGGAGGGACCTGGAGTTTCCAGGGCTGGTGTGCATGAGGGAGCGAGCTGGCTTCGTGATGTGAGCACACAGAGCGCTCCTATCGCAGGAGAGACGAAGACACCCATCCTTGTGACGTTTCCACAGAACTCTCCGCAGGGCTGTGCTCTTTCTGGAGTTGCCCAGAAAGGCCCACTTCGATGCCCACTGCTCGGCTTCAGAAGTCATAGCTTCTACCAGCAACCTGAGCCCACAGCATTAGCCACCCCCCAGGGATGGAGAAGATATAATACGCAGCAAGACGTCCTGTTCTACCGAATATTCCCCTGCCAGGGGAGAACAACAGCGGAGCTCTTGACATGCCCTGACATCACTTCTCAGCCAGGGAAATCATGTCGTCAGTGGGGCATGTGGCTTGGTCTGGGGTTATTTGGTGGCAAACAAACAAACAAAAAAGAAACTGCTCAAAGTATGTCAAAGTGAGCAAACAGACTGGCTTACAGGAGTGTGAGTTGGAAGATACAGGAGGAGCTGTCAGCCTCACGGGAGGTTGGAGCTGGGGTTCGGAAGCTGCGCCGAGCCCAGGCAGCATCCCTCCCTCAGAGCCCACGGGGTTTACACAGCACATCCTGTTCAGAAACCCAGTAATTCCTGCCTCGAGATGTGCCTGCTTCGGAGCTTCGGTTAAATGAGCCTGCTTTTCCCCATAGAGGAGTGTGTGTGCACGCTTACACACGCACATGTGAGCACACTCCATTTCCAAGGAAGAATTTGATTGTCTGCCGATGTGTATTTGATGGTCTTGCTCTGACACCTGAACCATCAGGTGGCTTTCCCTCTGTGACATGGGAGCGAAAACGTCATCCTGGTCTGCAAACCTCCTTCCAAGCCGGGGCAAGGCGGTGCTGAATCCTGTGACTATCACTTCCTTTCTCTGATTTTGATACCATTCCCTTTCCTATAGGTATATTTCTAAAAAGCATATGTTTTAATTTGTCGGTTTTCTTTGAACTCAATAAAAAAGAATATCAGGTTGCTTATAATAGGGAACTTAACTTTTTCGGCAGATACTATATTGTTACAATTTATATGGTGATTTCGGATGTCAAGCACTCCACATTCCTGTGAAAGTCACTGGCAGATGACCCACTGATGGTTTCCAACAAGTTAAAACTGGAGGTTTTTTCCAGTGTCTACCAGGTTTGCTGGATTCAATCTTTTTTTTTTTTTTTTAAAGTCATGATAGAGTTTGAATTTCATTAAAGTTTTCAGTATCATTTGATGAAGCAGAAATATCTGGTGGGGAAATTACACAGAATGTGCCATGTGAGTGGAGCCAAACATCTCAGGCACTGAGCAAAAGAAACCGGACCCACAAGAGACACACCGCGTGACTGCCTTTCAAGAAGGGGGTGCGCTGCTGTGTCCACAGAGATGCTCCCTGAAGTTGTGGGTGTGGTCGAACAGAAGCAAACAGTAGTTAATAGTCCGTACACCCACAATCGGTGCCCTCCAGTGTATGCAAATCACAGGTCAGGAACACAGATTTGAAAACCAGTGCCTACTTCTGGCGTTCACGCTGGTGATTGAATGAGATGGGGCTCACCCTGTGGGGGACTGGGAGGCAGTCTTCTTCTGTCCTCCTGCTCATACAACTACACTCAAGGAAGTTGGCTTTGGGGGCCGGTGGGTGGAGAAGGCAGGGATCGCCCTGCTATAGGCTGGGGACTAACCCAGGCAGGCCGTGGGCACCTGTGATGAGAAAGTCCTCCTCCTTCAGGAGTGTGGTCCCTACCTCATGCGCTCCGAGTTCGGATGGTTCAAATCTGTCCCTTCAAAGGCACATCAGCAAAACTTATTCTGATATCCTCTGGGTTGTGGGGTGTCATCAAAATTTGAGATCAGGGAGGTAGGACCCCTAGGATTAGAGCCTTCCAGGCCCCCACTGCTATCTCCATGTCCCCCAGATGTGCAGGGGCATCTGGTGGGTCGTGCACATGGTCGTGAGTGAATCAGTGACTGAGTGAACACAGACGTCTCCTCTTTTAAGCCTTTCCATTTCTCTCTCACTAAAATGACAACATTACCTTCTCTCCTCAAGTGCTAAGCAAATAAGTTCCAATAACTTTTTATCTCCGGAAAAGCAAATTTCCAGCATAGGCTATTGCAGTTATTTCCAGTTTTGTTGAGCTACAATTGACAAATAAAATCTGTGTGTTTCAGGTACACGACGTCATGCTTTGATGCATGTTGTGAAATGAAGAGCACCATCAAGCTAACACATCCATCACCTCCTGGGGCTACCACGCTTTTTGTGTGTGTGTATCATGAGGATTCCTGAGATCTACTTGCAAACCAACTTTCAAGTGTACATTCTAGTATAATTAACTACTCACCACACTGTACCTGAGATCCCCAGATCTTTCCCATTTCCATATATGAGTGAGATGATTCAGTATTTGTGTTTCTGCATCTGGCTTCTCTCACGAGGCATAATGTCTTCCAAGTCTGTCTACATTGTTGCAAGTGGCAGGATTTCCTTTTTTTTAAGGCTGAAACAATATTCTATGGCCACTTCAATTCATATCATTCTTAGATGTTGGCACTATGCATTCCCATCTAAAATCACTGTCAAGCCTTAGGCCATGCCTCCAAACTTCTCATGGCAGAAAAATCTTCTTTTTAGGAGAAAGACCAGTGATCAGATTACCAGAAGGAACTGGATTCCTGGCTGAGGAACTGGTTACTGTGCTCTGACCTCACCATGGACCAGAGTCTGGAGGGGGCTGATTTGGGCTTAGGCTCGGGATCAACGTAGGAATTCCGTCTCATTCTGGCATGATGATTCCCACTGAAATGTATTCTTCTAAATGCCACTGCTGGGAATTTGTGAAATGAACATTTTATCCTGTACATTCAATCAACAAGATGAAGATGTTTTTCTCATGACTAATCTCTGAACACTGCCCAGAAACACATTAGAATACTGTGAAGCACGGGTGTGGGCACGCCGTTTTTGAAAGTCAGCTTCCCTTTCGGGGGCTCACAACGGAACGCACACGGATACACGAGTCAGGAAGCACACACACGGAGACGCATGAATCATACGGCAGATGAGTTCAGACTCACATGCAGATAAATCACCACAGTGGCTTTTACTTTAAAGCATCCTATGACCTTACAATATTTAGGAAGGTGGCGAGGCTACACTTTTGGGTTGCTTTCAGTATCTATTGTACTCCACAAAAACTATGTTTTTTTTTTTTTTCCCCCATAAATGCCATGACAAGATATCTAAGAAGAATCTCTGTGCATCATCTTGCTGTCAGCTTCGGAGGATGACCTCATTTCTAAGACTGGCCGTCGGAGATGGTCGAGATGCCAGCTGCTGGAACTAACTGGAAATATATCAGCCTCCCCCCCCAGCCCCGCTCAAAGTTAACAAAGAAATAAGGCATTGTCGTTCTTTGAAAACACATCAGGTTTTCTCTGTGATGTGAGGTTGTTTGAATTCCCTCTGCATGCTTCTGGAGTGGTATTATCTGACTTTCCTGTTCATCTGTCTCTCAAGCAGCATCTCTGTTCCTTGATCTACATTTGGTCAATAAAGATAAACCCAGCGTTCAGTGTGAATTACAACTACAAGACCCTTCTTCATGGCATTGTTAAGACCAAGACATAGGAAAGAAAATCATGTCAATCAAGAATAACAGCATATTGTGGGAAGTACACCCAGCATACGATTCCGAGGGTTCCCAGTAGCCTGGCATGATGTTGCTTCTGGCTCTGAAAACACCATTTCTTTTGTGTGGGGCTTTGTGTAAAGCAGAGGAATGCTAAGCACTTTTATTTTAATCTGACTTCGTTTCTGGGAAATTCAGCTATTTTCCCCTCCTGTTTATCAAGGTGGTGATGGAGGTCTATCAGCCCTACTGATTAGATAGTTGCTCAAACGTGCCCAAGATCAAGCTGGAGGTGTTCTCTGTGATCTTCAAAGAGAAGGAGAATCTAGATGAAAAGTGGAGGCGTCCTGGTGATAACGGCCGGCCACGTAATTGAGAAATTAGGTCGTGATGAAAAGCCTTAACAGATACTACGACTTAACTTTTCGTCTGTAACCCTTGACTGGCACTAACCTAAATTAGGAAAGACTCAGCATCTCAAAGGGAGTAACTTTGGTTCATCTTTTCCATACTGACTTCCTTTTTCTTGGTATGACATAAAGATTTTTAGGGATGAACATGAGATGTTAGAATGCAGTTATCAAGGTGCCTTCAGGCTCTTTATCTCACTGATATGCCCAAGAGCAGTGTGGACTTCTCAGAGGTATTCATGTCTCCTTAAGGTAGAAGAAGATACAGAACTTAACGGAGTTTAAGTGACTTCCTTGGGGCCAGCAGCTAGTGAAGTATGGATTTGGGGCTGGATCAATTTCATGTACTAATTCTCTCTTCTGCACACAGTACAAATAATTTTAAAACGTATATTTTGCTTACAATACTTTATTGGAAGAGAAGGCAATTTCCTTTTGACTTGAGCATATAAAAAAGGAATTTTTGGAAATATATGCTTAATATTATTGTCCCAATAACTTTATAAATATCGAATCTATCTAATGGTCCTGGGATCTTGGTCACGATTTTGTATACTTAGGGATTCTACGTTGGAACAGTATCCAAAATGCTCATCTAGTGGATTCATATTTTGGGGGGGTCAGTGTTACAACAACTCTGAACACTGTTACATAAAAACTGAAATTGCTCAGCTAAAGTGGAAATATTTCTGGAAAGAGTCAGAAATTTAGCTCTCAAGCCTTCCTTCGAGCCTACCTCACCAGAGGTCTCCAACCTCTCAGAAGTCATTTTGGCTAAAAACTCAGTATTTTTGCTTACGACTTTGTTTGTTTGTCTGGGTATGAGATGAACACTTACTACGTAAGACAGCAGCCTCATACATGTGGAAGCTGAGCTTCTTCAAGGAAGAAAGCTTTAGTTCAGAAAAATAGGTAAACAGCATATGCATGCAACAAAGGCCTATGGGAATGCTACATAAAATAATTTAACTATACTGTGTTTTTTACGTCATCGCGGATGGTTCCCATCACCTTGTTAGTGTTCAATCCCTAAACAACAACAAATAACTTGGGAGAGGGAATTTGACTGTGAGTACACTTTATTTAGGATTATTGGGAAAGGACTCACAGCTGGAATGGTATGTCCTGAGCCCAGGAGGAGAACTCCCCAGCCATGAGGTCGCAGTGGAGTTTCTGCTCTGAAAATAAGGGATCTGTTCCTCGGGGGAGAGATGAGGGCAGAGTGTCTGCCACAGGATCACGAAAAATGTTGGAATCTAGTCTGAGCAGTAGGACGTCAATAGACTGTTAACCTCAGGCCACGTCAGCACGGTCCCGTCTACCTTAAAGCAAGTGTTTGAATGATGCAGCTTGAATAACAGAGAACACCTGTGAACTGCACAGTCTTACGGAGTGGAAGGAAGACACTGCCCATTTTACAGTGTCCCCAGAAAGAAAAGTATCCTTCACTTGGGGTGGGGATTACCTAAAAAAAAAAAAACAAAAAAAAACAAAACAAACAAACCCTTAAAGCATAGAATAGAGTCATTTCATGATTGGGACATATACGAAATCAGCCATAGATGAAGTAGTTTTCTGAGAGCAGGGAGTTTCAGGGAGGGCCGAGGTCCCATGCGGCCACCTCGTGTCAGCCTCGTGCTCGGGACCGCGTTGGTGATGAGGCTCCCGTCCATGCAGGTGTGTCACCGCTTGTGTGAGAGGGGTCGCTGATGTCCTGAGATAGAGGTTGTGGGTTGGCTTGACTCTTTCAGAAATGTGGGAGTCACACGTGGCTGGGGTCGTATCTAACTTGCTCACACCTGGGACGCAGCTCCTCATGCAGGAGAGGCCACAGCGCGTGGTGTTCTGGGTTGTTGTTTGTTGGCTGGAGTAAGTAAGCTCTACACCCAGTGCGGGGCTTGAACACATGACTCTGAGATTAAGACTCGGACATTGAGAGATCTGCAGCCACCAGGCAGGCCCAGAGCACTGGGCTTAGATTCTCACCGTTGCCTCTGCTCCATGATGGAGAGTCACTGGTGGTCGCTGGTGGACGGGAGCCTCGCTGGGCACGGATATAAACCACTGGCCAGGGAGTCGGGGGGACAGTGGCCAGGGCAGTGGTTGCCTTGGGAGCTGGCTCAGGCTCCTGGCTCTGGTTATGAATACACCGGCTTAAGGTGCCTTCCATTACTCTCAGGGGTCCCACTGGGCTGCTGCCTCAACATGAGTGGTTCCCAGTTATTTCAGCTAAAACATCACCCAAGACCAGGCTAGAATAATAGGAAGGGATCCTAGGAGTTGTGTGGTGGGAAGTGTTGCTTAGATATCTCCCGTAGTTTCAGATTTAGAAATCTCTGTAATGTGTCAGTGGGAATTAGAAAGCCAGTTGTGAAACCAGAATGTTCTGGAGGATTGCTAACCCTCTCAAAAGGCATGTTATATTGACTGGATTTGCTTTCAAAAGTCTTTCTGAGAACTGAGCCCGGTGTTGGCTGGAAGAACGTGCCTTCACCGGGGACCTGGACAGCTTTGGATCCAGACGGTGCTTCCCCGGAGGCTCGCAGAACCTATGAAAACTCAGACAGATCCGCACAGGTCCGATGACACCAGCTCCCACCCCAGCAGGACACTGGCAAATAAAGTAAAGGGTGCTTGCAACCCGCTGCTGTCATTTTGATGACAATAATGAAGAAGAAGAGAAAGGGGGAAACTGTCAGCAATCACACATAATCGTAGGGCGTTTACAAAGGTTTTTTAAAAATGCGGGTGGTTTGAGTGGCCGTGGGAGGATTAATTCTGTGACTTCCTCTTAGGGAGCCCAGTCCGCTCCTTAGGAGCACAGTGATGATCGACGCTTTCCTCCCCACTCCATTCCCCCACCTCAATGCACACGTTAAAACTCTTATCTGTTGTCTTCACAGGGGAGGCGTCTGGGAATGGGAGAGAAACAATGTCCCAGAGGAGGTGGTCACAGGAGTGGGTTAGAAGGTGGGCAGGGGAGTGGGCGCTGGAAACAGGAGCAGGCACTGGAGACACGCCAACCAACAGGGCAAAAGGGTGCACAGGAAGCAAGGAGGACAGGAGCTCCTGTCACCTCCCCATTGTGGATGTGGAAACAGACTCAGACCCCACGAGCTGTCACCTCCTGGCAGGCACATAGCCTTCGCGGGTGGGGGTGGTGGGAGAGCTTGGGCGAGGTCTGGATGGCCCTTGTCATGCTCCGGGGTACCAGCCTCGGTGAAGTCACTTTATGAACACATCTTTGCTTTTCTCCACTCAAGACAGAGCTTCATATAAAATCCCTACAGTTCTCCACAGGAACTTCTCCCCATGACTTGGGTGAGAAAGCTCAGAGGTGGCTTTTATCTGATGCCTGATCCCTGCTCCTCATTCCTGGCCAGGCTTGTCTGACTTCTGTTCCAACATGCTAGTGACAGGAGCCCTGTCTGGGATAACTCACTTGACATCTGCCGGGGCTTCCTCCTGGCCCAGGAGCTGAGCAAGTGCTAGCTGGGGTGCGGGGTAGGGAGAGAGAAGCAAGCTGAGATCACTTGTTCACCTCGCCAGACCTCTGTGTGTGTGCATTTGCATGTGTGTGTGTATGCACATGTGTATGTATACACACACATCTATGTGTGCACGTGTGTCTCTGTGTCTGTGTATATGGTTTATGTGTCTTTGTGTGTGTGTACATGTGTGTCCCCAAGCATGTGTGTACATATGTGTGGTAGGTGTGTATGTATATTGATGTGTGTCTGAGCATGTGTGTGTATGTGTCTATGTGTGTGCAAGTGTCCACACACATGCATGAGTGTGTAAGTGTGACTGCGGCTAGGTGTATGTGTGCATATGTGTATATGCTTGTGCATGCCTCTCTGTGAGGGGTATACGTTTGTGTCTGTGTGCACACAGGTGGGTGCATATGTGCATTGTGTGAGTGTGTATTTGTGAATGTGCGTGTGTGAGTGTGCGCCTGTGTGCCGGGGTAGGGCTCTGCAGGATGCTCACGGAGCACTGGTGTGCTCGCGGGAAGCAGACGCACCTGCTGTTGGGCATGCAGCTCCCAAGCCCGTGGAGTCTGCCCTGCAGCGCAGTGGATGCACGAGAAGCAGAGCTCTGGGGGAAGCAGGCTATTGACCTCCGCTTGCCATAAAGAGGGACAAGTGCATGAATTCATAAGCATAAAGCAGGAACTGATTTTGAAGGGACTTCTAAAACAACGACCAGGCACAGCTCTAAAGACGCAGTGTCGACTATACCAACGTGTTGGAGGAAGAGACGCTCCTTCGGGGTTCATGGTCAGGACACCCCCACACCCCCGCATCCATTTTCTCTTTGTTACTGCTGAGTCCTTTGACCTTGGACTGAATGATAGCACTGTTTCTGGACCAGCGTCCCTTTCCCTTCCACAGCATGACCAGAGTTGAAATGGAAGCAAGAGAAACTCCAGGCATCCTACAATGTCTTTCAAGCCCTGAATGTTGTCATCAAGAAACAAAACGGTATCATTAAGAAAAAGTTGCATTTGCAAAACCTGGCATCAAAGATTTTCTAGTTTCTATTTATAAAATCTAAGAGTCAGTGCATATTGCCTTTCAAAGGGGGCACATCTCATATTGCTAGAAGCCTAAAGAGGGGGAACATATCAGGAAGGATGCCACCGTGGCTTGACTGTAGGGCAGAAGCCCATCTTCATATCACCATGGCTCCCGTAACCTCGCAGTGAGAAGGTCATCTAATCCTCCTGCACTCAGCTAAGCACACAAACAGAACAATAATCTCTCCGCAAAAAACAAAACAAAACAAAACAAAGAGGCAGCCTCCCCTGTGGCCCTTTGCCCATGCAGGAGATGTACAGGTGAAACTTCTGGAAGATCTGCTCTGTGGTGCTCCCAGTGCGTGCCATCAGTGCTCTGTGTCCCCACCCATGTCCCCTGCAGAATGAGCTCAGCTGAAGATGTGAAGTGTGAAGAAAGTCTTGGAGACTGCACTCCCTGAGAAGAGGTGCTCCAGGGACTCCCGGGGGGCTCAGTCGGTGAAGTGTCTGCCTTCAGCTCCGGTCGTGATCTCAGGGTCCTGGGATGAGCCGCACATCGGGCTCCCTGCTCAGCGGGGATCCTGTTTCTCCCTCTCCTGCTCCCCCTGCTTGTGCTCTCTCTCTCTCTGTGTCAAATAAATAGATTTTTTTTTTTTTTTTTTAAAGATGTGCTCCCTTCTCCTCTGGCACAGGTTCTCACCCCTCCCCCTGCATTTGTGGGCGGGCTCCTGCTCCCATCCTCCCTGACCAGAGCTTCTTGTCCTAGCTCTGGCCCCCAGGACCTAACCCAGGGCTCGACTCAGTGCACCCTTCAGTGGGTGGGTCAAAGCCAAGTGAATAAAGCGCAGCTTCATGGTGAACTTCATCAGGTCCAGAGACTGGCTGGGAGGCAGGGGATGTCTCTCGATGCTCCATGAGCTCGGCTTGCAAGGACGTGCACGTGTCCAGAGAGCATCCCCCTTGGGACATCTCACGTTGAGTTGTCCCCGTGGGGGATACACATGCTTGGGCACTCCAGACTGTGCATCCTCAGTACTGTTGGCATACTGTCGGGGGCTATGACTTCCGGTGGCTGAAAGTCTGCAGAACATTGTTTCCGTGTGTGTTTCCCAGACCTGGTGGACCAAGGACACTTCAAAAAATAACAGTGACCTCTCTTAGCATCTCCTGGAGTTCATTGCCATGGAAACGGTAGGAGGCGGTGACATCACACTCGCTGGGAGGGGTTCGGATAAGGCGTGTTTGGAGACCTGGGTCTGTGCCGCGTCACATTCTGTGTGACCCGCCGCATGCCAGGTCATGTCTCCAAGCATTTCCTCTGTTAAATGTGGATAAAATCCAAAGTTAGAAACAAAGCCGGGAAAATGCCTAGAACACATCCACCATTTAGCACAATGAGTGCCGGCGTGCAATGGGCCAGTGGAAGATGCTAACATTTATGTGATCAAAGAAGCAAAGAGATGTTTTTTGTTTTCTGCCTTTGTTTTTATTGTTTTATGACATTCTGACTGGCTGTCTATACAAGCATGTTTAAGTCCCCATGGTTTAGATTAGGATTCTAATAGAAGCAAACTTAAAAAATACTAATATGCCAATCATTTGTTTTTCTATAATTGATTCGAGTAAGCATGAAAGCCAACTCATGGAGGGTTCCAGAAAACAGGTCCCAACACACTTAAAAAGTATACCACACATTCATTCGAAATTCCAAACTTTGGATGGAGCTTAGAAGTTTCTGGCGGCAGAATTCAAAAAAGAAGGCTGATAACAGTGGTGAGCCAAACATAAAGACGGCAGAGTGTCCTGGTTGGGTCATCAAATTTCCCATTAGGGAGATTAGATTTTAATCTGTTTTCAAAGTGACTGAGTGTTTGAACTTGTACAATCGAAATAACTCCCTCCCCACAAAAGGAAAGCTCTTTCTGTAAAAATCCAAACAACATTTACAAGCAATTTCTATTTAAAATTCTATCTGTAGAGAGTTTATTTGCATCCTAAAGATGTGAAGATTGGCTGTTAATATGTTCTGTGCATGGGACTCCCGCTGATGGTGATGCTTCAAGAGGCAGGAGACCGAGGAGGGCCGGGGGGAAACATTGAGGAAAAAATGTACAGCTTGGTTCGTCCCTTTGATTTGGGAAGATTGACTCTAGATTGCCAACACGACCCTTCTGTCTCAGATCAGCTTTCTTTTGAGAAGTTAAATCAATTTTATACTGACATGGGTTGGCTGCAACATGGAAACACGGAAACATGTGGAAAAGGGAGGCTGGGATAAGGCGTCATTGGCTTGGACGGTGGAAAGAAGGTGATTTTCCATTTTTTAATGAAACAACGTCTGCATGAATATTTTCTGAATCACGTTCAGCATTACATTAATGAAGTACCTTCCAACGGTTGTTTTTATATAGAGGAATTACCTTGGCTGCAAAAGAGTCATTTCCTTGGACCGTGGAGTCATCGGACTCCAGCAAGTCTGCCAACAACATGCGGAGAGGTGCATGCTTCTCTCCCGGAATGCGAGTGGTGCGCCCCTCTCTCTGGAGGCCCAATGATTCTGCCCAGTTTATGGAACCGCACAAAGAGCTCTGAATATGAAAAACTGAGCTCCTTCCTTGCTTTTGTACCCAATGTAACTGGAATCAAACATATTCTTGGGAGACACTGGGGTAGGAATAGTCTTAGATTTCTTGTGTGCATTTGAAGAGACTCTGCGTGCCATCGACACAGCCTGCCCTGGTTCTGTTGGGCAGAGTCTCATGGGGTACCCACGCGGCCAACGTGTGAGGCAGTGGGATTGTGCGAGGGAGTTTTTAATCCTAAACCAATGCCCTCAAAAACTAAAAGGAAGGAAGGAAATTTATTTGTGACAGCTTGTATTTGTTTTATTTGTAACTTTTATTTGTAAGAGTGAAAGTATTTTCATTTTCATAACTTTTAATATAAACTAATCATTTCCAGAAGTCACCATGAGGAGGGTCATGCGTCATAACTCCCAGTTCACAATATGCAGACTTTAAAGTGTCCTAAGGTTGGACCAAATCTTCATGAAGAAGGCAAAACCCAAGTATTATATCTTCTTGTTATTGCTTCCCCTTAATTAAATATTAACATCCCATGGAGGGAACAAGACGGGAATGATCACACCGGCTGCCAGGTGGACAAGAGCACAGCTTACAGACATGCCGTGGATTGCTGACCATCTCTTCATGCCTGCTTTTCTTCCCTTGACATGGGCAAATATTCCAGAGCCTGAGGTCTTCTTTAGGACTTTTTTTTTTTTTAAATCCAGTTTATTCAACTGTGAAGTATCATTTGGAATCAATGGAAAAAATATATTTTTAAAAAGATTTTATTTGTCGGAGAGAGAGAGAGAGAGAGCACAAGCAGGGGTAGAGTCAGAGGGAGAAACAGACTCCCAGAGGAGCAGGGAGCCTGATGTGGACTCGATCCCAGGACCCTGGGATCACAATCTGAGCCAAAAGCAGATGCCGAACCAAGTGGACTACCCAGGTGCCCCAAGGGAAAAAAAAAGATGGTTTTA
The DNA here is from genome assembly GCF_010015895.1 of Lontra canadensis. NCBI lineage: Eukaryota > Metazoa > Chordata > Mammalia > Carnivora > Mustelidae > Lontra > Lontra canadensis. The sequence goes on along the minus strand of NW_022631070.1, from coordinate 7,220,619 downwards.
AAGACAATGGCCGGCTAGTCCTGAGCAAGAGAGGAGACACGCCCCGAGAACCGGACTGGGAGAGGCGAATCTTTACAGAGCCAGAAAAACAAAGATTTGTAGGCAAATGGGGCAGAGAGGAGAGGGGCAGCTAGGCAGGCATTGCAGCACCCTCCTGACAAGGGAGAGCAAGACCTTCATGCTCGCAGACCCCAAGTCTTCCCTGTGCCCATCACGGCAGATGTAGTTCCTTCCGCGGGTCGAGCACAGTCTCGGGGTGAGTGGGTGTGCGTTCCCTCAAGTATCCCTGCCCCGCTTCACACCCGACACCGGCTAGGAGGCCTCCTGTTCGTCCTGAATGCCGCACAGCGATGCCCAGTTCCAAGAGGATGGGATCAGGCTTTCCTGAGCACCTGTTATGGGCTCAGTGTCCTTCCAGAATTTCAGCCCCGTGTCTGACTGCGAGTCACATGAACATGCCGACATCTGGGAATGGACTGCCCAGATGGGACTGTCCGTCTCTTTCTCGTGATGCCCTCGAGGGCACGTGACTTAACTCACCTAAACTGTACTTTCCCAGTTACAATGACAGGACTCCTTTCCTCACAGGGGTTCTGTGAGGACAAGAGACCCTCCATGTCAAATGCCCCGTCTCTGCCTGGGATGCGCAGGCGCTCACTGTTAGCTGCTTCTCCTGCCGGTGTGGTGTGAATCCATCATCCCTGTCATCAGATGAGGGACGTGGTAAAGCACCTTGGACCCGAAGAAAATAAATGTCTAATGGAAGGGCGTGCTTCTGCTTCAGCATGGTGGTTGAGACCCCAGGGCGACAGATCCCTTGCAGTTTCCAGGAGAGGAAGTCATTTCCAGATAGCCCTTGAAGTGAACCAGGAACACTTGAGTTTGGCAGGGAGCACACAAAGAGGGAGGATTTGGGAACCGCCAGTGGCGGATGCTTTTGAAGGATGCCCTCCCCCAAGTGCTGGATCTCTTTTGTGTGCAATACATGGATGGGATGCCCAGGACGAAAGCTGGGACCCTGTTTTTTGGTTTGGGTGGAGAAGGGAGTGTTGGGATGTGGGTCAATCCCTCACCTTCAACTCTGTCCCATACTCAGCCCCCCACAGGAGGACCGGGTCTGTTTCCCATCACAGGTGTATGCCAAGGACAGCATCTGGCCGGTGGAGGCTCTTCCATACTTGTTCCATAGATGATGAACAAATTTTTATTCGGTCTGAAGATGGGTCTTCTCATTGCTTGACCATATCTGAAAAACATTTGTTGAGCCTGGAAGGTTTACAGTAGCAACACTATGAGACCCCTGCATGGGTGACCATCACGTCTATTTTCCATCCAAGCTGTGACTTCTGCAGACTGAATTATGATCCCTTGGAGGGAAGTGATCAGATTTATTCATCTTTGTTTCATCAAATGTGTGTAAATACGCAGTGCTTTTCCATATGGACCCTCAAAAAAAATCTTCCTGCTATCAGCTTAAATTTAATCTATTGAAAAGAACCAGAGTTGATGGTCTTGAGGAGAAATCATGAAACCAAAAGTTAAGAGTACCCCAATGAGGTATAGAATTACAAAACAATTGATATATTTAGTCAGAAGTTTGGTTACTATGTGGACAAAACAGCAAAAATTGATTTGATTCTGTATGGAGTTGGTTGAATTAATCATGCCATCTATAATTAAACACATTTTTAAAAATCCAAATGAACAAAATTTTAGTGAACTAAGCCTATCTTCAACATCTATAATATTTAGTTGAAAATTTTCCATGATGGGGCATAACACTTCTTACCTATTTTCCTCTTGTGAGTGTTTTATCTCCTTAATAAAATTTTCTTGTATAAAAATGTACAAGTGTGTAATTAAATCTTTGTTGGTTATTCTAATATAAGCCATGCATCTATAAAGTGAATTTTTAAAAATTTGTTCAAATTAATAATTACTAAGTTTCCAGTTATTTATTAAATCTTTTAATAAATACATTACTTTATTAACTCCGTTAACAGATGTTAATAGCTCTCTAAATGCACTGACTTACTGAGTAATATTAAACCATTTATCAAGTTTTTCCTCTCTGAAGGCTTGAAAATGACTTCAACTCGTCGTAACTGTTGAAGTCCCGAGGAGAACCATTTAAATAAATGACTCCTTCCTTCTTCAGGTACATACCACGTACAGCGTTTTGTGTTTTGTTTTAAACCAAACTGCTTTCTGATTTCTCAAGTCATTTTTTTTAGATTGTTTAATTATGGAATCCTACTTTCTAAATAAAATGAAATTAGTTCATGAGTGAGCTGCCTGTCAAAGGCAGACAGAAGGTATATGGACCATTGGCAGGAGAAACTGATTTTACCGGCAATGGCAATTCCCACTTGCAAAAGCAAGTTTGCAGGTTATTGACTGAAGACAACAGGACCGAGATACGCTGCTCTACTAACACTCAGAGGCTCGACTCCGTGTTCTGTGCTGGACCGCCCAGCTCGAAACCACTGTGGTCTGGTTCAGTTTTACTGAGTTATTGTTTGTACCTTAGGGTACTTAAATAATCGTTGATGTTGACTAGAACAGAACAGTGCCTGGGCAGACATCGGGGCAAGAAAGCATGTGAGCCTTACCAATGCTTTGTGAAGGGTCCTAATGGGTTTTCATGTATATGGTGGAACTCACGAGGTCCTTGAAGGTTATGCGACTTACAGACTTTCACATCTTCATCACAGACTTCCCACGTGTCAGTCCTGAGCTCATCTGTGTATGTAGATTATGACTGGCACTAACTTTTCCTTACCAGCTTACGTAAGCTCTCAGGTGGCATTCATTGTTCGCTTTATATTTCCATTGTACCCTAGAAAACTCACCGTTAGTTTCTAAAACATCTATTTGCATGCATCTCTCTCTATTTTTGTAAAGCATTTATATCCAGGGAGAGATTAGAACTGAAATTACCCTGTGTTTTCCATCGTGTGAGTGTTGTGTCCGTGTAGGAATGTCTTCCATCTCAGCGTCGTGGAGGACGGCATCTCCACATTTTCTGGACGTGATCCAACTGTCTGAATTTGGAAAGTGGAACCACTCAGCTTGTCAAATTTTCCTGTGCTCTTACAATGGGGCATAATAGTTCTAGATTACAATGGGGAATAGACGTTTATAAATCACAGAACGTCAGTCTTGGAGAAGCCAGTCTTTCCACAACAAGTAAGGTTTTCATGACGCATCAGCTCTGCAAGAGTCACACTGACGTGGCAAATCAAACTTCCGCTTGAGTGTTATCTTAGGTACATACTTGCAGGGGTACGTTTATCTTCGGGACGAAGTCTGGCTGGATGTAAATAGCTAGGCCGTTTCCCCAAAGCCTGCAGGGATATGAGTTTAGTAATGTGAAAGGGCTCACGGTTATTCGCTATAGCTGTTTGCATGTCTTACCAGCCAGCCTACCTAACCTGGTGCTCTCTCCCCGACAGGGGAAACAGTGCGGGCACAGCCGCATGCATGCACCTGTCTCAAAAAGACCCCACAGCGCGGACCGGGTCTTCCTTGGGTGGTTTCACGGCAGGATGACAAATCGCCAGACCCGCGTTAAGCACACAGCATTCCTGGAGTCTTAAGCCGCCAGTCCCAGCCATTTCTACTGTTTGCCCAGAGCCACCTGGCATGGGGAAGGGAAGGGTCTCGAGCCAAGAAGTTTGTTTCCGGTTCCTGCTTCACCAGCTTCTACGTCATCGCTCTCTGCCTCGGTTCACTTGTCCAAGACACGGCATCCATCTCCTAGTGTTCGCATCTAAAACCGTGAGGATGCTGCAGGCACACGGTCGCTCCTGTGTCTGGTGAAACTGTCTTCCCCCAAATATTAACGGTCATGAAACTCACCATGTCTGAATGATCCAGAATGGTTTACACGTTAAATTTAGATCCTAACACTCGAGCAGATTTTCTGTGAAGTAGCTGTTTTATTTTTTAATGGCAAAAACACTATGACTGATGTTTCCAGCAGCATAAATAGTTTCAAGCATCCTGGTTAGTTTAATAGCGCCCTGGAGCAGTTTCTTGACCTTTCTCACACTTCAGTGGTTCTCTGGGAGTTTTCTGTAGACCTTTGGCTCGCGGACAGTGGACTCACACAGGTCTCCTTAGAAGCCCACCAAATTGTCCACCCTCTTGGGTTAGGCTGGGCAAATGGCATAAGGGGCCCCATTGTGGGACATATTCCCTTCTAGAACGATTCCTTTGTCCTCTTGGAGCAGAGCCATTCCTGCATTTTATTCTGCTTTAAAAATTACCCCTTCTAAATACAATGTGTCATAAATCCCCCATGCTGATTATTAGGGGGAGAGAAGCCAGAGGCAGATATGGTCCATGGGCCTGAAGGCAATGATGACATTGGTCTAATAAGAGTACATTGGGCTTCTAGCACGTTCAGAATGCTTATATCGTGTTATGACAACTTTGTCAGTATCTACTCAAATGGACTGAGAGAACTAAGGTGCTGCAAATACATACATTTCAATACATTCCTTCACTCACCATGGACGAGTGTGCTTAAAGTGGCTGCACCAGTGGAGGAAATCCAAGCAAAGTAAGATCAGTCTGAGGGAGGCAATGAAGGCCAGCAGGGCGGAGAGCAGTGCTGCTGGGGGAGAAGGGCCGGGCGGAGTCCTGGGGGCCCCTGCAGAGGGAAGGTCAGTGTCTGCAGCTGTTGGGGTGGGTGGGGGATGGGGACAAGGTCCAGGGTCTGTGCTTGCTGGAGGGTGTGCTACCCCAAGGCTGGGTGGAGGGGAGATTCCAGGGGGAGACTGGACAGGGGGCGTGGGCCTGACCTGCTAAGAAAGACCAGGCTGTGTTTTGGAAGCAATGTGGGTGAGGGGGGCATCTCTGCAGGATTGTAGGTAAAAAGTCTGTCGAACCAGACTGGCAAGATACAGCTATCATAAAAACACCAGCAACAAAAGCACTTTCAAGCGTTAGAGGGACTCTGGTTGCTTACTGCTTAGCTCGGCTGAGTTAAGCTCAGAGGAGGCCACCCTATGTCAAGGAGCAGAATCCACTTGGACCCCTTTTCCCCATCTGTCCAACAACAAGCCTAGAGTTTCTAAATGAAACTGACACAATGTGCCCTTGAAGGTGGGGAGGGCGAGGAGGGGGAAGGAAAGACACAAAGGACGTGGGAGTGGGGTCCACTCCAGAAGAAAAGACGGGAGTGGATGGGAGGTCAAAACCGCAACGAGATGTCACCTCACGCCTGTCAGAATGGCTAGAATCAGCAGCACAGGAAACAACAGGTGTTGGCGAGGACATGGAGAAAGGGGACCCTGATGCACTGTTGGGGGGATGCAAACTGGGGCGGCCACACTGGAGAACAGTGTGAAAGGTCCACAGAAAGTTAAAAATAGAGCTACCCTACGACCCAGCAATCACACTTCTGAGTGTATCTGAAGAAAACAAAAACACTAACTCAACATGCACCTTGCGGTCAGGGCGGCCTTATTTACAAACGCCGAGGTTCGCCAACAACCTTAGTGCCTCCTGACAGGCGAACAGGTAAAGAAGAAGGGTACGTGAGCACAGTGGGGTACTAGTCAGATGTAGAGAAGGGGTGCCCGCCATTGGCAATAAGGATGGGGCTTGAGGGTGCCATGCGCAGTGAAGTCAGTGAGACAGAGAAGGGCAAATACAGCATGCTTTCTCTTATATGAGGAATCTAAATAAAATAAAATAAAATAAAATAAATTGTTAAAAACCTACACTCGCGGATTCAGAGAACAGATTGGTGGTGGCCAGAGATGGGGGATGGGAAGTAGGCAAAAGCACAAACTAGCAGATAGACATGCACACACACACACACACACACACACACACACACACCCCATATCACGGGGATAGAATGAACACCATGACGGTTAGAGTTAATAATACTGTGCTATATATCTGAACATTTGTAAGAGAATAAATCTTCCAAGTTCTCATTATGATAGAAAATTCTGTGACTCTGTCTACCGATGGACATCAGCTAGACCTAATGTAGCCATCATTTCACAAATCCTACAAATATAGAATCATCATGTTGTTCACATACAACTAATACAGTGTCATATGTCAGTTATACCTCAACAAGTTCTTAGAAATACTAACCCTCTTGGGATTTTTTTCAGCCGTTTAAAAATGTAAACATTATTCTGAGATCACGGTCCTACAAAAATAGGCAGCAGGCTGGAATTACTCCGAGGGCTACAGTTCCAGGGCCTGGATGCCGCCAAGCAGGGAAAGGAGGGCTGTGGTCTCAGGAGTGATTCCATCCGTGATACTCGGGGTACCTGGAGTAGAAGGGTGATGCGTATTTGCTCAGGGAAAGGGCCAATGAATTGGATGGCTGCTGGACAAAATGCTGTGGGTTTATTTATTTAATTTATTTTATTCGTTTTTAATTCCAAAATGCTGTTGGTTTTAGAAAGATAAATTTCAGTGTACTATTGCTCCATAAAACACGTTCTGTCCAATACCAAGATTCTGGCCCTAAATGCTAATCCTAGTCCTCAGGAGCCAACCCTTGAATTCACACTCCTTCCTCTACCGTGGACTCTCCTGTACTGATGATCATATTAGCTCAGTCTGAAAATCTTCCTATGCAGAGTGGGGCTGGTGAGCCCAAGAGATCTGGGGGTGTTGGTCATCCTCCTGGCCAGGCCGGCACTGGTCCACGAGGCTGACGTGGCGGTGATCTGATTTGGTGCAGAAGCAAGTGAAGAGTGGAGAAGGATGGTGCTGGTCTCAGGCTTCCTGCTGGGGGAGCTGATATGTAAGATACCCCTCGGGGAAGGATGGTTCCCAAACCCACGGCCCACCCAGGACACTCCATGGTAGCCCCAGCAATAAGGAATGAACGAGAGTACAGGCTGATGGTCCAGGAAGTCCCTCAAGAGTGCCCTGGAGAGCGGGTTTTCTAGACGTTGTTCTAGGGAGATTCCAGAGCAGCCTGAATCTCACTATAAGAGGAGTTGAGATGTATAACAGTGCTAGGTATATATACACATAAATGGTCTTGGGAGTAATAATATATATTACTAGTCACTGCAAGATACTTAATGATTACTGGCCATGTGCCAAGCATTTTGCTGGATGTTGGGAATAGGATGGCAAGACAGAAATAATATCCATCCACCTCCAGGAAGATTATAATCTGAAAATTATCATCATTACTTATATCCATATCATACGATAGCTCTGCGTCTTTCTATATCTTTATCTTTCCTGTCCACCTGTCCATCCATCATCTATCCATTCACCCATCCACCGATCCATCTTTGTATGTGTGCATAATAACCATAACATAATAATAATGATGTATTCTTTAAGTTAAATTAAGTAATAATACATAGTAATGACATTGTGTTATTTGAAAGGTCACAAAGACTGGGACCCTTGTGGGTGGCTCAGTTGGTTAAACATCCGACTCTTAGTCTCAGCTCAGATCTTGATCTCAGGGTCCTGAGTTCAAGCCCCACATTGGACTCCAGGCAGGGCATGGAGCCTACTTTAAAAAAAAAAAAGTTCACAAAGATTAGGAATAAAATGATTAACTTTTTGGTATATATACACAGAACATTTTTAGAGAATAAGTACACACACACACACTTGTCTCCGAGGAAATGCAAGTGAACATGGACCGTGGGGTTGTTGCAAGGAAATCGCCCTGTGTGGTGTTCAAACTCCCAGTCACCTGGGAGGGTAAGGTGCACACAGAGATAACTTGGTAACATTTTGGGAAAAGGCTCAGTTGTCTGCTTTTCCAAGGTCTCTAGCTGATGGTGTTGAAGGTACTACAGAACTCACATTTTAATTTTTGTTTGCCCATATTTTCTCCTTAGAATGACTGTGGATACAGAATTGTCCGAATGTTTTCATCCATAGTGGTCCCTGGGTTTTAAGCTGCATGATGCCCAAGGATGGAACACAGTTCTGATGTCATTTACAAAATACCTTTCTTCTTATTGCTTCTTTGCACATGTGTTTTTTAAAGTGGCATGTTCAGTACAACAGACAGACTTATTGTTTTCAACAGTGTAAGGACTATGTTACTCTGTAATCTTAACACATTATTGTCTAATCAGTCCCCGGAGGGTTACTGAGTTGTAGACATGTTTTTCTTCCTTCTCCTTCATTTCTTGAGACATATCTGGGTTAATGAAACACTCAGAATAATCAGCTCTGGTATTGGGCTAGCCATCACTGTTGAAATCAGATTGAACCGGGCTTTGGGGGGTTATTTTAGATATGCCAAGTAACTGATTACTGTGATTTCCAGTTTACAAAAACATTGAATTGACAGATCTTATTCTTCATTGGAAATTCGTAGGGACTCCTAATTCTTGATGCAGAAACATGTTTGAGATAATGTCTCAGACACTGCCTATGATTTTTTATTTTTATTATTTTTCATTTATTTTTGTATATGATTTTTAAATGTGTTTTTCTCCCCATCAACCTCCCCTTGCAAACATTTCAGTAGAGACTGGTTATCCTTACAGACATTAGCAATCTGAAAAAAATTAAATAATATTTTCATTATTATTGAAATTTCTTCTTCCCTCCAGGTCACTTATTTTCTTGTTGGATGTGATAGGCCTGGACTAATCAGCAGGACTTTTAAATTGTGTAAACCAGTATCTACTGGTCAGTGTTAATTCTTCAGTTCACATTCTCATGGAGTGGTGTTTCTGAGATAGATTCCTTTATCTGCTCATCTAACTTTTTGTAACATGGTAAGATTTTAACTTAATTCAGATCAAATATGGCCAACACTTGAACGAACCAGGTATTTCATTTTTATACGTCCCTGTGGAGGAGAATGGCCTCCACTATGTGACCTCGATTTCCCATTGGAAGCCGCATACACAGTCTGAGTGTGTCAAATCAGATTCAATGAACCCTTCCAGCGGACGACTTGTGTACGGAGGACACTGAAGTCCTGGGGGTTCTAAGTCACTTAAGGGTGTCTCTCTTGATAAACTCGTGAATGAAGCTGGTTCTTCACATAACCAAGACTAAGCAGCCTCTACCTCTGTCACGAAGTACTAGATCGCTCTAAAATTCTTCAGTAGGATCATGATATCCTCCCCAGATTAGTCACTGGATAGGATCAAATATTAAAAATAGTCTCTTTTTTAAAAAAATAGAAATGGAACATGGTGAGTGTTATCTCCAACACGAATTAGTGATGGTGAAGCTGGCCATGTGACTGGATAAGTCGGTTTCCTGGATGTCGTCGGTCCTAGGACAAATCTACCTCACGTACTGCATTTATTCATATCAATTTTTTAAAATGTTTTCTTTATTTGAGAGAGAGAGAGCAAGCAGGAGTGGGAGGGACAGAGGGAGAGAGTCTTGAGCAGACTCCATGCTAAGTGTGGAGCCCAATATGGGGCTCGATCCCAGGACCCTGAGATCATGACCTGAGCCAAAACCAAGTGTTGGAGGCTTAACTGACTGCACCACCAGGAGTCCCTAATATCAATATTTTTTAATCCTGCTAAGAAACTTTATAAGAAGGTAAGGTGGAGAAAAGTATGCGTTCTGCCACTTAACTTTTTACAACTTCTAATTGATACATAAACTTGGGCCATCTCCTCCCGGGTACAATACTACACACACTCATTGCTTGGAGTAACTACTTGAAGACACTGATTGTTCCCTGCCTTGGTTATCTCCTCACCCAGGTTCTAATTTATAGAAATGCCGAGTCCTTATTATATGAGCTCCCACGCTCCAAAAACCAAAATTATACAGTGTTGCTTGGGGTCAGCTTTCTGATGTAACATCAAAATAACTAGATTAGAGTCAGCCCTATTTCAGACCAAAATTGGATCATTGCTTCTCCACACTTTTGTTTGATCTTGATGTTAAGATATTTGGAAAGAGAGCAAAAATCATCAGATGTCTCAAGTCTACTGAAAAAAATAATCATACCGTATCTAACTGGGGTTATACCATGACAGAATGGTGTTTCTTGAAATACAGAATGATAGTTATGCAATTATCTTTAACTCAAGACTGGGAGAAGAACCTGACCTCTCTCTCTTTATGTATATGTGTGTGTGTGAGTGTGTAATTGGGTATAACTGTAACTATGTATAATATATAAGTATATTATATACAAGGTATAATATTTAAGTATATTATACACAAGGTAAATACAATTTCACATGTGCTTTATATATAGTACAATATATGTAGTAAATATGTATGTTTACACATTAAATAACATATTTTAGATATAGTATTAATACAGTATTACTATAACTACATATATTTACATATATAACTTTTCTCTGTGCCATACTAACTGAAACAACGACATTAAAAAATATAAGGTGGCCTGAATCTAGAAAGGTTGCCATAGAGATTCTAGGTAATTTCACTTCAAATTACTGAGTCAAACAATTTCTTACTGAGTAGAAATGAACTATATCAGTAGTTTTTATGAAATAGTAATTTTTTGAGAATTTGTTAACTGGAATTCCCGGTAGCCTTTAGCTTCTCTTTTTACTTGTTTGGGGTATGACTCTCTGTTTTTCTTTCTCTCATTTTTAAAAAAAATTCTCACTCATTCATATAGTTGGCATACCAAATGCTTTGAGAATGTGACCCAAAATGTCAACTAAACACATGAATATAAATCTGTATACATAAATCTTCAATATCTTGCTTTTATTTATGTAATAAACAAAAATTGAGCAAGACATTCAGTATCTTGCACCTACTTTTATTGAACAACTAAAAATACCAGCTCTTGTCAAGGAAAAGATGCTGGTGGGAGGGACCAGGGAGAAAGTGTCATCTGGGATTGTGTCATAGGTTTGGTTTTACTGAGGGGCAATAAAGCCCGAGGAATGTCACCATGACCACAATCACATTCCCTCTTCTTAGCGAGCCAGATTTGCTGGATACCAAGACCATGAGGAATTTTATGTTTTCTACAAGATTCCTGTCTTTCAACGGGTTTACTCCAGTGGAACGGGTTTCACATTGGCTGGAATCAAATTATTGAAAGCATAGTACATGTCATTTAAACTTTATAACTGTGTAAACCATTTCACATATAGGTGAAATGACTAATCTGGAGAAATCTTGGGTCAGGTTCCTAATTTTATTTTGATCAGAAAGTGCATATGTATTTGTTCAAGGGGCAGAGGAAGCTGTGGGAAGGCTTCCTGATCCCACGTGTGAGGGTCCCTCACTTTTCCTCGGCATCTCGCGGTTGAAACGGTAATGCACTTGGAAGCCTCTCTGGTTCCAACGAGTGCATCTGTCACCTGTCTCAGTGAAGATAAGGGTACTCTGTGTACATGCTTGGCTTCGGAGTGTGAGGGAATAGGGGCAGCCCCGAGAGGCTGGGGTGTCCAGGACTTCTCAGCAGCTAAAGGAGAGAAGCACTTTTGACCGATGCAGTCCTTTCACCCCCTGGCTGAAATAAGACTGAAATCGTGACATAGTGGGAAAATCTTGGTATGTGAGCCTAGCATAAGAGAGAAATTTTAAATAAGAAGCAAGAAAAAAATAAAGTCACATTTTCAGCTTCACCCTTAAAATGAAGTTTATCCAGGGGTAAGAGAAGTTTCGATAAGAGAGCCGAGGCCACCGTTTTTGTAGTTTTTCAGAGGAATCCACATCATTGAGGAACAAATGTATCTGGTCATTACTGACTATCGGAACCCATCTGGAAGGACGTCCAGGGGAAGCAAGCTATTTAAGATTCCCGTTTTGGGATCCATGTATTTATTTTTGTTACCGTCTATAAATATAGTTCTGGTCTTTAAAGACCCCAGTCTGGTTCTGATGGGATATAGCTCCTAGTGATCCCTCGAGGCCGTGAACACAGGACAACAGAGGACAGTGAGGTGAGGTACTGTATCGGCCCCAGCAGCAGGAAAGGGTACGGCGAGGAGAACCCCAGATGCGGGCACAGACATGCAGAATTTGGAGACCAGCCTTACTGTAAGATTTCATAGGACTCCTTCTGACTGCAGAATTGAGCATTGAAATGTTCTCACATGAGTAGATATTCTCAAGAAAAATTCAGTGACAGACATCCACGATTTTAACCCTACAGCCTTCATGAAACCAGCAGGACAGGGGCAGGGAAGCAAGTTTCTTCAAAAACAAGCTGCATGTGTTGGGGGTCAGGGAGCATGACATGCCATCTTATCACAATACTTGACTTCCTCTTTAGAGTCTGACAAAGCTTCTGTATTTTCATAGGACCCCCCCGCCCCCCGCAAGCAGACAGACAATGCCGGGGGTGGGGGGTAGGGAGGTTAAAGGAAGCTAAACAATGATGTGCTAAATTTGAAAGAAACATAACTTTTCACATGATACCAAACCTTTCCCAAACGCAACGCTCTGTGCCCTGCTTTGTTCTCCAATTTTCTACTGAAGCCATCCCAAGGAAGTGGTATCATCAGCTTAATTAAAAATACTTCCTTCGTCTTGGCTGCCTTGTACCAGAAGGAGTGATTCAAGTTCGTAGAAAAGATTGCCGCTGGTGTTACAGTAGCTGAGAGCTGGAGCAGGGCCCTTCCCGTGGGCTCTTCTGGGACCGGCAGTGTAGTTAGGTAAACAGTGATCTCATCTGAGGTCATGCCGTTTTACTAACATCATCATGAAAGGTATCAACAAGATAGGAGGTAGCGGTCAATTTACTTAGCTCCGTTTGTTTTGGCTTTGGGTTTTTTTTTTTCATCTTACGGAGCGAACTCAGAGGAAGCTGGAAACATTTCTTTACACTGAATTTTTGTCACCATAAAAGCAATGCCTGCTCATTAAATAATTATAAACCAACAGGAAAAAAAAAAGAGAGAGAGAGAGAGAGAGAAGTTACGGATAATCCCCACACTTTCAAACACTTCCCATTTTGCTTGATTTCGAGGCAAAATAAAAAAAAAAAAAACCTAAAAAACCTAAAAAAAAGTTTAGGAGCTCTCATTATTTTTGAAGGTTTCCAACAGTCCTTCGTAAGGACGCTTCTCAGTCTGTTCTGAAGGCAGAACCGCTATCGAATCCCACGCATTTCAGCTGGGTTAAATTTTGACCAACCCAAGTGACCAGTTAGCAGATCTTAAAACCGCGTGGAATACTTTGTATCAGCCGAGACCACACACCCAGATTCCTGGAGCAGGTCTCGTGTTTGTAATCAAACATAACCCCAGAATGTTTGCTTTCCTAAGCATTTGAGACACATTCTTCTCGTTTGAAAGCTCTGTGTCTTACTCAACAACCTTTGTATCTCAACTATGTTAAAGATACATAGAAAAGGGATGACCTCACAGAGCTCATTTTGTTCTTTTAGCTCCGTGCTTAGCTAGAGTTGAGCAGTTGCCATGAGTCATGCAATCTTGTGACCGGCCGGGCCCTTTTCCAATCAGAGAGGCAGCTCCAATCTCTAACAGGACCTGGAGTTGTTTGAAGAGGAGGTAACGATACGACCTGGAGGCTTGGTGATACCAGGCTGGTGTGAGTAACCCAATGTGTTCCTACTTCTGCTGAATAACACAACACCAATGATGAGGTAACACTTAGTGGAGCTGACTCATTTCCTCATTTACAGATGAAAGGGACTCTTTGAGAAATGACTATCTCCCAGGTAAAGCGATGTTTCCTGCAGGTAACCCGAGGTGAGTCGTTTTAAAGCGAGGCTGACCGTGGCATTGGCTAGCTGGTTACCAAATCTATTGAAAGGGAAATTTGACTATGGAATCGTGTTAAAAGCCAGGTCTGTTTCTACCCTTGACTACGTGAGAACTGCCGATTTTGGACAACATTCATAAGAAAAAGAGCGTGAAAACCTTGTGGAAATCAGGTGTAAAGATGATTGAATGTTGAAAATAAAAATGTGGACTTAAAGCGAAGTTTCTTTTTATTTACCACCAGATGTATTTGTTGTACTGGTGATGCTGGGCAGCTGTGTGGGACACCTGTGGGCAAGCATTCTGGATGCCTCCCTCTGTATCTAGGGATACCTCGACTGTAGTGGGACTGGGGACTGTGGGATTTGCAGCCCTGTTCTGTTGACTTGAACCCACTCAGCAGTCACTGCCACCCTGGGAAACCAAGAACCCTCCTCCTCTCTGCCTTGCTGTAATCTCCCGGGCTTTGTAATCAAGGCTGCCTTTATAAACACATTCCTCAAAGTGAGTGTGCAGCACACTTATTTTTAAAAACACAAGAAGCCTGTTGGGAGAAAAACATTAGATGAGTGCCTTCCTCACCAAAACTCATAACTCTTTTCTTCCTTGACTAGATTTTACTAGGACTTCACAAAAATGAGAATAGGCTCTCCAAATAGGATTTTCTTATTTTCATTCATTTATAACGTGTGAATTGCCCTCTGTGCCTTTTCCCCTACTTGGTATGCATTCTTTTGCATTCTCGTGTAATTTTAACAGTTGTACAATTCCTTTATTTTTGTGGTTGAGAAATCACAAATTGCGAAACACATTAAATTGAGCACATTTAAAAATAACCTAGCCTTTTCTACTGTTTGGGTAAGGCCTTTTGCTTGTTTGGGGTTGCTAATGGGAATAAGTGACCGTGTGTACAGTACCTCTAGAGCAAGCTTGTTTGGTCAGAGGAAAGAATTCATTGAGTAGCCATAGACTACATTCCAGAATGTTGGCCAACCGCTTTGCAAAAGTGAACTGTTGGGTCACAGCAAAGCCCAGAGCCACCCCTGGAAAAGCAGCCCCAAATGTCTGCGCGGGGCACAGAGATCTTGTTGTAGGATGTCCACACGGGCTCTCCTGACAAGCATTTTTATTAGTGGTTCCTTCCTCTTCTTGGCTTCCTAATAAAAGGCTATTGGAATTTTTAGTCCCTGGAAATCAACGGTTTTTTCGAAGTGACTTCCTATGTTTTGCAATTAATTATCCCAATGAACTCGATCTAAATATTGGGTTGCAGGGTTGGTGTGGGGGGTCATCTCAGATATTTCAGGGCCCAGACGAGATCTGCCGTGTTGTGTTTCTGTCCTTCCTTGCAAACAGACCATGGCATGGTTCTGCATTTGGAATCTGAGAAGCTGCAAAGGCATCGAGCCGGTCTACAGAGCGGGTAACAGCTTCCCTGGGCAGGTGGGAGGCTGCATGTCCCACCTGCCCCGCCCTCACGGATCTGTTTTATAAACTGGGCAACTCTACTTTGATCTGCCCTCATACAAGAGCTCCTTTTAACCCAACTGGGTAAACAAACGGGGTTAAAAGTTGTTTCGAAGAGAACGTCGATTACAGCCACAGAGAGTCCGGAGCAGCCTCAGCCGGGGCTCGGAACAGAAGTCAGGGCAGGGCTCAGGGACCATGCCTGCGGGTCCAGGTCTGTCCTCCTCTGTGGCTGATCTATAACGCAGCACACGTGGGTCACGTCCTGGGGCCTGGCCCACCCAGGTGGAGACCAGACTTCCTCTTCTTCCTCCTCAGCCTTCTTCCCCCATCCCTTCCTCTTGAGCCTCTCTGGACTATGTGGCCTGAGCAAGGGGTGGAAATCTGTAGGAATCAGACTTTCCATGACGGGGACCACCAGGGCAGCAGGGAAGCCCTCACTCCTCTCCTCCAGTGAATGGTGACCTCTCTCTCCCAAGCCCGTAAGACTGAGGTCCCCAGTCCCCATGTTCTCTTCCCTTCCCGACCCCACCACTTTCCCCTTGCAAAGACCTAAAGAGCCTTTGCCTTCCCAGCGACCCTCAGATCTGTCCCTCCCCACGGCCACTGTCCTATTTTTGGTCCTCTTTATGTCAGGCCCATCTGTCCTTCTAACTTCTTCCTTGGGCCACACGCCTCCCTCCAGTTCTCGTGAATGCTTCCCATGACAGCCAGATGGGTCTTCAAGTCCTGCTTCGAAAATGTCACTTTTCTCAGAAAAATCTCTCCCACGTGTCTCAGGGCATTCAAACCCCACTGAATCACTCCTTTCTCATTCCGCTCAATGAATACCGGAGCACTGGTGTTTTCCTGTTGACCACAGTGGGCCAGGAGCAGCCTGCACACATCCATGGTGAGTCAACAGGCAAAGCCATTTTATGGGTAAGGGCAGATGCTCTCTTCCTAGAAGATGAGAATCAGAAGGGGCTCCAGAGAACACTGCTGAGGAACAGCCTGTCGTCCATCCTGATACCCGGAACGCTGGAGCTGGGTGCCAGGGGCTGTATCTAAGCACTTGGGGTACCCCACGAGCATACATGCCGGAAGCCCTGGTCCTAGGAGTGTGTTACTGCTCCGGGAGCTCAAGGGAAGAAGCCCCTCTGTCTTAGGTGTGTCCGTCAGCCTCTGTAGATATTTTACACGGAGCCTTCCAGTAATAAAGAACAACACAAACGTCATTTCTAGGAGCTTTTCACTAACCGTGCCATCTTTGGAAGTCACATGTGTGTGAAGACAGAGATTCTAAGTCCCATCTATTTATTCATGTTTGGGGTAATTTTTAATTATTTGGATGGAAAGCAAAGGCCTGTCGAGGGCATGAGAACAAATTCTGGGACTGGAGCCAATGGAAGTCAGACTCTGATGGTGACCATGCAGCAGTGGTGGTCTCTGAAAGCCCTGGGCCTCATCCCCATGAAGATGTCCCAGCCTCACCATCACGCAGCCCGGCTCTGGCCTCCTCCAGCCCGGGGACTGCTGTGTACTGAACTATGTCCCTCCAAAATGTATATGGTCTAATCCTGACTCCCAGCGTGACTGTAGTTGGAGATGGGCTCTCTCAGGAGGTAACTAAGGTTAAACAAGGTCATTGGGATGCCGCCCCGATCCCATAGGATTGGTGTCCTTGTAAGAAGAGTAGGAGACAGCCGTGAGTTCTCTCTCCCTCCTCTATGTGAAGACACAGCGAGAAAGGCAGTGGTCTGCAAGTCAGGAAGACAGCTCTGCTGGGAACCTGGCCATGCCAGCAGCTTGTTCGTGGACTCCTGGCCTCCAGAGGTGGGAGGTGGCCCAAGCAGACGAAGACAAGGCGTCTCCAACCAGCAGTACAAGGATGGCACTGGCCATGGTCTGCCTCTCTGCCTCTGCTCCCTGGCGCTCTGGGATCTCCCATGGTGTGTGCACTCCTACCCGCCCACCCGGCTTAGAAGGATGCTGTTAGGACTCCGGTAAGGGGTTGTGGATGTATTTGTCCCCTTCAGGTACATCCCTCACACCGTGAAAAGGAGTATTTATTGATTGATCAACTGGTCTGCTGGATGATGACCCAAGTTGTGCCTGGTACGCTGAAATTGTTTGTTTTGACTTTGGTTTCAGGATTGGCAAAGAAATATGGAGACGACTCTGCATAGACTTCTGGCTATTTTGAGGCCTAAGAGATGTTTCTTTTCTCCTGGAAGGATCCAGAGGGTGACTTCCGCACTTCACCTGGCATGTGGACATGACAGAGAGTGGTGGCCACATCCTACAAGGGGCACACTTCGATTGTCTTTGAACAGCAGGTGTTTTATCAATAAAATGAAAATCTCATTAAATTCTCTGGTACTGGACCAGGGTGCTTTACCCTGTACCCTTTCTTCAAAACTATTTAATCTCTTCTTAGGAAAAAAAGGGAGATACTGGTTGAAGCAAAAACGATTTCTTTCTGCTCTCCTGGTGCTCCTTTCTTCATTCTGCATGAAATTAATTTTGAAGAAAGGAGCTGAACTCTTCAGTTGCTGCTGCACAATTTAGTGCAAAAGCAAGATTTTTAATTAACAGCGATAACCTGGACTTGATTAGAAAATAAAGCCATTCTTGCTGAAGTGACCAGGGATTAACATTTCTTAATTGTTCTCCTAGAGAGAGTGTGTATGACGTAAAGAATCTGAAAGTGCTTTCATTTGTATTTCTGACCCAACATGATCCTGTGCTTAATTTGACCTGCTTGATGTAGGTCATTGAATCAAGAGTTACCTTTCTATTAAATTATAAAAATGATTTCTCATTTGGATGATGTATTAGGGATATATATCGCTTATTCAACAGTCATGTTCAGAAATTTATTATCCATGACGTTAGTGGGTTTCTATCCGAACTTTGCAAATACATTTTTTAAAACCATTCCATGTTATTTCATTAAATTGCAACATGTTGGTTTCAAGGCCACATGGCAAGCTCGCTGGGCAATGCCATGTGCCTGAGCCCCACCTCACTGAGGCCTGCGTCTCGGGCTCCAGAAGCAAAGGAGAGGAAAGCATTGACTTAATTGTTGCTTTAATTTTGGCAACTGTGTCCTTCCTCAGCAAGGCCAGATTGGCACTTGTAAAATGATCAAGTTTGTTGGCATTATAAAAGTTTTGCTAGGATTGTTTCTTTAGTTAATTGCTTGAAAAACTTCTGCATTGTCAACTTTGCAGTCTTGAAATGACTCTACACATCTTCCTGGGGGTGGGATTATACTTAGGTGCAAGTTACAGAGAGCACAGTTCATAGAGACAGGATTGACACTGTACTTAGTTCGCATAAAAATAAGTGTCAACGAGGAGGATTGGGGCCAATGCTTGGGAACATCTTCAAAGACCTAGTATTGTCCTTTGGTTTGCAATCCATCATCTCTGCATTGTATTTCTTATTCTCAAGGTTCTCGAATGCTTGCTGCTGGTGCAGGCAGCTCCACATTCAGGTTTAGAGAAAGGGGGGAGATTGTTGTTCAATGGGCATAACATTTCAGTTACGTAAGATAAGTGAGCTCCAGAGATCTGCTACACAATGTCACATGTAGTTAGCAAGACCACACTGTGCACAGAAGAAGGTCAGAGGAAGATCTCCTTTAGGTGTTCTTCTAACCACAAGAAGGAAGGAAGGAAGGAAGGAAGGAAGGAAGGAAGGAAGGGAGGAAATAATGAGCTAGGACACCAGGAAACAACTTTGGAGGGGATAATTATGTCCATTACCCCTATGGTAATCAATTCTATAATTGAGTTATCAATCATAACTCAATAAAGCTGTTAAAAAGAAAAGGAGAAGAGTCCAAAACTTTCTCCTGAAGAAACTTTCTTTTTTATCTTTTATTCCTTTTTCTTTTCTTTATTTTTTAAACATATTTAGAAAGTATAGGCCTCCCAGGAAAATCTACCTACCTCTCATAATCCAGAACTTTGCCGCATGTCTGCATCCCAGCACAAAGGAGGCTTGGAATCAGCTTTCTGATCTCCAAAGAGGAGGAAGCAAAGGACAGTGACTTGAATGGATTTGGGGTAGCAAATCCAGCTCCCTGCCGTAGTGTCTTTCATGTATGTAGTATGAGAGGCATAGTGGAAAGTCAAGTTGTGGGTTTGTCTCATTAGTTTGTTGACTTCATCTGAACAAAATTCCAATAGAAAAAAAAAATGTCAATTGATTACTAGTTTACTGGAACTAAGAATAAAATGACATGAGCTGCATTGGGCTCAAATTCTGTGCCATCACTCGCTGGCTGTACAGTGTAGACAAGATACTTAATGCCCATATTCCTCGGATTCTGTGTTTGGTAAAAATGAGATTGTGCACTTAGTAGATGTTCATCACTCCTTCTGTAGGAACTCCTCTTCTGCATAGAATCCAGGCTTTGCCCAGACCTTCTTTGGCCAACCAGACATTAAAACACGGGAAAGCAGGATACAGGACACCAGAAGCACCCTGTGAGCTTGTGCAGGGGTGAGGGAGATGCACCAGGGCTTCCATTCTGAGAATAGGCTTGGCAAGAATGCCATTCTGGAAAGGCAGGCACAGAGCCTAGCTGTTCCAGCAGAACCCAACGTCTTGCCAACCTGCAAGCTAAGTGCAGCCACGTGGGTAAGCGTGGGATAGACCTGCAGAAGGTCTAGGCGACAAACCTACAGATGTGCTTAAAGACCCAGGCATTGTGGGCTTAAGTCACTAAGTTTGCACAGAAAAAGATAATTATACACCAGGTTTCCGGTGTTGCTACGGGGATGATTTGCAAGGACCATGAGATCCCAGGCACAAAGCCAGCTCTCAAGGATACTAGCTATCATTACTGTTGTTGACATTGTTATTTTTGATTGCACAATGTAGATCCTCAGAAAGGGCTTGTCAATTAGGAAAAAAACACAAAAACCCTGCAGCTAGTGTCTTAATACCTACAGTCTGTTTACCATGTGTGCTGTTGGACTTAATCTTTAAGATGGTTATATCCTGCCTAATCCATTTAAGATAAGGAAACAGTGCACTTATTACCACAGGCTATCAATAAATAATCAGGCACCCAACTCTAGGACACACGTCAAGTAAGCGAGCAGTCAGAGAATCAGGAATTGATACCAGTTTTTGGAGGAGAATGCTCTGTAAAATGCATCTCCCGATCAGGGGCCTGACGGTTAGGGATCTACTGCAGTAACATGGATGCTAATAATACTGTTACTGTATACATTTGTGGACTTACTGGGCTCCAGGTGTGACAATAAACACTTTCTATGCAAGTCCAGGTTTATTCCTTACCATAGCTTTATGAAGCAATGTTACCCTACCCTTGTTTACGGATGAGGACGCAGAATGAGAGAGGAGTTTCCTGATCTGCCTGGTGCTGCCCCCAACCCAGGTCAGTTCCAGAGCTGAGATTGGACGCCCCAGTAGCTGATTTCAGCGCCAATCCTCTTTCTCTTTGCATGGAGGCTGGCAGAGAAATTAAATGTATTCAAAGTCTTCAGAAAACTCACTTTGAAGTTGAGAGGAGAGTCGATGGTTCTCACTGTCACACGTCTACCCTGATGTGTAGTCAGAAGGTCCTGCATAAATGCATTAACAGAACGTCATTAGAAGACATATGCTATAAACATTGCTAGCGTGCATGTAGTGTTTACTCCGTGCCAGGCACAGATCCCAATGCTTTATGCATTCAGTACTTATTTTATTCCTCCCAACAACATGCAAGGGTAGATTCTTTTATTTTCCCCACTTTATAGATGATATAACCAGATTCAGAGCAAGTTAAGTCAACTTCCAAGGTCACAGAACAGAAAGATAGTGGGTTGGGGTGGAAACGCAGATGGTCAAGTTCGGAAGGCTGTGTTCTGTCTCCTCAGCCTAAGGGCTGCTCTCTGGGGGTGTGAGCCCTTCCAGCCCGGAACTCAAACATCCGTGGAACCAAAAAGGGAAAAAGCAAAGGCTTGTGTGCCCAGCCCCAGAGACTGGGCGTTCCTTTGTTACTGCAGCATAACCCAGCTCATCCTGGCTGATTCAAGCGGCTGAGCAGAAGTCATCATATCTCCAACCCCCTTATGCCATGATTCATCAGAATCCCCTTATGTAATTTAGTTTTTCCATGAAAGGAGTTGTTCTCATTTTCATGTAATCCCCTTATCCCATGTCATGCTATTCCTAATTGAACCAAGTCTCAGCACTACAGTACCTTCTATTCATTTCATTTTACTGATGAGTAAAATGGAGCTAAGAGAGGTTCAGAAATCTTTTCAGTGTTCTACTGAAAGCCTCCAAGTCTGGACTTGAACTCGGTTCTGTCTGATGCCAAAGTCCCTGGAGCAGAAAGTTGTATCAATCAAGGTGGCCTTTAAAGTTGCTGAGCCTTCCAGTCTTAGAATAAGTTTTCACCATATGATTTGTCCAGTTAACAGGGACAAAATTTCCTCTACAAAATTCTCTCCCAGTTTTATAGCAGAAATAAAATTACATTTATTAAAAATAATGGTATTTAAGTGCTTGCAATGGAGTCTTTTAAGGCATTAAAAACTCGTACAATTTGCATTTAGCCTTTCTAGATGTCAGTTACGATGAATTTTGTTTTTAGAAGCATTTCTGTAGACACATAATACACGTCCTCCCCCGCCAGACCACCCGGTTCCCTTGAACTTCAGCAAAAACACATTCCTAAACGACCCTTAGGAATGAGTCTTTTTCCTTTGTGGGATTTCACTGAACACAGAGAAGAGGAAACACAGAATAAGTGTATAACCAAAGGGACCACTATGCTCGCACATTACACAGATAGGAATGACATTTTCTAAATTAATTCAGGTGGTTATCTGCCACAATTTTCTGCTGTTGTAAGCCACGATAAAGCCAACAATTTAGGTCAGAAACCTATTTTGACATGAATTGTCTGAATAACTATCTTGGCCCTTCATTTCCCTGGAGCGTATAAAAAGCCAAGGAGTATTTTTTACTTTTATTTCAGCAATTAAAATGGTCATCCAAAAAATCAGTAATTCAGTGAATAATGCAATGCCAGTGACAGT
Organism: Lontra canadensis; assembly: GCF_010015895.1. Taxonomy (NCBI): domain Eukaryota; kingdom Metazoa; phylum Chordata; class Mammalia; order Carnivora; family Mustelidae; genus Lontra; species Lontra canadensis. Next base: position 7,198,433 of record NW_022631070.1, on the reverse strand, counting down.
TAATTGAATTAATGACATGATTGATTTTTTTCCAAAGGCTAAGTTTGTATGTCTCATGACAGCTTTTGTCTGAATCTTTAAACTTGTGCAGAAAACTCCAGAAAATTTGAATCCTGGACCAGGGATGTGCCTCTTGGTCCAAAGAGTTTGGGAGTTCTCCTTGTGGATGTCATTCAAAGTCCTTCCAGCCCTAGGGTCTGTAAATTAATTGCCTTTGTTTGAGGCACAGTGTTTGGATGACTCTTAGTGGTAGCTGCTGATTAATCTGGGGAATGTCGCTTCTCGTAAAAACAAACAAGCAAAAAATTGAAAGTGTGATTCTAAAGTCACAAGCCTGACCATCTTGTGTAATGAACTCCATCCAAAAACATTTCCGAAAGAAGAATTTCCTGATTCCCTCTCATGATATCTTTTGAATTTTAAACTGTGTGACTATCCTAGATAATGAAAAATTAAGGTTAAAATGAAATGAGCACACTTTTGGATTACATATCAATGATTCTCACACACACGTACACACAAGACTTCATATTCTTGCAGGAGGAAACATGCTTTTTAATGCACAAAGTCACACATAGTTTCTTTTATTTTACTTTACTTTATCTTATTGTTTTATTTTAGTTTTACTTATTTTATTTTATTTTTACACTGCTCTTGTTACTTTCTTGTCCATGAGATGTGTTAGCTAGCATCCTCCCACATCTGCGGGCAGGGAAATTGTTCCCATGTTCATGGGGCATGAGCGCTTTGGGACATGGTGTAGGTCAGCAGTCACCTTCTATCCCTTTCATTGTGTGCTCGTGATTGGAGCTAATTGAGGCAAATGGCAGGGTCAGGGGACTTACAGTAAGTCTGTGAGACCAGAGGTTGTTTTTTTTCTGCCTTCCCAAGCAGCTCATCCATCAGCCGTCAACGCCCTGTGTGAACATCATGGCTGCAAGCCGAGCCTGCACCTGTGCGTAGCTCCACACCGTCCACCCTCAGTGCCTCGCGGTCACCGGGCTTCTGTTTGTCTTACAGGTTCCTTTTTGGCCCTTCTGGATTTCCCACTGACCCATCCTGGTGATCAGAACTGCTGCTTCTTTGCAGATGGGAGAGTGACTGCTGTCATTTCTGGTGCTGCAAGGACAGCCCTGCGAGATGATTGGCGCTTTGCCACCTGTTGGGAACGTCCGGGGGAGGCCACTAGGTGATGACCTGTGCGTTAGGGATCCGGGGTCCCCTCCAGCCTGACACCTGGGGAACATGCACAGATGCTCTCTTCTTCTGCACGGATATCGCTGGACGGTAACACTTTCAACCTCAACCGGGTTTTGTTTTCTTACATTTAAAAAAATACAACATTAATACAATTTGTCACTATTCTCTAAGGGACACTTATTATGTTGGGATTCTAGTATGTTTTACCAATTTAGTTGCTATAATGGCCTGCAAGTGCCTTGATTTTAAAACCTTATTTGCCCGGTCTTTTGAGAGCTGCTTATAACCTCAGATTATTCCCATAATGGACTGCTTATATAATGTACTTCTTAAAAGCCAAGTGGCACTTATCACCTCGTTTTGCATATTGAGTGACATTTTTAGCTTGGTATTAATAATCCAATATTATAATAAAAATAATAATAGCAAGGATTTGAAAATCCATTACAAATCTCCTTAAACCCAGGTGAACTCATTAACTCTCAGATTAAAAAAAAAAAAAGGAATTAAAAAAAACAAAGACTTGATTTTATTCTGCCTGATATGATGACTTTGAGGAAGAACTAGGAGTAGAAGTGTCAACTCCAGGGTGAGATTTGCTAGACTCAGCGGTTAAAACCGTATGAGATTTAAAAATGGAAGCAAAGTTGGGGTGCCTGGGTGCCTCAGTCATTAAGCGTCTGCTTGTAGCTCTGGTCGTGGGACCAGGGTCTTGGGATCGAGCCCCGCATCGGGTTCTCTGCTCCACGGGAAACCTGCTTCTCCGTCTTCTACTACCCCTGCTTGTGTTCCTGCTCTTGCTCTCTCTCTTTATGTGTCAAATGAATAAATAAAATTAAATTAAAAAAAATGGAAGCAAACCAAGAGGGCCCCATTGGCTCAGAGTCAAACTGGTGATAGTGAAGGGAAGACTGAGCTTTCTGCCTCTTTTGTCCTGATGGACGTGGAAGGAGAAGAACAAGAAAGTGGGATAGATGAACCCCCAAATTACAAACAAAAATATGCCAACAAGCTACATTCTCAAACCTGGAGCCCTGCTGAGATACGTTTCCTGACCTGCTTTGCCTTCAAAATGTTGGCATCTCCATCAGCAAGGTCTTTATGGGTGTGAATTCCGGGATCTGCAGGAACTGGGGACATCTAGGCACACACTAAACTAGGTGTAATGGGTTGAATTGGGTTAAACTCATAGGTTGCAGTCCTAATCCCACCGCCTGAAATGTGCCCTTCTTTGGGAGATAGGGCCTTTTTGAGGGAACTCAGTTAAAAAGTGCCATCGGGATGATCCCTAATCCAATCTGAGTGGTGCCCTTGTAAGAAGGGGTCACGCACAGAGGAAGTGGGCCAAGTGGAGACAAAGTCTGACATGTAGGGTGGGGGAAAGAGTGCCAAAGGTTGCCAGGAAGCCACCAGAAGCGGACAAGGGGCAGGGACCCAATCCTCTCTCAAGAGCCTCAGTAGGACCCAGCCCTGAGTCCCAGACTTCTGGGCTCCAGAACTATGAGACAACAAATGTCTGTTGTTTCTGCCATCCAGTGTGTGGGTCTTTATCCCAGTGGCCCCAGAAAACTCATTCACTGGGCAGACACAGAGCCAAAGTCATATGTGAGATGATCCCATCCCATCAGAGTTTCCAGGGACCTGAGGGAGTGGTCCCTATGAAACACTTAGCAATGACAGAAAGCAAATCACGGTCTGAAGACCACAGGAGCAATTCACAAAATAAATGTGGTTAGAATTCAGACGAAGGGGGAGAAATAGAGACTGACACCCCCAAAGAGCACCATGCTGTGTGAACAAGCAAGGCAAAGGTGTGTGTGGTCCAGAGCAAGGAAGCAGAGCCCATGGCTTTGGACATGAACACTGGGGACAAAAGCTAAGGCCCCACCTCTGCGTTGGCGAAGTCCGTTGTGTGTCCTCACCGGCAAGGGGAAGAGACTTAAGTGGGGTAGAAAGGTACCCACACATAGGCAAGGTGCTTTCGTGTGGACTAGAAGGCCATTTTTCACACTTGAACTGTCCAAGAGAGTGTGTATTTACTCTACATTATATCCTAATTTAAACATCTGTAGAGAAGCAAAAAAGGAAATTTCATTTTATTTCCATGTGACTCTATAATGAGTGTAAAAATGTTAAAGTATCAAGCAGGAATTACCCAGGGGAAAGCCCTTACTGCATGAGGATGGCTTTATCATTTACAATCATGAAAAAAAAAAAAAATCAGGAAAGAAAAGTGGATTTTATTCATAAAGATGACAACACTTATGGGTGTGTGTAGAGCTTATTTAAATTCAAATACATTTTCAATACTTGATCACAAGTCATGTGAAAAAATTTATTTAATAATTGACGTGGGTTTTCTTTAAATATAGATTTGACCTGGTTTTGAGAGCTTTTTCTATCAGCCAGTCTTCTATCAATGGGCATATCCGCTGGCTCATATCGGCTATGACTGATTACAGTCCACGCCACCCTTCCAAAAAGCTCATTCAAATCTACTTTTACTGCACAGAATACAACATCATTAGAGTTTTACTTTCCTCTGAGGAAATTCCCAATATGTAAGTCTAAATATCAAAGGTAGAGACACCAGGCCATTGGGTAAAACCACAATGGAAATGTGACTCAACGTGAAACTTCAAAAGTTGTAACAGGCCACAAAAGTGATTAGTTACCCCTAATCCTTGGCAAGATTTCTGCTTAGATATTCTGTAATTGTGCAACACACTGCCAGCGATTCTCCCCCCTTTAAACTTCTTGTTTGCTGTGACCGCTGGCCCCCCGAGATGGCATTCCGCGCGAGGAACACATTTGCACACCTATCTTCTCCATCCCGGTCTGCCCCAGTAAGAAAAGAAGCATTTCCTCTAGGTCAGCTGTGCCGATTAAGGATATCTGTTTTATACCGTCACTTACTGGGTTAAAAGTTGAAAGCAAGGAGTTCTATTGTGATGGCAGGAATTAAATATATAGACAGAAAGGTTGATGTCACATTTTGAAATGGGCATTGGAGTAACTGGATAAAGATCTGATAGAATAAAAATCTGCTTCATTTGCACGTAGATCCTCAAACTAATGGAACCAACGTATGACTGTAGGAGATGCCCTGTACAGTAACGGTCGCTTGTTCAGAACTGGTTTTCCCCACTGCGTAGTTCACCATTTTGGCAATATCCACCCAGTCTATCAATATTTGTCCTGTTTTAGTAGAAGTATTTGTCGTTCAGTAGGAATAAGGGTCCTGATCCAAATAAAAGGGGGACACTGTTTCTCATGATGACCGCCACACGTCAGCTCACCATTGTCTCAGAAACACACGACAGAGTTTACCTCGTTTCCACCCTGGTTTTATTGAAGAGCAATCAACACATAAAAGTGTGTATGTTTGTATGACTCCACTCACATGCGGAATTTCAGAAAGAAAACAAACGAACAAAGAAAAGAGAGAAACAAAAAAACCAGACTCTTCACTCTAGAGACCGCACGGCTGGTCACCGGAGGGGAGGTGGGTGGGGCGTAGGGGTGAAGTAGGGGATGGGAATTAAGAGCACACTTATCCTGATGAGCACGGAGTGGTGTGCAGAATTGCTGAGTCACTATATTGTGCACTTGAAGCTAATACACTGTTGTAGGTTGTATGTTATGATACTGGAGTGCAATTTTTTCAAAAAGCAGGAAAAATGAAAAAAAGTATATATTTAAGATGTATGACATGATGGTTTGACATATTGAAGAATGATTGCCACAATCAATTAACTGATCATGAATTAACTGAATAAGGTATCCATCACCTCACATAGCTACCTTGTATGTGTCTGTGTGTGATAAGGACACTTAAAATTTACCCTTTTGGCAAATTTCAAGTATACAAACCAGTATTACTAACTCCAACCACCATGTTGTACATCAGATCCCCAGAATTCACTCATCTTGTAACTGAACATTTGTACCCTTTTCCCCACACCCAGTCCCTAATAACCACCACTCCACTCTCTGCTTCTGGGACTGTGACATGTTTAGACTCCACACATAAGCGAGGTCATACAATACCTACCTTCCTGTGTCTGGCTTATTTCACTTAGCAGGCTGCCCTCCAGGTTCATCCATTTTGTCGCAAAATTTCAGTTTTTATGGCTGAATTGGTATTTCATTGCATGTAAATGCCATATTTTATCTATTCATCCACTGGAGAAAATTAGGTTTCTCCCATTGCCTTAGCTATTACCAATGATACTCCAACAGACATAGGTACAGATAACTCTTCAGAGATCGTGGTTTTATTTCCTTTGCATGTATATCCAGAAGTGGGATAGCTAGATCATACAGTAGTTCTATTTTTAACTTTTTGAGGAACTTCTGTAGTGTTTTGCATAATGTCCGTACCAACCTACATTTTCACCAGCAGAGCATTCCCCTTTTCATACACCCTCCGCAACAGTGATGCATGTCTTTTTGGTAATAGGCTCTGCAGCACGTGTCAGGTGATCTCTCACTGTGGTTCTGGTTTGCATTTCCCTGATGACCGGCGATGCTGACCACCTTTCCATTTACCTACTGACACTGGTCTGTCTTTGCTGGGAAAGAAAAAATGTCTATTCCAGTCCCTTGACTACTTTTTAATGGGGGCATTCATTTAGTTAGTTGGTTAGCTCTAATTCAATAGCTCATAACTCAATTGGAGTTCTTCATATGCTTGGAATATTGATGCCTTCTCGCACATGTAATTTGCAAATATTTTCTTCCGTTCTGTAGGTTGCCTTCTCATTCTGCTGATTCTGCTCCACAGAAGAAACCTTTTAGTGTGATGTAGTCCTACGTGTTTATTTCTGCTTTCGGTGCCTGTCCTTTTGATGTCAGGTCGTTGATATTTTAGACACTGAGGACGAGCGACTCTTGGCTGTTCTGGAGCTCTGTCAGGAAACTCTCCTCCATCAACAACAAAGATGGGAACCATTGCAAACCATAGTGCAAATCATGTTCTGATAGTCATCTCTGGAAGTGTTTTCACCTCATGGTCATTTATCTAAGAATATCTTATCTGAAAAAGCAAGCAGCAGTCTTACCAGTAGTTAGGAAATTGCCTTTAAATCCAGCCACTTTCTGGGCACCTGGGTGGCTCAGTCGCTTAGGTGACTGCCTTCAGCTCCGGTCATGATCAAGTCCTACACTGGGCTCTCTGCTCGGCAGGGAGCCTGCTTCTCCCTTTCCCTCTGCCACTCCTCCCCACCCTTGGGTGCTCTTCTTTTCTCTCAAATAAATAAATAAATAAATAAATAAATAAAATATTTTTTAAAAATCCAGCTGCTTTCTTTTCTTATATTTTTGTGAAACAAGCTTATTGTGAGTTGGATGACATAATTAGTGTCAGTGTCAGTTCATATAAATGCTAAGTTTCAGTTGCAGCTCTAATTTTATTTTACTTTGTTATTTTATTTTATTTTTTAAAGACTCTACTTATGTATTTGACAGAGAGAGAGAAAGAGAGCACAAGCAGGGGGAGCAGCAGAGGGAGAGGGAAAAGCAGGCTCCCCGCTGAGCAGAGAGCCCAATGCTGGGGTTCGATCCCAGGACCCTGAGATCATGACCTGAGCCGAAGGCAGAGGCTTAACCCACTGAGCCACCCAGGCACCCTACATCTCTAATTTTACAACATTCTAAGCAGAGGCTCCTAAACATTTTGGGGGGACACACCCATCAGCAAAAAGTTTTCAATCATAAATATCCAAAGTTACTAATTTTTTAATTTGTAGCTTAAAGATGTGGAAGTCCTCTAACATATTTTGAGCTTTAAAAAAGATACACAGAAATAAGTGAAACTCTGAATCTGACAAGCAAGTAGGAAGTGGAGGTTCTGACAGCCGTCCTCGCACCGCAATTCATCACTTCCTGCGGGCTTCGGGGCATGTGCCCTCCCCGTTAGAGACCCCTGAGCTAATCTGAGACCTGGGGGCTTCTGGGAGATCCTCAGGGGGAAAATGAAGTGGTCCTTCCCCTCTTTATGACCCTGCCTGAGTGAGGATGCTTCAGAAGTAAAGCCACCCTGGGTAACAGTAACTTTTAAATATTCATTAGCATGATTCATTGTAATGTTTATTACTTTGAAATCACAAAGGATGAATTATTTTCTTCTAGTTAGAGCACAGCTACAAGAAGATGTCTGCCATAATCACAAAGGGGAAGTAATGGATTGTTGTATCAGGGCCCATAAATGAGATCACCAACACATGAGCATGAATACATCTGGGAGAAGATGGGGACCAGAGTTTACTGATTACCTACCATGTGGCAGGCATGATTCCAGACAGCTCAAATATGTGGGACGAGATATGGCCGTACAGCTTTTACCTAAGATGTCTGGTCTACAGCAGGTGCAATTGCTGTCTTTCTCATGGAAACGTCAAAACCACGCAATTAGGCATCAGTATCCTGGCTGTGTAAAGTGGGTCACCTCAGGATAAGAGATGTTTAACAACTTGGCCATGGTCACACCCAGGAAGAGGCAGAAGGGGCCTTTCTGATTCCATAGCTCCTTTCCCGGAGCTTTTGTCTTTGTTTTCTTCTCTTCTGTCACTCGTTAACTGTGATGGGCCTCTCCAGCTTCTGGTCCTATCACACGGACAATGATGGTGGATGTCAATTCTCATGACCAGACTCCAGAGCAGTGCATGCACGCTTTGTTGTTCTGGGGGTGTCATCACAAGGTGGGCATTATAATTCCATCTGAACAACCGAAGCCTGCTTTAAAATGAATGAGATTTATTCCCCTGTTTCTGGGGTGCAGGCGGCAATGGGCTTATGACAATTACATCTGAAGATCCTTTAGGAGACTGGCTCTCTTTCAGCATTTCATTGTCTGGCATCTGTATTAGTTATCTCTCGGTGTACACAATCGCTCCCAAAACATAGTCACATGCCAACTACCTTTTTTTTTGGGCAGAATTCTCCCTCTTCACCAGTGTATGTATACACTGTGTACACACACACTGTTTTATTTGACTTCTCCACTTATCCCACGAACCAGACCTTTTCTATGTTATGAAAGAACCTTGAAAAATGTGATATTGAATGAGCATGCCACCTTCCAATTAGCGCCTGTACCAGTTTAACCAACAATTGCTTTTTGTGGTTGTTTCCATTTTTTTTTTTAACCATAAAAAAACAAAGCAAGGAGAATCAACTATTATGGACAAATTGTGTCCCCTCCAAATTTCTATGTTGAAGTCATAACCAAGAGTGCGTCTGTCTCTGGAGTAAGCAAGTGAAGTCAGGTTTCAGTGAGGACATAAAGTGGTGCCCTGATAGGATGGGAGGAGGCTGTGGACAGCTTCGTCCCCATGCTCAGTGAGAAGGAGGCTGTCAGCAAGCCAGAAAGGGGGCTCTGGGCAGACACCTGATCTGCGCAATCTGCCGGCACCTCGATTGGAGACCTCCAGCTTCGAGAGCTGTGATGATGCATGTCTGCTGCTTATAAACCTCCCATCTGTGGTATTCTGTTACTCTGGCATGAGCTCTCTACAGTCATACCTTTATGTACAAGGCCCCAGTGCATCTCCCAGCCTGTGTCGGCTCATGTCTGTGCTTCAATATCCCATTAGACCTCACTTAAAAGCAGAAGTTCGAAGATAAAATAATTGAGAACTCAGGATGGCAATGGCAGAGCCTAAAATAGGTGGGGGCCTTCCTGAGCATCCGCCCCCTGTGACTTCACAGCACCTTGGCCACAGACCCTGCCCTGACTCTCAGCATCTCGTGGGGGTTCTGGCGCCAACACAGGGGCCTTGCTCACTGTTATTTGTCCCCGTCGCCAAGTGCTCCTGGCCTCTGGTAGACGTGTAGCAGATGTCCGACAGTGTTAACTATGCTGTCCCAGGTAACGGACTCTTAGCTGTACTTTAAAGAGCTCCTTGGATTAAAAACACTTTTTCAGTGGTTGTTCTATAATTCTAGATTGAGAAGGAACCAGAGAATCACAGAAGTCTAAAGCTGGAAGGCATTTTCTGTCTGACGGTTGTCAAGCGTATTTCCGTTGGGTATTTTCTGTGAGCCGCGGAGATGGTCCATTGAGGAACAGTGTGAGGGTGATGCAGAGACCCCATCCCAGCCCTCCCCTTCCCTGAAACATAATTTGAAAGCCAGTGATCTGGTCCAAAAACGTTTATCTAGAATTTTAATTTGCTGTCCTCTTAGGATCATCAGAAATGACAATTCCAAATTAAAACAAAAAAAGCATTGTCCTAGGGTTTTAAAAACATGGGAAGATATGTAGTAGGTGTTTGCACATGCGGTATTCATCTGGCCAAATTTCAAGACTCGGGAACTAACCGTGTAGGCATGAATGTGATCCTGGGCTCCAGAAGGACGGTTACATTCGACACCATTTGACCTCCCAGTGGTGACAGTGGTGGGAAACACACGAGTAGGGACAGTTCAGGGAGACCTGTCGGTCTCAGTGAACAAGGGCTGTGCCTTCCACCTGCGTTCACAGGTTCGTGGCTCCTCCCCGACTTCCTTCCCTGTCTCCATGCTGCCCCCCTTGCTTTACGCGGCTCCTGTTATCAACAGCACTTGCCTATTGGATGAGATCAGGTCAGTTTCTGCATGTTCACAGCCCAGCAAACTTGCCAAATCACTCCCAGGGAGTTGGCTTCATGAGGCATTCTGTTGTTTTTCAGGTGTTATATTGTCATGAGATAGCTCATTGCTTTCATAACTTTATGGATCCATTCATGCCACAGTGTGTGAGTACTTCCTGGGTGTGCCACGGTCTTGATTTCAGGACAACTGCAAAGGTCAGTAAGACACAGTCATAACCTTCCACTGGGATACAAGGTAGCCTGGGACTCGGTCACAAAAGAAGGAAAAATAATGTGTATTCCAACTATGGTTTCAAATGGTCATAGCATTAAAAAAAAACCCTAATTTTCTCTTAATAACCAAAGTAAAAAAAAAATGGGAGGGTTAAATATGTACAATATAATGCTTTAAAAGCATTATTTTAGGACCTCAGAATGCAGTAAGTTAAACATGAGTTCTGCATTTTTTTTTTCCATTCTAACATTTTTAGGAAAAGTCATTTGGCTTCTAAAATGTTACTGAAGTAAAGTTGAGTCAAACTCAGGTTTCAATGAATTTTATCATTAAGTATAAATAGGTAACAAAAATATATTAAAGAAAAAAAAACAGGTTACGATTTGCACAGTTAATGAGAAAAGAGGAACTAACAGAAGATTACAGAAACCACAACCAAGGTTTTGAAAATTTAGCTTAAGAGTCCTACCAAGAGATAAAAAATATATAAGTATGTTTGCTTTATATATATACATTAAAAAAACAGAATTCCTAGTCTCTCCACCTCCTGGCTCTCCATTCTTCTTATAATTCTTATGTTAAGTTTATATGGTTCCCCTTCCAGTATGTTTATTTACAACACTGTCACTGTTTCCATAGTTATGCAGAATGTCCGTTTCCATAGAAACACTCTTGGTTTCCTAAACAAATAGTATCACAGTGTTAATCTTGTTTCAGTGTTATTGTACTATGTTATTAGATACAAAATTCAAAAAATAATTTAAGCAGGGTTTGAAACTAGGTGGGTTGGTTTTATTGCCTGGTGCTTTCGATATTAAATTTCAATTTCATATTAAAATACACATCCATTTGAAAAATAGTGGGGATTTTGCATAATAAACATGATACCAATTTTATTCACTAGTTATAAAACACTGTAATTTAATAAGAGGGTGTCCCAATACATGAAAAAATTACAGGGAGAGTTTACCATCTTCAGATTAAAGTGACGGTTTTTCAGTTGGCCTGGGTGATTTAGCTTCCCCAAATCTCTAAAGTCATTTATAATCTACCTGCAGCAATAGTTCCCTTTGCCATTTTTGCATTTTAAGTAATTTCTATGTAGTCTGCCTTTTATTTTGTACCCCCCAGGAACAGCTGCAAAATAGACTTCAAGGGAATTTTAAGACTTCCTTTTTCTCCGACTGAAAAAAGAGAGAGAGAAAAACGAGTAGGTTTTTGTGCTTTTTGTCTTTACATTTGCTTACACTTACCCTCCGTTTCTTTTCTTGGGAGCGGATCTTTTGGACTCTTTCCGATATGGGACTACGCCTTCACCCCAGCTCCCCAGTCTCCCAGGAGCACAGAAGGAGATGATCACCAACGTGGGGCTCTTTCTTTCATCTCCAGAAGGAAGAGGGGCTCAATGACATCCCGCAGCATTGCCATTTCCTGTCCAGTGTCTGGAAGAGGGCTGCTGGCGAGCAGATCTGGGTCCCCGGGCCCAGCGCTCTGCCCCACTTAACCAGGCGGTACAGAAACCCGCCTCTCACTTTCTGTTTGATTCTGTCTTCAAGAACCTATTTAATGACTTGCCCTTCCCCATGCTCGCACAAGAAGGAATCTATATGGGGGGCCTATAATAATTTACAAATGGGAAATAGTTTGTTCTGCTTTAGGGAGTCGGTGATGAACCGAAGTTGATGTCACAGTTTGGACCCACTGCGCCCGGGCGTGCCGCCGGCCTGGGGACAGTCGGGCCTCTGGGTGAGTGGATCCCGGTTCAGGCATCTCCTTGCTGCCTGATCTGTGGTCCCCATCACCAGGCTTCTCTGAGCCCCTACCTTCCTCAGCTATAAAATCGGGAGAATGCCACCCACTCCGCAGCACTGTGGGGAGATTAGTGATACTACAAAATTAAAAAAAAAAAAAGTAAAAAGAAAAAAGCACTGTAACACTCGATAAGCGTAACTCTGTTACATGTTACTGATTTCCCCTTCTTCCTTTGCATAATCTGAAGTGTGGGGTCAGAGAGATCCTGATGCCTCTTAGCTCCGAGGGGAGTTAGCCCTGTGGGTTCAGCACCGGCCATGGGGCTTTGTCAGCTGTTCGCCACCAGCGTCCTGTCCCAGCCTCTCTGCAGCCGGCAGCTTTAGGTTTTCAACTCAGAGAAGGTCAGCTTTCAGACTTCCCGGAGCTGTCTTGTCAGTGTGGGTCCCCTTATGGGGCAGCAGACTTGCACTATGGGAAGCCCCAGAGAAGGGGTCCCTCCTGCACTCCACCCCTGCAAACAACCGTACCCCAGTGTCCCTCAGCCCCCAGGGCACAGCAGGCATCTGGGGACCTTGGGGAAATGCAGATTTGAGTTTGGCTGGTCTGGGTGGGGCTCAAGTTTCCTGCCTGGCTGACAGGTTGTCGGGTGACACCCAACCGGCTGGTCCGGGGACTCTTGTTGAATGGGAAGGATCTAAACTCCCCAAACTGTAGCTTTTCTTCACATTTGTTAAGACCTTAGTCCGGGCCCAGTTCCCATAACATTGGGTCCTCAGACTCCTTTGGCCCGGACATATTTGGGGTTCTTATTCTTGTGCAGGATCCAAACCATCTATTTTCTCTGAACTTGGCTTCCTTGTAAGATGAGAGCCTGTTTGCCTGGAATGTCCTGGGTCCTTTTCAGCGATCAAATGTGACAAACTTCCATCTTTCAGAAGTGGGACAAATCTGGAAAGACACAAATTTACATCAGTTCAAATAGCCCTCAACCAAATTCTGTTCAATGGCTTTGCATCTCCTAGGAGCCCAAGGATCAACATGATTCAGTTCTATCAGGAAAAGTGTGTAACATTTATCAGAACTGGTTACCAGAAATAGTTTAATACCCTGGTCAGAAACCTAGGAACTTATTTATGAATGAGTTTAGAAGCTGGCTGCTTTATGTAACCATCAAAAATTGCAATTTAATTAACGTCTCAAAATTCTCTGAGAAAGTATGTTCTCTATTTCTTTTGGTTAGGCTGACAAGGTAACATATCCAGTGAAATTTTCTCAGACACCATCATGTTTGGTTTCTGTTCTCTTGTACATCAGAACTCTTTTGGCATTTTATTTATTATATATTAATAGCAATGTTTCTTGAAAAGGAACCTTTTAATGGCATTTCACTCTTTTCTGAGATTATATTTTAAAAGGAAATTGTATCTGAAAGGTCTAAAAAAAACCCACCAGGGCTTTCTAGGGGATTTTGTCACTCGTGTTTTTGCTGCTTATGATCTCATTGTCGAGGACTGTAGAAGCTTCTAAGAATCAGTAGACTGTGGTTTCTAATAAATATATGCAAACAGAATTATTTTCACTTTTATTCCTATGCTAAATATATTCACCCAATTGACGCTGACCTCATAATAAAACATGACAAATCTGTTTGCCCTTCTCAAAAATAACAATACAATTGTAACAAAATCAATTCCCTTTGGAAAAGAAGGCAGCTGGTTTTCTCACAGTGGCTTGCCTGCCCTGGAAAATGCCCTAAGTGTCAATGAAAAATCACATAAACATATTAAAAAATGTGGATGAAAACAGTATCATACTCACACAGTGAGGAGCGTAAGAGCTCATGAAAGTTAAGCACTTACTACCTGGCACATACCAAGTGTTCAATAAATATTACATATTGCTATTGTTCCCGGCTCTTATCTCATTATTTATAATCTCATTTCATTGTTTATAACAAGAAGGACAACAGTAGCAAACACTGTCCCCATTTCTCTAAGTATATGTTAGCACAGGAAGGTACGTATACACATACATAATTTTTTCTTTGAAGGAGAGCCCTTTCATAGATGATGATTTCAGATAATTGTGGTGAAAACCTGACACAGTAGAGTAGGAGCAAGTAATGCAAATATTCTCTGAGAGCCTATAATTACTATAATTTGAATGTCCAATTCAAACAGATTACCCTTCGAGGGTTGTCTGATCATAGACTGTCATAGGTAAGAAAAGGACTTATAACGAAAATTTTTCTTTTCTTTTTTCTTAAGGTTTTATTTATTTGAGAAGGAGAGAGCAGAGCGAGAGAAAGAGAGAGTGAGCAGGAGTGGGGGCAGAGGGGCGGAGGGAGAGGGAGAAGCCTGCTCCCTGCTGAGCAGGGAGCCAATGCAGGGCTCCATCCCAGGACCCTGGAAACAGGACCTGAGCTCAAGGCAGATGCTTAACCAACTGAGCCACCCAGGTGTCCTAGGAAACTTTTTCAAATAAAGGAGCAGAGTATCTCAAAGGAGAAAAAGCAATCCATGCTCATAACACACACATACAAATGAGTGTGTATACTTCTGTGTGAAAGGCATGTATATTTTTCCTCTAAGGGTACTGATCAAAAATCAGTCGTATCCAGTTGTATGATGGCGTGTGCTATATGGTACTCACACGGAAGTATTGTTTCCACAGAACAAGGAAGGCAAACTTGGGGCAAGGTTGGAGGTGAAGCCAGTCTACCACTCTAAATCACTGACACCAAACCTTCCGCTGGTGGGACAGTTTTCACTCAGCGAGGCTGGTAAGCCGCTCTCCTCGGCCTGTTCTGGGTAACCACGAAGGGGCATACATGAGGAAATTCTCCATTGTTCTGTGGGGATTTTCTATAGTTTATTTACACAAGGTGATGCTCAGAGTGCTTTCCCTGTATAAAATGCATCATGATAGTTTCCAGGTTTACTAAAAATGCACAGCAGCAGAGGAAGACTCGTTGGAAGGAACAGTGGCTGGAGACACCCCAGGAAATGATTAGGGACACTAACTCAGTTGTCAGATGCCTGGGTTCAAATCCTGGCTCAGCCCTTCATGGGCTGTTTGGTTTGGAAAAAGTTCCCTGGCTTCTCTGTGCTTCAGATGACTGACTCATCTTCGTAATCAGGATTTAATAGGACCTGCCCCAAAGGCTGTTGTAGGAGTAGGCACAACCGTGCACACCAACTGATTAGTGCTGTGCCTTGTACACAGGAATCAATATGTGTTAGTGATTATCGGAAAATGAATCACATTTCCTCTAAATGCCATTGAGGCCATTAGTCACTTACAGCAGTTTTATGAGCTGCTTCCTACTTTGCCAAAGCTGACTGCGGCTTACTACAGTCTGATCTTGGGATGCCGGCAAACGTGCGGCCAGCCTGAAGCTTCTCAGTGAGGATCTCCAATCCCAGCGAGAACGGAGGCATCCGTCAGGTGCTCGTTGTTCAGAAAGGGCTGTGAAGATCAGGAATTTTGAGATAAAATCCAGACGGCTCGGGCATCAAATAGTTCTTAAGCTCTGGGTTTTACTCTATCAGCAGAATTCCAGTAGTGACCATTCAAACAGTGGTTTTAGCCCCCTTGGCTGCCATAAAATCCCACAGATCGACTGGCCTGAACAGCAGATTTATTTTCTCATAGGCCTGGAGGCGGCACGTCCAATATCAGGGATGGCAGATTCAGGATCTGGTTCATAGGCGGAGGTCTTCTGCGTCCTCAGCTGGCCTTTCTTCCATGTGCGCTCGGAGAGCATGAGTGTGGCTCTACGTTCCCCTTCTCGGACTGGGCCCTGCCTGTCTAACCTCATTTCACTTTGCTTCCATAAAAAAACCTATCCCAAACTTAAGCACAGTGCAGGTCGGGGCTTTATCAAAGTAATTCTGGGGAGACACAAGCACTCAGTCCTGAGCACCAGTCCGTAAGGCTGATTCTTCTGCAGACATTTCATAAATCTAGAGTAACGACAGCATTTCCGTCCAGCCCTCCTCCTTGGGTCCCACCTTCTTGTCCTGGGTCCTTCCGTGTCCCCACCTGGACTTTCTCCCAGTCCGTGGTCATGCTGTGCAGCAGGCAGAGACTGTGGGATGCCCTCAGGGACTTCTGTCTGATAACTTTTAACGTCAAACATCCGTATTTTTATTCGATGTCTTCTAGATCGTCTGCTCTGCAGTCACATTTTGCTTGTGTGAGTCTTCTCGATGGCTGACAAGCATGAGGCTCCAGTCCCTCAGTGTTTCCTGTGCTTTCTTGGTTCGTCTTTGATGACCCCAGTCATTCTCTTTCTCCTGGAGAGGGAACCCCAGTCTGAGAAGCAGCATATAAGTTTGGCATTAGCCTTTGTCTAACCCTAACCCTAACCCTAACCCTTACCACAGAGCCTCCTTGAGGTCTTTAGGCCAAGAAGTGCCAAGCCTTGGGGATGTTAGTCACGAGCGGCTAGTCACTAGGAGGCAGGCTTGTGAACAGATGAGCAGCGCCTACTAGGGGTGAGTAAGGCAGGGGAGAGGAGAACCACGAAGAAGTTGCTGCCCTGGGGGGTGGGGGAGCTCAGCGGATCCCACAGTTTGCTCTGAAGCAGGGACAGTACCTCTGAGATATTCCCAGACAAACTAAGGACCCACAGCTTGGTGGCCTGCGGGCTGAGCAGCTGGCACCCACTCACTGGGAGTTCGACGGGTCCGTCAGGAACACTCTGCTGTGAATTTAAGTAGTCAGTCCATCTTTTGGCCATGTACTTCGTGAAGCTGTTGGTTAAGGACAATTTTGAGAGAAATTTCTGTGCATGAAGCCTGAGATCCCAGTTCTCAAACAACGGCTTTCTGGAACGGTAATCATCGTTTTTAAGGTAACTTTAAAGGGTCGACCTGGGGGCAGAGAACATTCCAGTTGTTTGGACAGCGAGCACGCAGCACGGTGGGCTGGCAAAAGGGAGGGAGCGAGGAGAAGAGGTCCAAGTCAGGGCTCCTGGAGCCAGGACCCAGGTCGCTGGAAGGGCATCTGCAGGGCCAGGGCTGGCGTCATGGTTCCAAGGGCGGGGAGACTCCACGCTGGGCCAGCGGCTGCTCCAGAAGTGTCATCTCCGGTACTGCAGCTGTAGAGACAGGAGTCACAGGAAGCCCAGAGGCAGCCCACAGGAAGCCCGGGGCTCAGGGGTCTCTTTCTTCTCCAAGCCGGCGGGCTCCGGCCAGCTGGGCATCACAGAGTCTGGGGCGGCGGGAGAGGAGTTGAACATCTTGCACGACGTCCATGACGACTGGGAATGTTTTCCTGCAGCGCTATGTCAGCAGACACACTGATCTGTTTTCCCTTAATAAAAATCACAAGGGCCCGGCCCTGTTCCCACTTTGAATCACGTGGCTGCTTTCTGCCAAAATGACTGATGGTCTGTGAGATGTCCCTGATGTTAAATAAGAAATAGAAGAGTCTTTTCACATGAACGGCAGGTTATTAACACCGTTTGGACTGAGGGGTGTAGCACTGGTCTGTGGTTTGGAAGGACTGACAAGGGGTTTAGCTTTGAGGATGCGAAAGATGGTTTTAGACGGATTCTCTTCACTTCGCAGCGGGTCTTTGATTTTCTAAGGTGATTGTCTTGTAAAGGAATCCCTGATATTCTCTAATAAAAATGGCTGCAGTGTTGGAATGTGGTTCTAATACGCATGCAAATCAGGGAAAGATCAGAGACTGCAGTAACGGGCAAAGTCCAAATGATTGGGTTCAGGAAGGAGCAGAGAAGAAGAACCAGGTACAGAATGGACGAAGGGAGTGTGGAAGGAAGCTAACACAGCGTCCTGCCTCGGGGCTGGGGGCTTGGCTGGGGACCAGCAGGAACTGACCCCTCTTCAGGCTCAGGAGGACTGCTTGGGGCTGTCACCCCTCAGCAGGGGCAGAGCCCGAAGACCCTGTGCCCCAGTGCAGGACCCTCAGGTTAGGCTACCTGGAAGCCCCACACCTCCTGCCCTAGGACCTCTTTGGCCGCTCCTAGGAGACCAGGAAGCTCAACGGTCTGCGTCCTTTGCAATTCCTTGCAGAAAAGGGTCTCAGACTCTTTTTGCTTTTCTTGAAATACCTACTGATTTTTTTTTCCTGTCATATTGTCTCTATGTACCTCGGTATGAGCATTTTCCAAAAATTAGAGTTGCTTTTGTTTTTCAGAGATGTCAGTGGCCCGGGATTCCTTTCTCTTATTGATCACGTCGGTGCCCAGAACTGCCTGCCATCGGGAGACACAGGGGTCCCGTCTGTAATTGCTTGGAAGTGAGGAACTTCCAGAGACCCAGAAGAAGAATGTGACCTTGGGGTCTGCATGGTTAAGGGGAGCTGGTTGCAGAGGAGCTCCCATTCTGGTTGACTGGTGGTGGAGCCCAACTTGGTCCTAAAGTAACTTCCCTGCGGACGCTCCTGACCACAGGCCCTTTCTGACGACAGGCTGAGATACCCACTGGCATTTTCTAACTTTCCGAGGGATTTCTCCCTCTTGCACAGTTCACAGAGGATTTCCCCCCGCATCTCTCTCTCTCTCTCTCTCTGGGTTTTTCCAATTGATTACTAATTGTGTAATGATTTCTGGTCCTTTCTTTAAGCCTCAACTTTCAGATGGGTGGCCCAGAGTACAGATAAATAGGTCAGTTATTACTGACGTCACAGGGGCCCGCTGAGCTATGCAACGGCATTTGAAAGGCAAGATAGACAGCAGTGTGACTAATAAGGTAAGCAAGGTTACCTCATTTTAATAACACAGTCCAGCAACAGATGAGGAATCAGAGCAAAGTTCCTCCTTGAGTACATAATTGGGGAATGAAATGACTCATTTTTACTAGTTAATGTACCATGAACTGTATGGGGCCAGAGGGGACACAGCTCCTTTCCGCTTATCTGTGAATGCCAGGATGCATTCCTTTATTATGGGGGCGCTCCCGTCTTCAGCCCCACCTGGGGGACCCGGACACTCAGTGGAACACCTCACGTTATCCGTTCGGAGCCCTTATGGCCGTTTCCTATTTTATGTTCTCTATTGTCTCAAATTTCCAGACATTTCCTGAGACTTGTAGGAACTCAAGGCAGGTGGGTCAAGTGATAATTGAAACAAATCCATCCTTCCCAGAAAGGAGAAGTTCCTGGCTGATCTGAGCCTCACGGGTCCCTGTCTGGGGTCAGTGATTGTCGTGGCAGTTCTGGGATTGGGTTAGATGAACCTCCAAGGCCTGGGGTTGCCCCAGACACATACCTGTCTCCTCAAACTCTTGGAAACATTCTCAGGCCATCCCATTCTGTTCCCGATGCTACTAATTCATTCATTCATCAAATGGATGACATATGCCTTGGTTAGTCACTAAGGATCCAGCCACATTTTTATTCAATCCTCTAGGAATTAAGCACGTTAAGAAGCTACACACAGAGAGCCAGGCAGAGTGCACAGGTCCCTGTGGGCAAGGTCACAGGCGGCCTGTTCTGCAGGCTCTGAGCTTATCGTTGAGCTTGGCGCACTGGCTGGTCTGTAAGTGTGTGTGACTTAAGTAAGTGAGCAAACTGGAGCGACAGGATAGGGAGCTGTCTCCAGGCACTTCTTTCCTGGCAGAGTTACTCTGCTATGAGACCAAAGGGGCTAAAACACTCCAGCGTACGCCGTGACACTGTGAGCCCAGCAGCACAGTGGTGAGCCCAGCAGCACAGTGGTGAGCCCAGCAGCACAGTGGTGAGCCCAGCAGGACAGTGGTGAGCCCAGCAGCACTGTGGTGAGTGAGTTTCTCGGTGGACAGAGGGATGGAGTCTAGCCTGTATGGGTGGGAAAACATGTATATATTGTAAATGTATGGTACTGGATTTCTGAATAAGGACTGAATAAGGACCCCAGTTCCTTTTTTATTGCTGGATCTCTAGCTGATCTCACCGAAGCTGCATAAGAAAATGACTAGTTTATGAGTACGGTCAATCGAATCAGGTTTTTTCATTTTTTAAAAAAATTTAAGTATTTATTTAAACTCCAGTTAGTTAACATGCAGTGTGTGTATTAGTTTCGGATGCATAATATAGTAATTCAACACTTCTATAAATGACCTAGGGCTCATAGTAAGTGCCCTCCTTAACTGTCATCACCCACGTCCCCTGTCCTCCTACCCCCACCCTCTGGTGACCCTCCGTGTGCTCTCTGTAGATAAGAGTCTGTTTCTTGGTTTGTGTCTTTCATCTCTCATTTTTCCCCCTTTGCTTGTTTGCTTTGTTTCTTACATTCCGCGTATGAGTGAAATCATACGGTGTTTGTCTTCCCCTCACTGACTGACTTCACTCAGTGTCAGACTCTCCAGCTCCATCCCTGTCCTTGCAAATGGCAGGATTTCATTTTTTTTTACAGCCCAGTAATATTTTACTGGATATGTACACCATGTCTTCTCTATCCATTCATCAGGAGATGGGCACTTGGGCTGCTTCCCTACCTTGGCTGTGGTAAACAATGCTGCTATAAACACGAGAGCGCACGCATCCTTTTGAATTAATGTTCTTGTATTCTTTGGGTAAATACCTAGGAGTGTAATTTCTGGATCACAGGGTAGTTCTATTTTTAACTTCTTGAGGAGGCTCCACACTGTTTTCCAGAGCGGCTACACCAGTTTGCATTCCCCCCAACAGTGCAGGAGGGTTCCCCTTTCTCCACATCCTTGCCACACGTGTTCTTTGTGGTTTGGATTTAACTTTCCCTGATGATCAGTGATGTTGAGCATCTTTTCATGTGTCTGTTGGCCATCTGGATGCCTTCTTTGGAGAAATGTCCATTCATGTCCTCTGCCCATTTTTTAAATGAGATTATTTGGGTTTTTGGTTTTGACTGGTATACGTTCTTCATATATTTTGGATACTAACTGTTATCTGATATGTCATTTTCAAATATCTTCCCCCATTTGGTAAGTTGTCTTTTAGTTTTGCTGACTGTTACCATCACTGTGCAGGAGCTTTTTATTTTGGTGTCGTCCCAGGACTTTAATTTTGCTTTTGTTTCCCTTGCCCCAGGAGACATAGCTAGAAAGAAGTTGCTATAGCCAAGGTCACAGAAGTTACTGCCTGATTTTCTTCTAAGATTCTGATGTTTCAGATCTCACATTTAAGCCTTAATCCACTTTCGATTCATTTTTGTGTATGGTGAGTACGATCTGGTTTCATTCCTCTGCATGTGGCTGTCCACACTGTTGAAGAGACGGTCTTTTACCCATTGCATATTCTTTCCTGCTTTGTTGAAGATTAATTGACCATGTAGTTGTGGATTTATTCCTGGATTTTCAGTTCTGTCTTATTGATCTATGTGTCCATGTTTATGCCCAAACAGTCCAATACTGTTTTGATCACTACAGTTTTGTAATATAACTTGAAGTCCAGAGCTATGATGATTTGAGCTTTTCTTTTTTTCTTTTTTTTGTTTTTTGTTTTTCAAGATAATTTTGGCTATTTGAGATCTTTTGTGGCTCCATAAAATTTTAGGATTGTTTGTTCTAGTTCTCTGAAAAATGTTGTTGGTATTTTGATAAAGATTGTATTAAATGTGTAGACTGCTTTGGGTAGTATAGACATTTTAACAATATTTGTCTTCCAATCCATGAGCATGAAATATCTTTCCTGTGTGTGTGTGTGTGTACGTGTGTCTTCTTCAACTTCTTTCATCAGTGTTTTATACTTTTCAGAATACAGGTCTTTCAGCTATTTGGTTAGGTTTATTCCTAGGTATCTTATCATTTTGGGTGCAGTTGTAAATGCATTTTTAAAAATTTCTATTTGTGCTGCTTCATTATTGGTGGACAGACATGCAACAGATTTGTATACATTGATTTTGTATTCTGTGACTTTACTGATTGAATCAGTTATTTTGGACCATCCAAAACATACATATATACGTATATTATCAGGAAACAAAAATACCAATAAGTCTACAACTAATAAAAAAGTCTGGACTAAGAGCTTCTAATTGCTTGTTAGCCCCCTGCCTCTCAATATATACACCCTAGTTCTATATCCAATTTTAAATTAAAACTGGTTGATAAGTTCAATTTTCTATAATGTTACTCAGCTATCGATGCTCAGGTTGTTTGGGAATTAAAGGCTTGAAAAATTAAGATTCTCACCTAGTGAATAAACTAATGAGAATTTCTTTCCAAGGTCAAAATTACTCTTTGTTTCCAGGAGGCTGCCTTTTTTTTTTTTTTTAATGGTGGTGCTTGTTTTTGTACATATTGTTCTTTTTGTGTATTATCTAAGATGTCAGAAAAATATTGCTGTAAAAGCTGCAGGACTGAGTTGAATTCCAGGCTTCATGTTTCTCTAGCAGTCTGTGTTCTGAAGGGTGAAGTGCTGATTCCTGGGCTCAGCGGATTGACTCGGGGCAAGCTTTTACACCAGCCCACCTTGTCCCTGGCCACCTGTCATGTGTACCTACTTGTATCCGGGGTTCTCTGGCCAGAGGGAGATGTTTTTGTTTCTTCTCCAGTGTGTTGACCTCAGGAATGTTCAGCATAAGGGGAAAAAATGAAAAGGTCAGTTTCACATGAGGCCAGATGATCTCAGTGGTCATTTCCCACAAATGACCTGGCCATGACTTCAGCTTTCACTTTTCTTATGACTGTCTTCTTTGAGAGTGTCCACATTCCACATGAACAAATAAACAATTTCAGTGAATTTGGACCCCAGTCAGGTATCTGCTCAACTCCCAAGCCCTCCACTTTCTGCCTCTTGTCTTCTCACTTTGGAGGGTGCTATTGGCAAACAGATCCAATGGCATTTGTGTTTCCTGGGCTCCCATTTTGATCTATGTGGTGTTTTTTGGAGGGAAATATGAGCGAACTTTAAAAAACTGGAAGATTATGTGACACATCTAGATTTCCATCTTCTCCCCCCAAATGAGGGAAATCCAGGAAGACTAAATGCAAATTTCCCTGACATAACACTGTCTTCATTAAGGGATACCTGCACCTGTTTCCCCAAGGTCTCCAGCACATCCTATGGCTGCCCCTGCGGAGGCAAAGTGCTTCTCACCAATCATTATTGCGCTTTGGTGTCTGTGTTTCTTACTCCCAGCCCACGTTTCTTCTTATGTGGCCATGGAGGCATTTTTATTTACAACTTCTACTCTGCATAGCATTTTATTCATCAAATCTTAGCTGTGGGAGTTTGGGTAGACATAATCCAATTAAATGGCAAATAGTATTTTATTAATAACATTGATTTCCCTTAACCCGTCACAGTTAAATGTGATTCCTTCCCCGTCTTCTAGCAGTAAGCTGGGATTGTTGGCATTGCCTTTCACACATGTCAGAGAAACTCTTTCCTGAAATTCATTATGTCCATGCCAAGGAGAGGATTTTTACATGGGACTTTGCATTTTACAATGGACCCCCGCCGCCGCCCTGGTGTGAACTTATTGAAATCTCAGGGCAACTCTGAAAGGGGGATTTATCATCTCTAGTTTATAGATGGGAAACTCAATGGGGTAACTTGCCCCAAGACCACATGGTTAGTAACTGATACAGCCCAAATGAGGTCCAGGACTCCAGGCTTCCAATCTCCCTTCTTGATGAGTTCTGGGCTATACATTTCGAAATCTCTTCCATTACTGTCGATTCCAATAAACATATGGACAGATCTGTCCTGCCCACTGGAATTTTCCAGCTGAATGTCTTTGAAGACAAAGACTGAATATTTAAAGACAAGGCAGGGAGAGAAATCACTAGTGAGTGGTTTCTGGGTTTGGAGACGTTTCTAATTTTCAAAGGACTGACTGGATTTTTATATAACCTCTACCATATTTGTTCCACCATCTTCCATGTGTTGTCCCATGTATTTTGACAGGCAAATCATTCTTTGATGGCGTGAGATAAAGGTTATTTGCCAGTTTTCAGGTTTGGAATGAGAAATAGATGTTCTCATTTAAGCATCTTTTTCTGGTAAGCTCTAGACTCCATTGCTAACAGGTGGTGAAAACAAGCTGATTCCAATGTCACTGCTTTCTTCAGCCTACATGAAGTACCAATGAGGTGTTAGTTGCTGGAGTGCTGAGTCCCCACATGGATATACTTGATGCCTGTTTGGTTGCCTCCCGCCAGTACATCTGCATAAGTATTTTGGGAGGCGTGTCCTCTTCATGGCTTTTTGACTGCCTGTCTCTCCCTGTGCTCCAGGGCTCCATCAGGGACCCCAAGGGAACTCTCAGAACTGCCTTGCAGCACCACCTCCCTTGAGGGGACTCGAGCAGGTATGGAGCAGGTATGAAAAGCTAAAATCTTCCAGCAACGTCTAGGCCCTTGTGTCTTCAGGATGGCTCAGTGGCTTCCTCATGGATCTTTCCTGCCAAGACCCTTGGATCTGCTGTGTTATTTCTCAACTGCATCTGCAAAGACATTTCCCCTTCCTTCTGACATTTCAGAAATGCCATTTGATATGTTAACTGACATTGTCATTTTTGCTGAAGCAATTTGCACAAGGTGTGCTCCTTTTCAGTTCCTGCTTTCTCCAGAGATGATCACTTACCCATTGGAGGGCTTTCCCTCTTCACATGTAGACTGCTGTCTGTAATACAACGTAAATAAGAACAGCGATGCTTTCAGGGCTTCAAAAGTATTTCTGTAGAATAGAATACATACATGTATTGATGAGTTTCAAATATTTAAAATATATAGTTTGCAAAATTCATTTATAACAAGGGTGGGGGGAAATGTGATTCATGTGATTCCCTTCCTAATTTGTGACCTGATTCATTTTTGGATGATGGTTTTGGGTAGAATCATCAAAATGGGGTAGCTTAATTAATGCTTGCATATTCCTTCCTGCGAACTGAATTGATGCCAACCTATTATCCTACAGAAGAGAACAAGTCATCTATTTGAGCTGCATTTTTGATTCCTATCTTAGTATTTCAAAGAGAAATGACATTTTTGTGAGACTCCTTTCTTGCCTGAAACACGGACTCACCCAATTTAAGGGTGCATTCTGGCCATCGAGCGTTTCTACCTCAGAAATCAGCATGTTGGGGTTGCTCGTCCCACTCCTTTGCGCGGGTGAAGACCATTGTGCAGCCCCCACCAGCTGGCTTTCTGTTGAAATACTGCTGTACCTAAAATTAAAAATTTGCAAGGAATTACTGTGAAAATACGGGGAAGAGTTGGTTGTAAGTAAGTCACATTCACTGAATTTCAAATCTGGGCTGAAGGTGAAGTGACTCACTTAAAGGGTCTTCAAAAAAACTATGTATGTATTCATTCATTCATTCATTCATTCATTCATTCATTCCTCATCCTAGGCGTGCTCTTTAATCCCCATCACCTATCTCCTCCATCCCCCACACACCTCACCTCTAGTGACCATCAGTGAGTTCTCTATAGTTAAAAGTCTGTTTCTTGGTGTGTGTCTCTCTCTGTTTTTGTTTCCTTTGTTCATTTGTTTTGTTTCTTAAATTCCACATATGGTATTTAGAGTGAAATCACGTGGTATGTGCCTTTCTCTGACTGACTTATTTCACTTAGCATATTACTCTCTGGCTCCATCCATATCATTGCAAATGGCAAGTGCTTATTCTTTTCTGTGGCTGAGTCATATTCCATTGTACATAGAGCACATCGTTATCCATTCAGCAGTGAATGGACACTGGGGCTGCTTCCATAATTTGGGCATTGTTGGTAATGCTGTTATAAACATAGGGGTGCACATATCCCTCCTAATCAGTGTTTTCATTTTCTTTGGGCAAGTACCTAGTAGTGTGATTGCTGGATCATAAGGTAGCTCTATTTTTAACTTCTTGAGGAAACTCCATACTGTTTTCCAGAGTGGTTGCCCCAGTTTGCATTCCCACCCATGGTGCAAAGGGTTCCCCTTTCTCCAGATCTTCTCCAACATGTCTTGTTTCTTGTGTTGTTGGTTTTAGCCATTCTGACAGGTGCGAGGTGGTATCTCATTGTGGTTTTGATTTGCATTTCCCTGATGGTGAATGATATTGAGCATCTTTTCCTATATCTGGTGCCCATCTGTATATCCTCTTTAGAGAAATGTCTGTTCATGTCTTCTGCCCATTCATTAATGACATTATTCATTGTTTGGGTGTTGAGTTGTGTAAATTCTTTTTTGTTTTGGATATTAACATTTATCAGATATGTCATTTGCAAGTATCTTCTCCCATATGGAAATTTGTCTTTTAGTTTTGTTGACTGTTTCCCTCACTGTACAGAAGCTTTTTATTCTTGCATTGGCCCAATAGTTATTTTTGCTTTTGCTTCCCTTGCCTCAGGGCAGAAGTTGCTATGGCCAAGGTCAGAGGCCTTAGCAGGTCTCACATTTAAGTGTTCAATCCATTTTGGATTCATTTTTGTGTATGGTGAGAACAATCCAGTGTCATTCCTTTTCCTGTGGTTGTCAAGTGTTCCCCACACTGTTGAAGAGACAGTCTTTTTCCCATTGCATATTGTTTCCTGCTTTGTTGAAGATTAATTGGTCATGTAATTGTGGGTTTATTTCTGGGTTTTCTATTCTGTTGTATTGATCTATGTGCCCATTTTTATCTCCAAATAGTCCGATACTGTTTTGATCACTACAGCTATGTAATATAACTTGAAGTCCAGAACTGTGATGATTTGCTTTTCATTGCTTTGTTTATTTAAGGTCTTTTGCAGTTCCATACAAATTTTAGGATTATTGGTTCTAGTTTTGCCTTCAGGAGCTTTCTACAATTGTATTAATTAGAAAAAGAGAATAGTAGACAAATTTGTAAAAAAAAAAAAGTTTGTTGACTTTTGTTCACTATTGGAATGACATTTAGGAACAGAAATTTTTGTTTGTTGTTTTTTGAGATTTTATTAATTTATTTGAGAGAGACAGAAAGGAAGAGAGTATGAGCATAGAGAGGAAGAAGCAGACTTCCCACCAAGCAGGGAGCATGATGCAAGGCCCAATCCCAGGACCCTGAGATCATGATCTAAGCCAAAGGCAGATGCTCAACTGACTGAGCCACCCAGGCATCCCCTGAACAGAAATTTCTACAAGAGAAATAAAAATTACATACTTTGCTGCTACAACCTGACATCATAAAGACAAGTGAAAATGAAATCAAGTTGCCTGCAGATGGTGTCCACTGGAATTGTCCATCAACAGTTGTTTCACCTTCTTTCACTTCCTTTGGACAGTTGGCCCATCTCTCCATTCCTGCTTTCTCCTTGTGTTTTATCTCATTTCTTATCTTCTTATCATTCCCTTCTTCTCTTTAAACCCTTAGGATTGAGGAAACCACCCCTCCAGAAAAAGGGTTGGACTGGGGTGAGGAAGTAGGCAGGTGGGACCACATACCCTCCCGTTGAATCTGAAAGGGTTGACGTCTCACTTGTGACCAACAGAAGATGCCGAAGTGATGGCAACTGGGGTTAGCAGAGTAAAGGCAAGGAAGATTCCACCTGATCTCTGGAATATTTGCATTGAGAGACGACATGGGAAGACCTTGATCTACAAGAAGAGTGGAGGAAAGGGGCAGATACAGAGGCAGAGACAGACTAGGGCGGGGTCCGGCCAGCCCTCATATCCCACCAGCTCTTGCATCTCCATCCTCATTCTGACTGCTGCTACAGGAGAGACCTTGAGCTGGAAATGCCCAACCAAGACTTTTCCAAATTTTTGACCTGAAAAATAAGTGAGCAAGGTGAAATGCTCACTTTCAGCCCCTGAGTATTGGGGTAACATGCTACACAGAAATGGATAACCGGAAAAATGAGTTTGATGAATGGCTGAGAAGCTTGGGTACCTGGGTATGGTTTTTCTGATACCACTTGGTGTGGGATACTGTTCTTGCCAAGAGTTTTATTTCTTGTCTAGAAGCAGATCAAGAAAATTCTTTTTGATATCTTCTTATAAGATTGTTATAATTTACTTCAAAGGAGATAAAGTACCTTTGAGAAAAGTAAAAATGGTTAGATAACACAAAGGTATTATTACTATTATTATTTAGCACTTTTTTTCATTTGAGTTTTTTTTTTTTTTTAATTCTAGTTAACATCTATGGAAAAATTGGTTTCAGGTATAGAATTTAGTGATTCATCACTTACAAGTGGCACCCAGTGCTCATCACAACAAGTTCTCTCCATCATGGCCGTCAACATATAGCGCATCCTCCACTCACTCCCCTCCATCAACCTTCAGTTTGTTCTCTATGTTTAAGAGTCTTTTATGCTTTGTTTCCCTCTCTCTTTTTTCTTTTCCTACCCCACCCCGCGATGTTCATCTGTTTTGCTTCTTAAATTCCACATATGACAGAAATCATATGGTATTTGTCTTTCTCTGACTGACTTATTTTGATAAGCATAACACCGTCTAGCTCTGTCCATGTTGAATACAGTGGTATTCTAAATGTCTACAGAAGAAAGAATGGAGTGAGACAGAAGTATTTAGGTAGATGATTCCAGAAGAAAACTGAGTGAAAACAGGTGTGTGGGTATGTGAGACAGGAAGAAGCATTCTATGTGAACACCCTGTTTACAATGCTGTTTACCTACAGCTCTTCCATCATTACTACTGTTATTATTAGTATTACCATTACTTCCAGGGAGCAGTGAAATGTCTCTCCAGCCAGCCTGTCTGGCTTTTTGTCCTGGCTGTGTGGTTTACTAGCATGTGATGATGGGCAAATTACTCCATAAATCTGTTATATGATAAACACCCACTATTAATACTGCTTCTCCTATAATGTTTTCAGCAATTATCCACCCCTACCCCACCCCGGCCCTTACATCCTATCCTTGGACTATTGTTGTCTTATTTGTCTGCTAGCACATCGCTTGGACATCTTACTTTGGGCAACAGGCCTGGGTGGACCCCGCCACAACAGAGACCTCGCTTGTACGTGGCTTGTGCTGTGCTGACTCTTCTATGCACTTATTCTGATGTGTTGTCCATGGCTGATGCTCCTGTCACCCAGACTCTCCCCGAGTCTGACCCTCGGGGAGAAAGCATGTCCTGTCTTTGCATCCATCTGCCAGAATCTAGTGCAAATAAAGCATAGAGAAGGGGAAAAAATGGGTGAATCAGTATATGAGTGAATTATGCATTTGTTTTAAACCATAATGCAAATTTGGAAAGTGTTGGAAGAAAGGTGCTTCTAAAACTGTGTGTCATGTAAATGATCCTTTTCTGACGAGTAATGTGGCAGTTGGCTTGATTTACTGTAGGTCTAAAAAAGAAGTGGTAATGATCCAGAATTTCAATGCAGTTCTGTGACATCTTTTGAGCCTTCCTTGTCTCTAGGTAGAAGAAATTTGGTAATATAAATTTTTCGTGTTTTGTGAAAGGGAATTTGTGCATTTTCCATGCAGCTAGAGAAACTCCAGACCTCCTCAATGACCATGTTGTCATGTCTTATGAATATTTTTCTAAAGGAAAGTAATCATACCGGTGAAGACCACTGTGTCTTCTACCTCCAGTGTCTCCTGCTGTAGCCTTGTGGTGTCCGCTGGTGGTGGGAAGCTACAGGAATTTTTGAGACTGGGCTAAGAGGAAGTTAAGTTTGGATATGCCATTTTTATAGCAATTTGGAAAGCCATTTTAGAATGTTTCAATGAAACAAGAAATTCCCGACTTCTGGTTTCATGAACCTAAAAGGTACCTTTTCTAGTCATTGAGTCAGAAGGACTGAGGAGGGGTATTGAGATAAAAATCTATAGAACATGAAACAAAAACAGTAAATATGAGCAGTGGCATCAGTGGAGATGATTCTCATGCTGAGAAGTAGGTTGTATAACATTTTTTCATCACATTGAAACAGAAATGTACTAAAAGGAGGAAATAAGTTTCTAACAGAAGTATCAGGTAGTGATTTATAATTAGTTACTCTGCAGGAAAACATAAGATGCCAGGTTTAGAGTTTATAGATGAAAGAAGTCAATAGAGATTTCTCAAGTTTGACAAGAAATCTAAAACATTGACTGATAACATCAACAAAAAGTTGTAAAGCTGGAAGGGATAAAAAAAAACTCAACAACAACAACAACAACAACAACGAATTGGTCTTGTTTTGCTAAAGGGAAGACTCAATTATCCTTCTACTTCTGGAAGATGATGTCACAAAGCCATCGCCAGTGATGAAGCAGTCAAAGAGTAGGGAAGGGATAATTTATGAAAGTGTGTTCCATGTGTTGGGCAGCTAATTAATCTAAAATTGTGGGTTCTCCTGGAATTGTGATGACCATGGTATTTGTCAGTGTTACAACATCTATCATTTATTTCATTTTCTTTTTCCTAAAACACCCTGACTTTGATATCCACATTTTGTGTTCTTGTCCGTAAGATGGATTCCTAAACTGTATGGACATCAGGGTCCACAAACCCCACACATGTCCCCATCTAACTATTGTACCTGTATGCCCTATTTTACCCTTCTGAGGTCTGCAGTTTTCATGCATTGTCCCATATCTACAAACTTGAAAGACTTCACATCACTACAGAGTCTGTAGTTAGTTGATTGTTAATTTTAATTTAAACCCCTGTGAAAACCTTTCATCTCCTTACCAAAGGAGATTTCCATTTTTATTAGTGTTGACTAAATTTCCTTTGGAAGATAACAGTGATTGAGGAAGAAAAGAAGAAAATGTAACATATGAAAATTGGGTTGCAATGTATTTAGAAGGATGCATTTAGAATGGTAACTTGAATATTGACTCAACTAGATGGCCAATAGGTTAACAAAAAAATTCAAGCTACAAAATGTGCTACTGTTTTCCCTGTCAGCTTGCTTAACAGCCAGCAGCTTGGTACACTTGAAGAAATGAGTCTTGTATTTGGAGAGCCTTGAAGATTTTTGTAAAGACCAGTTTTCCTCAGGAAAGGGGTTTTAACTTTGGTAGGAAAAAGTGGTGATATTTGAAGTGATTTTGTAGGCACTCATCACTTCGTAGGGTCAAGGTACAAACTCCTGAAGAACGTGGTGGTTGTTGCTGGTGAACCCGGTTCCCATTTTGGAAGGAAACCAACCAACGGGTGTCTGTATAGTCAACAGTGTTTTAACACTGAAACTTGTTTGTCTTGAAAGATGGGACCTGTGTTAAACCATTTGCTCAAGCATCTTCTGGAGAAAAAATGGCTTACTCACATTAGGGAATGAAAATATCACTTACATTCAGAAAGTCAATTGAGCTACATTCTTGCACAATGTCTTCTCCTTCACCTCCAACTTTCCTTCACCTACTGCAACATGGAATCAGATCGCCTTTCTCTACTCCGGAATTGCTTTCTTCCCCTGTCTTGTGTTTATCAAGCCTTTCCCACCTACCCTGACTTACTCCCCATGATCTTAAATACCATGTAAGACTGACAATCCCTCCATTTTTTGTCAGTGCCCAAGTGTGCCCTGTACTCCACCTTGGTATATCCAGCTACCTACCTGGCCTTTCCACTACATGGGGATCTTCAACTTCATGTGTCAAAACCAAACTTTGGATTTTATTTCACCATCCTGCATCCTGCTGGTTGGATGTCCTGGACTTCGTGGCTTATTGGCTACTCTAGAGTTGGATGGACATCAAAACCTTGAACAGATGGTCAAACTGTTTTGGAATTAATTTACAGCAATGCGTAGTAGCTTTATTTTCATTGCTGTTTTGTTGTGCTGTTTCTTCTTCTTTTTTTAATTTACGAATTTATTCAGATACTCCAAGCATATGTTGAGAATAGTGGAACCCTTCTCTGGGTTTAGGAATCTGTATATTGTAAAATCCATGAGTAAAATCTATATAAAAGCCATGAGTGCCTTCAGTGACTTTCTGAAGTGGAAACGCACTTTCCAGTCAGTGTTGGGGAAGGGCAGGGGCCATTATGGGTCACTGGGTAAGAAGAGGGAGGGCCTGATCCTTTTCTAAAAACCCTCTTCGTGGAAAGTCCCTTCTCTTATTATTTCCCCTGATCCTTCTCTGTAGCTCATAGCAAAACAGAAATAAAAAGAAATTCTTAAATGACAGCAATATCATGCTGCTTCAGAGACCTTTGTAATGACAGCTCCCTGGTCTCCAGTTAACTTCTGAGTATTTAAAAGACAGGATGGACTTCTGCTAGTTCAAAATAATTAATAACTCTTCACGGTAAATACTTTTCTCCTGGATTTCTTAGCAGTGGATGAATGGCTCCAGCCTCTGATTCAGCTTTTACTGACGATTCAAGCTTAGTAGGAAATAAGTTTTTAAAGAACATTGAATTAAAATATCATGTGACTCATGAGCAGAAATAGGGGATTTTAATAGAGGGGAAGATGTCAGAGAAGGACAGAGTCTTCGTGGCCCAGTGTGATTGGGGACAGATTTTCTCACAGAAGAGGAATTAGACTCAGGTCTGGATGGAGGGCAGAGGAGATGGATTTCTAGAGAGAGGAGAAAACCATTATCAGGTAAGTACACACGTGTGCAGAGCCACCGGACAGCTCCAGCGGCTGCCATGTGCAGACAGCACGATGGTCCACGTGGCAGAGTTTGTGTGACTGCTGTGGGGTCGAGACTGGTGGTCACGAAGATGAACCCAGTTTAGAAGGAGTGACATCATTTATTAATTCAATAAATATTTGTTAAGTGGTGGCCATGTGGCAGCTCCTGGGGTTGTGGTGGCCGTCAAGTCAGATGAAGTCCCTGCCTTCATACACAACAGTAGAAGCAACGAGTGTCATTGAAACCCACACGGCCCGACCAGTAAATAATACGGTGTGGAGGGAGGGAGGTGAGCAAGCCTAAGAGGAGAGGTAGGGGGAATCTCTGAGGGTCAACCTCTCTGTTTGTGGGGCTCTATGGCTCTATGGGGCTCTATGGCTGCCAGGGGGTGTAGGGATTTGGGGGCCCAGAAGGAAGCAGGAATTCCAGCTCAGGGCCACCCCTGCAGAAGTTAGGTAAGAGATGGAATGGGCTTGTCCCTGAATGGCGGCCCCAGGCAGTGAGAGACGTTCCCAATCCACAAACATGTAGAAGACTGTCTTGATGGTTCTCACCAATGAGTGTGGAGTCTGAGATGTGGCCGCTATCAAACTGTTTTTTTGCCTTGAACAAGTAGGCGCAGGTGTGCTACTTGCCGAGATGAGAAGACTGAGAAGTGGCACTATTTTGCAGGTATGAAAAGTTCAGGTTACAGACCCAGGATCTTTTAACTCCCCATCAGATCCCTGAGCAAAGATGACAAGTAAATAAAACATGGTGAGGGGTGTCTGGGTGGCTCAGTGGGTTAAAACCTCTGCCTTCAGCTCAGGTCATGATCCCAGTGTCCTGGGATCGAGTCCCACATCAGGCTCTCTGCTCAGCAGGGAGCCTGCTTCCTCCTATCTCTGCCTGCCTCTCTGCCTACTTGTGATCTCTGTCTGTCAAATAAATAAATAAAATCTTAAAAAAAAAAACATGGTGAGTGTTGGGTGAAAATAAGACGCATATGGCAAATGGACTGGCCCTCAGACACAAAACTGAAGTTAGAAGAGATCTGTTCAGCACCATCAGATTAAGGGATTGTTGAGGAATGTGCATTCGTTTCCTGCCCTAAGCAGAACGTCATCTTAGGCACCATGGGAATCAACCCAGGCAGTTCTGCAAGTCAGCCTGGGAGAGGCACAGGTGAAAACATTCCCTTGGGTCACTGTATGTCTTAATTTAGCAATTTCTTCCATATTTGAAGAAAGATGTTATTTACCTAAATATTCAGAGATCTACCAGGATGTCCTTACTGGGAGTTCCACAGTGACTCATGAGTACTGGAGCTAAAGGTCAATTATTCTTCCACGTCCAGCTGCCTTTCTCTCTACCTGCCTAGAATCTGTGTCATCATGAAAAACAACTTCCTAAGGAATGTATGAGTCATGCCCTGCAATGGTGTTCAAACCGAGTCCAAGAGAGACAGAGTGGAAAGGTCTGGCCCCACATGCAGCATGTGCAAGTGTGAGTCCCAGAAGAGCACCTTCAGGAGGTACTGGGTGAAGGCAGGATTTCATGTAAGGAAAAACTCCTCCCGTCGTAGCTGAGGGGACAGCGCAAGACAACAAGCGAACCCAGCACCACCTATTTCCAGGGAGACTGTGGATCCTTTGTTCCTCCACAGCTTTCATCACCAGAATGTGTATTCAGTTCGCCTGATTTTTCCTAGGAAAGAACTGAGTGGTTAGCAAGAAAAACAAAGTTATAAGGGATGTACTTGTAAAGCTCCTAAGTGATTCTCTTAGGGTGTGGACTCCCAGGTACAGTGAGCCTGCAGCAGGTGTCTGTTCTCTGAACCTCATCTGTTTCAGGTGTCCTGGGGTGACTGCTCTGGTCACACAATCCACTCCAAGGCTTGAGTCTCTCAGTATCTCCCAAAAAGGAAGGCTGGCATGCTTGTGTCTGTGTGTGTGTGTAACACAAATGTGTCCAAACCAGGTATTCTTATATCAATCGGGGTTCAGAAAGGACACAGAATTCAACCTAGATGATTCAGATGAAGAGATCTTAGTGAAGAAACAACTCACGTTGTATTTCTTAAACTTACACGTGTTATAGGTAAATAATATCTCAATAAAGCTGGGGGAAGAAAGAATATAATCACGGGAGGCAGATTTCTAAACAGCCACAAAAACAAATACACCTCTGTAATCTTTTCCCCTGTTCAGTGGGCCCCATTGAGTGAATGGCTTCCAACCAACAGAACACAGTGAAGGTGTTGAGGTCTCATTTACATGATTAGGTCACAAAAGATGTGGCTTCTGTCTTGCTGGTATAACCCTTGCTTTCTTGCATTGATGCCTTGATGAAGTAAGCCCCTGTGAAGGAGACATCCACTTGGGAAGGACACGAGGACAGCCTCTCATTGCCAGACTTCAAGGAATAGAGCTATACCAACAACCACTGGGTCGTGGTCCTTTCCCTGGCTGGGCTTCCTGGTAACCATAGCCTGGCCTTCTCTGGGCTACAGCCTGATGAGACTCCATTCTAGAGGGTCCAGGTAAGCTGCACCTGGACCCCTGACCCAAAGAAGCTGTTAGATAATAAATATGTGCTGTCCCAAGCCACTAAGTCTTGGTATAATTTATTATGCAGCAATATATCACTAATAATTTCAGGTTTATCGGAGCATACCTTAAAAAAAAAAAAAGATTTATTTATTTATTTATTTTAGAGGGGAGGGGAGAAGGGAGGAGAGAGAAAATCTTTTCTTTTGTTGTTCTTTTTTTTAATTATTAAATTTTATTTTTTATAAACATATAATATATTTTTATCCCCAGGGGTACAGGTCTGTGAATCGCCAGGTTTACACACTTCACAGCACTCACCATAGCACATACCCTCCCCAATGCCCATAACCTCACCCCCCCCAATCCCCCTCCCCACATCAACCCTCAGTTTGTTTTGTGAGATTAAGAGTCACTTATGGTTTGTCTCCCTCCCAATCCCATCTTGTTTCATTTACTCTTCTCCTACCCCCTTAACCCCCCATGTTGCATCTCCTCTCCCTCATATCAGGGAGATCATATGATAGTTGTCTTTCTCCGACTGACATATTTCGCTAAGCATGATACCCTCTAGTTCCATCCATGTCGTCGCAAATGGCAAGATTCATTTCTTTTGATGGCTGCATAGTATTCCATTGTGTATATATACCACATCTTCTTTATCCATTCATCTGTTGATGGACATCTAGGTTCTTTCCATA
Organism: Lontra canadensis; assembly: GCF_010015895.1. Lineage (NCBI taxonomy): Eukaryota > Metazoa > Chordata > Mammalia > Carnivora > Mustelidae > Lontra > Lontra canadensis. The sequence continues at coordinate 7,163,018 of NW_022631070.1, read as the reverse complement.
GTTTGGCTATTGTAGACATTGCTGCTGTAAACATTCGGGTGCACGTGCCCCTTCGGATCACTACGTTTGTATCTTTAGGGTAATTAGCCAGCAGTGCAATTGCTGGGTCATAGGTTAGTTCTATTTTCAACATTTTGAGGAACCTCCATGCTGTTTTCCAGAGTGGTCGCACCAGCTTGCATTCCCACCAACAGTGTAGGAGGGTTCCTCTTTCTCTGCATCCTCGCCAGCATCTGTCATTTCCTGACTTGTTAATTTTAGCCATTCTGACTGGTGTGAGGTGATATCTCATTGTGGTTTTGATTTGTATTTCCCTGATGCCGAGTGATATGGAGCACTTTTTCATGTGTCTGTTGGCCATCTGGATGTCTTCTTTGAAGAAATGTCTGTTCATGTCTTCTGCCCATTTCTTGATTGGATTATTTGTTCTTTGGGTGTTGAGTTTGCTAAGTTCTTTATAGATTCTGGACACTAGCCCTTTATCTGATATGTCGTTTGCAAATATCTTCTCCCATTCTGTCAGTTGTCTTTTGGTTTTGTTAACTGTTTCCTTTGCTGTGCAAAAGCTTTTGATCTTGATAAAATCCCAATAGTTCATTTTTGCCCTTGCTTCCCTTGCCTTTGGCGATGTTCCTAGGAAGATGTTGCTGCGGCTGAGGTCGAAGAGGTTGCTGCCTGTGTTCTCCTCAAGGATTTTGATGGATTCCTTTCTCACATTGAGGTCCGTCATCCATTTTGAGTCTATTTTCATGTGTGGTGTAAGGAAATGATCCAATTTCATTTTTCTGCATGTGGCTGTCCAATTTTCCCAACACCATTTATTGAAGAGGCTGTCTTTTTTCCATTGGACATTCTTTCCTGCTTTGTCGAAGATTAGTTGACCATAGAGTTGAGGGTCTATTTCTGGGCTCTCTATTCTGTTCCATTGATCTATGTATCTGTTTTTGTGCCAGTACCATGCTGTCTTGATGATGACAGCTTTGTAATAGAGCTTGAAGTCTGGAATTGTGATGCTACCAACTTTGGTTTTCTTTTTCAATATTCCTTTGGCTATTCACGGTCTTTTCTGGTTCCATATAAATTTTAGGATTATTTGTTCCATTTCTTTGAAAAAAATGGATGGTACTTTGATAGGAATTGCATTAAATGTGTAGATTGCTTTAGGTAGCATAGACATTTTCACAATATTTATTCTTCCAATCCAGGAGCATGGAACATTTTTCCATTTCTTTGTGTCTTCCTCAATTTCTTTCATGAGTACTTTATAGTTTTCTGTGTATAGATTCTTAGTCTCTTTGGTTAGGTTTATTCCTAGGTATCTTATAGTTTTGGGTGCAATTGTAAATGGGATGGACTCCTTAATTTTTCTTTCTTCTGTCTTGTTGTTGGTGTAGAGAAATGCAACTGATTTCTGTGCATTGATTTTATATCCTGACACTTTACTGAATTCCTGTACAAGTTCTAGCAGTTTTGGAGTGGAGTCTTTTGGCTTTTCCACATATAGTATCATATCATCTGCGAAGAGTGATAGTTTGACTTCTTCTTTGCTGATTTGGATGCCTTTAATTTCTTTTTGTTGTCTGATTCCTGAGGTTAGGACTTCTAGTACTATGTTGAATAGCAGTGGTGATACCGGACATCCCTGCTGTGTTCCTGATGTTAGCGGAAAAGCTTTCAGTTTTTCTCCATTGAGAATGATATTTGCAGTGGGTTTTTCATAGATGGCTTTGATAATATTGAGGTATGTGCCCTCTATCCCTACACTTTGAAGAGTTTTGATCAGGAAGGGATGCTGTACTTTGTCAAATGCTTTTTCAGCATCTATGGAGAGTATTATATGGTTCTTGTTCTTTCTTTTATTAATGTGTTGTATCACATTGATTGATTTGCGGATGTTGAACCAAACTTGCAGCCCTGGAATAAATCCCACTTGGTCGTGGTGAATAATCCTTTTAATGTACTGTTGAATCCTATTGGCTAGTATTTTGTTGAGAATTTTTGCATCTGTGTTCATCAAGGATATTGGTCTGTAGTTCTCTTTTTTGATGGGATCCTTGTCTGGTTTTGGGATCAAGGTGATGCTGGCCTCATAAAATGAGTTTGGAAGTTTTCCTTCCATTTCTATTTTTTGGAACAGTTTCAGGAGAATAGGAATTAGTTCTTCTTTAAATGTTTGGTAGAATTCCCCCGGGAAGCCGTCTGGCCCTGGGCTTTTGTTTGTTTGGAGATTTTTGATGACTGTTTCAATCTCCTTACTGGTTATGGGTCTGTTCAGGCTTTCTATTTCTTCCTGGTTCAGTTGTGGTAGTTTATATGTCTCTAGGAATGCATCCATTTCTTCCAGATTGTCAAATTTGTTGACGTAGAGTTGCTCATAGTATGTTCTTATAATTGTCTGTATTTCTTTGGTGTTAGTTGTGATCTCTCCTCTTTCATTCATGATTTTATTTATTTGGGTCTTTTCTCTTTTCTTTTTGATAAGTCTGGCCAGGGGTTTATCAATCTTATTAATTCTTTCAAAGAACCAGCTCCTAGTTTCATTGATTTGTTCTATTGTTTTTTTTGGTTTCTATTTCATTGATTTCTGCTCTGATCTTTATGATTTCTCTTCTCCTCCTGGGTTTAGGGTTTATTTCTTGTTCTTTCTCCAGCTCCTTTAGGTGTAGGGTTAGGTTGTGTACCTGAGACCTTTCTTGTTTCTTGAGAAAGGTTTGTACCGCTATATATTTTTCTCTCAGGACTGCCTTTGTTGTGTCCCACAGATTTTGAACCATTGTGTTTTCATTATCATTTGTTTCCATGAATTTTTTCGATTCTTCTTTAATTTCCTGGTTGACCCATTCATTCTTTAGAAGGATGCTGTTTAGTCTCCATGTATTTGGGTTCTTTCCAAATTTCCTCTTGTGATTGAGTTCTAGCTTCAGAGCATTATGGTCTGAAAATCTGCAGGGAATGATCCCAATCTTTTGATACCGGTTGAGACCTGATTTAGGACCGAGGATGTGATCTATTCTGGAGAATGTTCCATGGGCACTAGAGAAGAATGTGTATTCTGTTGCTTTGGGATGAAATGTTCTGAATATATCTGTGATGTCCATCTGGTCCAGTGTGTCATTTAAGGCCTTTATTTCCTTGTTGATCTTTTGCTTGGATGATCTGTCCATTTCAGTGAGGGGAGTGTTAAAGTCCCCTACTATTATGGTATATTGTTGATGTGTTTGATTTTATTAGTTGAACAGGTCCTTTGAGTATGATATAGTGTCCTTCCTCATCTCTTATTATAGTCTTTGGCTTAAAATCTAATTGATCTGATATAAGGATCGCCACTCCTGCTTTCTTCTGATGTCCATTAGCATGGTAAATTCTTTTCCACCCCCTCACTTTAAGTCTGGAGGTGTCTTCGGGTTTAAAGTGAGTTTCTTGTAGGCAACATATAGATGGGTTTTGTTTTTTTATCCATTCTGATACCCTGTGTCTTTTGATTGGGGCATTTAGCCCATTAACATTCAGGGTAACTATTGAGAGATATGAATTTAGTGCCATTGTATTGCCTGTAAGGTGACTATTATTGTATATTGTCTCTGTTCCTTTCTGATCTACTACTTTTAGGGTCTCTCTTTGCTTAGAGGACCCCTTTCAATATTTCCTGTAGAGCTGGTTTGGTGTTTGCAAATTCTTTCAGTTTTTGTTTGTCCTGGAAGCTTTTAATCTCTCCTTCTATTTTCAATGATAGCCTAGCTGGATATAGTATTTTTGGCTGCATGTTTTTCTCGTTTAGTGCTCTGAATATATCATGCCAGCTCTTTCTGGCCTGCCAGGTCTCTGTGGATAAATCTGCTGCCAATCTAATATTTTTACCATTGTATGTTACAGACTTCTTTTCCCGGGCTGCTTTCAGGATTTTCTCTTTGTCACTAAGACTTGTAAATTTTACTATTAGGTGATGGGGTGTGGACCTATTCTTATTGATTTTGAGGGGGGTTCTCTGAACCTCCTGGATTTTGATGCTTGTTCCCTTTGCCATATTGGGGAAATTCTCTCCAATAATTCTCTCCAATAAACCTTCTGCTCCCCTCTCTCTTTCTTCTTCTTCTGGAATCCCAATTATTCTAATGTTGTTTCGTCTTATGGTGTCATGTATCTCTCAAATTCTCCCCTCGTGGTCCAAAAGTTTGTCCCTCTTTTGCTCAGCTTTTTTATTCTCTGTCATTTGGTCTTCTATATCGCTAATTCTTTCTTCTGCCTCATTTATCCTAGCAGTGAGAGCCTCCATTTTTGATTGTACCTCATTAATAGCTTTTTTTTTATTTCAACTTGGTTAGATTTTAGTTCTTTTATTTCTCCAGAAAGGGCTTTTATATCTCCCAAGAGGGTTTCTCTGATATCTTCCATGCCTTTTTTGTGCCTGGCTAGAACCTTGAGAATCGTCATTCTGAACTCTAGATCTGACATATTACCAATGTCTGTATTGATTAGGTCCCTAGCCTTTGGTACTGCCTCTTGTTCTTTTTTTTTTGTGGTGAATTTTTCAGCCTTGTTGTTTTGTCCAGATAAGAGTATATGAAGGAGCAAGTTCCGCTGAAGGACATCGCTCCAGAGGCTTAACCGGGGTGAAGCCCACGCAGGGTCAGCGTGGCCTCAGGTCCCGCAGGGTCACAGAAGGATCGGGGGTGTCTGAGTGTCTCAGAGCTTACAGGTATTAGAGTGGGGAAGCCGGCTACAGAGACAGAGCCGAGGAATGAGCTTCCAGCTCGGGGTTACCTTGAACCGGTTGCAGGCTTGGTCAGATCAGAGCACAGCCGGAGGCCAGGGTGACAGGAATAATTGGGTGCTATTCTCTGAGGGTGCACTGAGGAGTGGGGCCCCGGGCTCTCGGCTCCTCCGATCACTGAGACTCATAATGTGCCTTATGGTGATGAACTTATGGGAGAATCCAATGGACCTGTATGGTAATTATAAGATTAAGTATCTTATTCTATTTTTAAAAATAAGTGTAGTTTATCTTTGGTTTTTGGATGACCTCTAAGAGAGGATAAAAGTCATGAAATACCATTTAAACTCTTTTAAAACCTCAAAAGCTAATGCTGGATCCAATGATGGTTGGTACTGAATGTGGATGAGGCAGGGTGAGACCTGACACCAGAAGTGTCTCACTTCTCATTTCCACCCTGTGACAGAGGGGGCCAAGGTAAGAGCTCAGTGTAGAGAAGGAGCCCAGTGAAAGGCAAAACCATGGAGAAAAGGCCACTGGAATCAGTGAATGCAGGAAGAGCCTCACTGTTGTCACGGGCATCATGTCAAAGGAGGGGAGAGACACTCGGGGCCTCCCTGCTGATGCTCAGCCATCACTGGTGCTCCCCCGTGGCCAGACCGAACCAACTACAAATCCAACGGGAGATCAAAGAGAAGAAGAACAGCAATTCTAGAAACAGAAAATCAACCACTTTCTGAAAGGTAGGACTGGCGGAGAAGTGAATCCAAAGCGACGGGAAGATAGACCGCAGGGGGAGGGGCCGGCTCCCGGCAAGCGGTCCAAGCGATAATGAGCCGAGTAAGGGCAAGAGGGCTTTGTCTGGGTTTTACTAGGCAAAAGAGGTAACTGGAGATGAACACGGATTCAGGCTGCAGAACGCTTGGCATTCCTCTTCAAAAATCTTAGTTATTATCCAGAAAACCTCATTATCTAGGAGGCTTCTCTGGTGGCCAGTATAAGATAGATACTCAATAAATACTTAAATTAAGCTTGTTGAGGAAGAGAATGAATCAACCAAGTCTGCATTTTTTTTATATTGTTGTTAATTAGATACATTTCTTTAGCTGTATGTTAACAGTAAAAAAAAAAAAATTGGAGATCTGAGACAATTATCTAGATAATTTTAAGTCTGGTAACCTGCTATTTAGGAAATCATTCCTTTAGGTCTAAATGAGCTGCATTGAGTAGAGTCAATTAAATGCTGCTCAAGTCCATTTTGCCTCCTTAAACAAAGGCTGAACACACACTAAGGCTATTTGCCATAGTCTATCTTTTTGTTCAAAATGTTAATTAGTTTGTCTTTGAAAGACCAGCTTGACTTAAGATTGTAGTCTTCATATAGAAGTGTTAATATTAATTTTTCACACTCAGAGAAATAATTTCCACAGCATTAACTATAATAGTTGTGTAATTATGCTTTCTCTTAGAGAATTCTGCAGTGATTTCTTCTTTCATCTTTGACTTCATCAAACGTAGGAAAATGGTTGTAGGAGAATGCATGGGGGGTAGTTTCACTATTGGGATAATTTTTTCCTGCGTGCTTTTGGTCAACTGTATATAAAACTGTAGAAGAAAAATTATGCTTCAATATACAGTTTTCATTATGTCTTAGATACTGCTAATATCCCTTACTAAATGCCATAATTCCACATACGCAACTTGTCACCTGGCATGCGTAGACACGGAATTATTTTGGACATTAGTGCGTAGTTACATCAAAATGCCGAGCAGAGAAAAAATGTCATCTGATATTCACCCAGGGCCTAGACAAGACATTTTTGTTTGATGTGCAAGCATTAATAATTTGATCACAGAAGAACATTTTTCAGTAGTACTCGCAGATGGCTGGTGAAAGATGATTCTTTCCTTGTGGACATGCTGTATACCACACACCCTCCAGTTGTTGATGGAATCTCACACGTACGGTCCAAGACAGGTTCTTTATCTGCTCAGGAAGGGAGGACACACTTAATTGATAAGGAGCCCGTGTGTCTTTTGGGATCCAAAACAAGTTGTTTCAAACCTCCGGCAATTGAAGTTCATACTGACTTGGCTAGAAAGACCTTGGGGGCAACCACCACACATCCCTCCTGCTCAGTTTCAAAATCAGGACTTAATATTTGTTTTGTGGGTTATGGGCTTATACCTGTATACTGATGTTTGAAATGAGCTCTTGACTTTGAAGGTCTAAGCTTTTGTCATTCTGGGAACAGGCGTTCCTCACTGACCCCAACACCTCCAGATCATAGCTCCTCCTTGTCTTTTCCTCTGTTTATCTGGTGGAACTACAGGGAGGGATGCTGAAGGGAGGAGGGGCAGGTTTTATAGATGATATAAAGGCTTCTTGGTGCCTCCTGTCTCTTGGACAACTATGAGAACGATCTGCAATTTTAGGAGACAAGATACAACAAGTCGTTACCTGTCCTAGTCCCTGAAAAGGCACATCCTTCTTTCCTTGAGGGAGAGGACAGAGGCAGGGACCTCTGTTACTGTCTCTGTTCTCCCTGTGGACTCTGTACGGCTTCCAATTAGCTGGAGATGATATGTGGAGTGGGATTTTCAGAGGTGTGATGGCTGCATTCACAAGGTAGGGGTTATGACATGGTGGATAATGGACACAGAGGACCTGATGGTGGGTTCTCTCAGTCAGCAGTTTTCCATGCTTCCTCCTTATTTCCCTGACTCAAAACTGCCACTGGAACTTGTGTCAAGCTGCTATCAGCTGCAGGAAGGTAGGTGCTCTTACCCCCTGCCACTGGTCTCATCCCCAGGCAGATTATCATTTGAGTTCTTTGGGGACAGGAAAACGAGATCGCTCGTTCATTCTCTCCTCCTCCTCCTCCGAAACCAAGGCCCAGCTTACCAGCCTATAGCACAGAGTTCTCAAGAGGGTGGAGAGAAAGGATGTGTCTCTCTATTCACCTATACCAGCAGCAGCCCCAGCAAGGTAAGGGGGCATCTCGTGGGATCACCGCTGCCCTCCCTCTCCTCTTCCTGGACATTTGTCTGCACTCACAGGACTGACTTCATTTCCATCATCTGTGAAAACGTCCGTGTCCCCTACCAGTCAGGCACAACTGCCAACTTAATGAATTTGCATTATTTACCTTTGCATCGTCAGCCCTAGCACACTGCCTGCCACTAAGTAGTTAGAGGACACACATTCTCGGAGGAAAAAAGAATTGGTACATGATAAAATATAATTTTTACTGTAGAATGAACACAAATGTACTCTGAATAAAAGGCAAACCATCAAAATCCAAGGAAAGAAGGAATTTGTTAGGTGCAAATACTGGAAGAGAAGAGAAGAGACACAATTTTTCTAGAGAAAACAAAAACACAACTCACCAGGAGGCCTAGAAAGTGAGGAGGACCAGGCAGCCAGAGGCCGCGGAGGAAGGCTTGTTCACTCCTCCCTCCTGCACAGGCTGCTGAGTGGGAGGAAAGGGAAGAACATAAGGCAGGAGTGGGACATAAGGAAGAATCTCGTAGGGAGTGGTGTGTGCCCAGGACATCAGCCAGTGAGTTCCTGAAGGGTGGAAGCTTGCGCCGGACTGTAATTCCCAGTTCACTCTTGCACATGAGTTCTGTGCTTGGGTGTCCTTGATAAGAGCTCCATACAGAATAGATGGAAGAGTGGTAATTAATAGTCTCTGTGCTAACTAACATTTATTGAGTATCTGTTCTGTGCCTGGCATCCACTTGGTTAATCCAGCCGTCGTGACACCCACTCCACTCCGGGGTCGGCTCTTGTTATTAACCCCATTTTAGAGATGGGCTCCTTGAGGAACAGCAAGATCAAATCACTAGTCCACGGTGGCACTGCTGGTAGGTTATTGTAGGAATGGCATGGGGTTCTGAAACCAGGTGCAAAGATACAGTTAGAGCAGAGAAGGACATGAAGCTGGTCGTGAATCACTTGGTGCGGCCAGCTGTGCACTGACCCGTCTGCCTAAGGGTGGCAGCTAAATGTAGGCCGTGACCCGCTCCTTCCTGATTGAATCAGAAGAGTAATTATTAGATAGTATTATTTTACAATCAAAATATTTCATCAGCACGTCTGCTGGTAGCAGGCTCTAAGCTTCTGCCTTGTCCAAGATCCAGTGTCTGCTAGCTCTTTTCATTCAGGTTTCTCATTTGTTACGTTGCAACTGCGATGGCATCTCCCTCCGAGACTGATGGTGCCTGTCGAGTGAACAGCCGTGCCTCTCTCATACTCTCTGCTCGATACATGTCAGCTGTTATTACCCGTGGCCAATAAGCAAGTGCATTCTGTACCGTTAGTGTGTTCTTGGGCTCTCATCTCACTGTATTATGTTCTTAGAGAAAAGTTGCCAAATGCATTTTCACTACTTTGTGTTGCATCAACAAACCGCAGTAAGGCTCATTGGCTTCCGAGCCTTAAAATTAAGACCCGCCTCGGAGGCAAATATGGCCAGAGCATCCAGACCACCATTCCGAAGGATTTAAATCCATCTGAAAGCTCCTCTGGAAAGCTAGGTTGGAAATAATCCGATGCTAACAGGTCTGTCATGTAATCCTTGTCCAAGAGTCTAACGAGAACCAGCTCCAAGCGTGGAGAAATGTCTCTTGCATCCAGGTTCAGTGGGAAGGACCATGATGTGCTGTGCACAGAGGGTCCCTTGGGCAGCCACAATGCAGGACACTGTTCCCCAGTGAGCAGTTCACCCCTCAGTAGGGTGAACACACTTAGGATGACCCACAACCCAGGCCACGGAAGGGCTGGACTTGAGACAACTCCCAACCCAGGCTCACAGCCCAGAGTCCTTCTGCAATGCCCCCCTCTTGGCCACATGCTTGTAGGTGGCAGGCGGGACGCACGTGCATGGACATTAGGTCTCTGTCAACCTGGCTGGCAGCCTCCAGGAATGTGCGTTCTTCTTTAGTGACACTTTGTTGAGAAGATGTGTTGCTTTCTCTTCTTTACTTGGCAGGTCTCGAATACCTGTGGTGGCTTTAACTACACAGAGACAGTCTCGAGAATTCGAGGAAACCTTTTTATAAATGCCAGTCTTCAGGAATGCGCGGGTTGGAGGTCATCCTTCAGGCCTCCAAGAAGCAAGCAGGTGTCCCAGCAGCTACAGGAGCCACCCCGGCCTCGGGGGCAGGTTTGGAGGTCTCTCTTCTGAGTCATTCTGGGGAGAGTTCACGGACGCGCAAACGCAGTCCGGGCCCCATTGGCGGCCCCTTGGAATGCTCTCATTCCCCTCGACCTGCACACGTTGGGTTTCATCTTCAACAGGAGAAAATCCTAGAAATCCAGCATTGTTTGGCCCCTTTTCTCACCAACTCATGCAGGCTTTTCAGAAATCGCTCTGCTTCACTCTGAACAGGAAGCTTCAGCAGGAGGTCCTACAAATGGCAGGGCTTTGTGTGGGATGTCACCTATTGTTCCCGGAACAAAGACCTCCTGAGACAAGGACAAAGCCTTCCAATCAGCCAGGGTCCCAGACCCTTCCATAGCCTGGCGTTGTGTCTGAGGGTGATTGAGTGAATTGGGTCACTCCAAGAATATACCTAAGCTTCCGGACTGGGCTATTTTTAGGGTTGCAAAGAGCATTTCCAGTGGCTGTTCTAGCCGCTCTCCGTCCATGCAAGCGGGGCTGTTCTAAGTAGCTGTGGTTCCCTGCATGAGTGTAAAGAAATGGGAAAAAAAGGTCTGTGGATTGATCCATAACCCAATCCTTCCACTGCTAACGTGTTAGGAATACAGAAACATTTATTAACCACAAGTGCAACTAAAGTCTTTTGAACTTTTGAAACACCGAGTCTGAGTCATGTGGCTCTCCGACTTTTAAGGCCTATGTCTGTAAGAGTGTAGCTGTTCCACGCGAAGTTAAAAAGAAATACTGCATCGCAGGAGGCTAACTGACATTACCAGGAGAGAGAAATTCAGCTCCCGGTTAGCTGCAAGCAACTCACACGATCGATGGGTTCTCATCTCAAAGAATTTCTGAGTGTGGGCTTTGGTCTAATAAACTGTGTTTATAAAATGAAACTGACTCCCCTTGAAATGGGATTGCATTGAGCAGTGTTTTTCCTTATCTTACTAGCTAAATTACTAAAACGTTTTCAAAAGTGTTATCTGAGACTATGTACACAACAAAAATAATGAGATCATTATGCATCCCCTTCCCTTATTCCCTCTATGAAACAGCCCACTCAGCTGGATTTTGCACACGAACACGTCCTCCTCCTGCAACTCCCCACCTCCCCACCCCTTGGCATCTGGGTCACATCTGTAGCAATGCGTGTGAATTATTTGTTGGGCTGCCGGTGCCTTGATATTCAAGGAAGTACCAAAGAGGAAATCTACCTCTAATCCTTTAAATTTTATTTTTCAACCAACACTACCAGAGATTTCTTCCTTCTGTCTTTCCTTTTTCACGAGAGATCTGCCTTTTCTCTACAAACCTAATACTCTGCTTTGGAGCTCACTTTTGCTGCCTTCCGAGAGCCCTTCTGCCTTTGTCTACAACTTGCTCCTGCCCAAAGGATGTTTCCTAGCAGGCTCCCAATTGGTAGCATCTTCTGGCATTGCTCTAGACAGGGATACACTGGGGCTAGGTAGAAAAGGTCCCCATCTCTGGGGAGCAAACCCAGCCATCACCATGTTCAGATGAGGTTACTGCTGGGACTAGGCACCTGGAGTTCTGGAAGCTGGGGTCCAGGTACATTGATGGCACCTGCAGTTAAGTCAATGCAGTAGCTTCACTCTAGAAATGCAGGGATCTCCTCTGCTATTCTGCTGTTCAAGAGCAAACTGCTAAGATTACCAGTCTGGTTAAAAAATTAATCCTATAGGACACCTGGGTGGCACAGTTGGTTGAGAGTCTCTTGGTTTTGCTCAGGTCATGATCTCGGGGACAGGAGATCCATCTCCATATTGGGGTCTGTGCTCAGAGGGGAGTCTGCTTAAAATTCTCTCTCTCCCTCCCCCCACTCCTCCCCCTTCTCTAAAATAAATAAATAAATAAATAAATCTTCAAAAACATCAATATTATAATAATGCACATTGACTTCTTGACAAATCAGTGTGCTTCTGGCGCTTCAATTAAACTGAATAATGATTTAATTAGAAGACCCCTACAAAAACTCAAAGTTATTCCAAAAATAGGGCATTAATTTTCTATGAGATGAATTGAAGAGGTGATAAACGGGTAGTAAGCCATTTACATGATTGATAATGACCGTGAAAGTAGCCCGTGCTTCTTGTTTTCATGTGATTTCTATAAGATATTGTTCGAAAAAAATCATAGGGGACTCGTCAGGAATCTTCAAGTTGCACATGACAGGAATGCAGTTCAGGATAGATGAAACAAAGGGGAAAAATGTGGGCCCAGGGCACTGGAAGCTCTGGGTTTCACTGGTTTTAGGCATAGTCAGACCCAGGAGCTCGATAATATTAATGGAACTTTGTTTCTTGCATTTCTGCTTCATATAATACTGGCCTCATTTGAGACAGGTTTTCTCCATTGGGTGGAAGGGAAGTTCTCCCTAGGATTTCGGGATCTCAGAAAAAGCTGCTTTCTGCTTCCTAACTGATCCCCACCCCCCACCCCGTCTTAGAGCTCATGTTGTCCCAGTGAGGGTTGGATGTTGATTTGGGGACGAATGAGTGTGATTTGAATGTCCAGCCTGGATCACAGGCTTATCCTTATGACTAAGGAAAGTTGTCCCTCCTTGGATTGCAGCAAACAGAGGAGAAGCTGTAGCACACACGCTGGCCCTTGCTTTTGCTGATGAGGCAGTTAGGACCTAGGAGCACATAGGGTTCCCAGATGTACCGCACTTGCCTGGCACTTTGGAATCATGGTACTTAGTGTCCATTTTAGTACTCTTCTTTATCTATGAGAAAGTCTTAGAACAGATGCTGTCAAACATGTCATAGCATGGACAGGGCAGACTCAGTACAGTATGTACAGTGTACATGGCAGGGACAGACCCTGGCCGTGACCTTGCTGTGACCTTGCTGTGTTTATGTCTACTAAGGATTTTATGGTGAGTGCTGCTGCCTTAAGATCTTCTGGTCTTACCTAAAGCAGAAAGAGAGAGACTGATTGGATTGGCCAGGGCCCAGAATACACAACTTCTCAATCATCGGGTAGGTTCCTGAGGGATCTATGGAACAAGGACCCTCCAGAAATGAGCTCTTTTTACTGCTGGTTGCAGCTTTGGATGGAAGCGCTCTTGACGTGCTCCCCTGGGACTCAAGTGGAAGGTAAAGACTAGACTCCTTGGCACATTCCCCGGGACCCGTATTCCATTCTCAGTCCCTGGGTGTAAAAACCTGACATCAGGAAGTCCCATGAGGAAGGGAAGGGAAAAGCCTTTGCCTCATATAGGCGTCTTGGTCTCTTCCGGCCAAAGGTTCAAAATCTTCTGTCACCTGCCTCTAGTCACATCCTTTCTCTTAATGATCCAGTGTCATTGTTCCTCCTCCTCGTGAGGCTGACAAGCAGAGAGAGATGACTGAGTTCTGTCTGGATCTTGGACCGAGCCACTACCAGAACACGAGTCGGACATGGCAAAGGCTGGCAGGATGAACGTGGGGAGCGGTAAGAACAGATGGGATTTAAGGCGCACACTTGTCTCCCACACCAGCGGCACTGGCTGGCTTTCTGCAGAAGCGGCGGCTCAGCTCCTCTGACTGGGCCGAACTTGTCACCCAGCAGCCTGCCTTTGGGAGGTAGCACTGTCCCTTCTGACTCGTGGGTCAGAGTGCAGCAATGATGTAGGGACCCTTCCCAGTGCACAAATCACTGGTGCGATAGAGGTTAATTTAGAAACACATTTATGTTCCTGTGGAAAAAGCTGCTTCCCACATTCCAAAGTTATAAATGGTGTGTAGGTCCCTAGGCCACCGTTTGTGATTGAATTATCATCCACCGTGTTGAATATTGTTGTGAATATTGTTGTGAATAAACGGTATTTCTTCTGGAGTGTGATTTAAAGACTATGTATAAGGATGTGATATGTTTCATTTGATGTTACCTCAGATGGAGCAAAGCCTCCTCTCTGGGACTCCTTCCCTCTGGTGAACTCGCCTTTCACTGGTGCAGGCCATGTCAGAGCCTTTGTGTGGTGCAGGCCATGTCAGAGCCTTTGTGTGATGCATGCGAAGGACCCTCAGCTTCAGGGGCTGGTAGGGAAATCTATCTGGCCCCCTCGAGGTACCCAGCATAAACAGGGTCACAGAAAACTCTGTAGCAAAAGGAGTTATAAATATCTGGGTGTGGAGTGGTGTGGAGCTCACACAGAGAAACAGGAAGGGTTTCTAGACGGTACAATCCCGGTGGGCTCCACTCACACAACAGCAGACGAGCCATTAGCAAACTGCAGTTGTCAGATGTCCCCATAGTTGCTTCAAGTGTCATCTTATTTTTTTCTAAGAAATATCAGATTACCCAAACAGCCGAACTCCCAACGTCCTCCCAGTGCATCATCTTAAATTATTCCCACATATGGACCTTCATTTTGAGGAAGGACGTGGTGTCATAGGACATGTTTTGGGGATTGGGCACCGAAGGAGACTCTCCAGGTTCTTCAAGGCTTATGGGAATCCGAGGGAGCCTTGAGACGACGTCTAGTGAGCAGGTGATTCACACGATGAATTCCTCATTGAACACCCCCAAAAACATCAACAACATTTCTCCTTATGTGTTTCCCAGAGTTCACTTTTTATTTTTTTAAATATTTATTTATTATTTGAGAGAGAGAGAGAGAGAGGGAGCACAAGTAGAGGGGAGGGGCAGAGGGAGAGGGAGAAGCAGACTCCCCACTGAGCAAGGAGCCCGATGCGGGGCTCGATCCCAGGATCCTGAGACCATGCTTAACTGACTAAGCCACTCAGGGGAGCCCCCAGACCTCACTTTTATTTTATTTTAAAGATTCCATTTATTTATTTGAGAGAGTGAAAGAGAGAACGAACAGTGGGGAGAGGTAGAGGCTGAGGGAGAAGCAGGCTCCCTGCTGAGCAGAGAGCCCGATGCAGGACTTGATCCCAGGACCCTGAGATCATGACCTGAGCTGAAGGCAGAGGCTTTAACCCACTGAGCCACCCAGGCGTCCCCGGATCTCACTTGTAACAATGATGGTGGCTGAGAAGGAAACTTAGCTGGAAAAACCACATGGCTATGTCACCGGGCCAACAGGTGCGACGGCCTCCCTAACCTGGCGGTTCGCTGGGCCTCCTGCTTTCCTATACACATTTGTGAGGTGGGAGGCGTGCCGAATGAGAGCAGAAATGATTATAAGCTTCAGAGCATTTAGCACACAAACGATAAAATTACTGGGTAATAAAGATGCTGGAAACCTATTAAAGTGATTTGCCCTCCCTGTGATTCCCATAAGCGGTGGGATCAGACTAATTACACTGAAAACTCCGAGTGCGTCATGGTCCCCTAGAGAGGACTCGAGGCCTCTGCCTCCAGCTCAGCCACCACAAAAGAAGTCTCCTCTCCACAGATCAAGATTTTTCCAATCAGTGGAGATAATAGTGATGCCAATCTAGAACGCACAAACAAGGTGTTAACATACTGGTGTAAACTTCAGAAATTCAGAGAATGGGAGCGATCAAAGTAAATTCTCTACCTTGATGTATTTATCTAGTGACCAAAGTCCCAAAAATGCCGTAAGGTAGTTGTTTTAAAATAAATTGTGTACTGTTATGCTGAAAAATAAATTAAAAAATGATTAAAAAAATAAAATAAAATAAGTCAATTAGAAAAAAAATAATAAATTGCTTTCATTTTTAATATAGAGATATGTAAGGAAAAAAGTGGGCATTGACTCTACGACCAAGATGGTTTTTTAATAATTAGAAATGAATGACCTTCACATGGAACATTAAAGCAGAAGGGACAGCTGGAAAACAAAATAAACTCTTCTCCTTATTTAATTTTCTCCACCCAAAAAATGTAGCAGCTGTTTACCTGACCTTCCTCTTTAGTATCTTCTCAAAAATACAACACACACACTTGCCCATATACACGTGCATGCATTCAGTACAGTATTTAAATCCAGCAATGCCCGACTGTAACTGCCCGTCCATGGAGAACTTGCTGGGGACCCGCCACTCCGTGACCTGCCTTGGGACCTTTAACTATGACCACGATAACCCATGAGATTCATTTTGGCTTTGGGTTCCTTTTATCCATGTACTTGCAATTTTATAGAATTTTGTCTGACTTGAGCCCCGGCTCCTTTGTGTTTTTTAATGAGTCTCTTATTCGGCTCGGAGACTAAAACAGTTCTATGAAAGTCTAGGAGAAACCACCAAAGTAAATAACAAAGAAAAGCATTGCTGAATACGTATTTATATCTCTTAATTCTTCAATTATTTCCACGATAAGCTAAAACCTGGACAGTACCTGGCTTCCGTAGGCATTGCTATAGACATTCACACATTGAAAAGATGCTTCACGGTGACACTGCGAATGTGATTTATCCGTCCACTGACTTCTGGTCGCTCTACTCTGGGTGGTGCAAAGATGTCACACTGACCATAGGAACGAATACTGGCAGAAAAATAGCAGCCATATATCATCAGTGTAACAAATGCCTGGCTGGCGATCAAAATAAAGGACTCTGTGCAGCCTGTAGATTTCCAAATAAATATAGAAACGCCTGCTTCCTCCCAGTGCCTTCAGCAGAAGGGATTGTGGTAGCTGGACCAGAGGGAGCACAGAGGAGGAGAGGGGGTCAGAGCGAGCAGAGAAGGTATATTTTTAAAAACCTATAATCCCCTTTTGGGGGCTTTGCCTTTTCTTAGATTTCAGAATACTGGTAACGTCTGTGTCCTGCTGGCCTCTACAGTGAGGCTTGGATGTGCCTGGCCTCTCTAGGAGGGGTTACGTGAACTCCGAATTCCTTCTTGGGGCAGGGAAAATGTATTCATTTCATCCCAGAGAGGATGAGCTTTTCCCACGCTCCATCCTTTTTTCTCTGCAGACTTAGGGAGGCAGGGTAAGGGATGGGCTGAGTGGGTCTTTGGGCCCAAGGGATCCATGCTCCAGGAGGTAAAGGCCCACGGACAATGACCTGTGTCCAAGAAAGGAGAGTTCGGCAACAGTAAGAGGGACATAGGAGTTACCGTAGAGATGCTAGGGATAGGGGGGGCTGAAGGCATATGGTCCTTCCAGAGGGGGCTCGGGAAAGACTTCTGTGAATTGCCAACTGTTGGAGCCAGGGAAAGAGGGCAGACCTCAGCAGGACCCACTATGCTGTGACCCCGGGGCTGGCCAGGTGACTGCATTTCCTTGTAGACACCCTTCCATGACTCGTGGGGCACATTTTTGTAGAAAATGTGGTCACACCATCAAGCTTCTTCATGCCTCTGTTCCATTTTGCTGTCAGGAAGAGGGAGGAGGACCTGCCGGCCTGCCTCAAGCATCTGCACTTTGAGCCGAGACAGGTGTTCCCGGCCTCTCCTGCACATCAGGACTGAGTGTAGGAGAGAGGACCCCACCGTGTGCCTGCAGGAGCTCCAGTGTGTCCAAGCCCCCAAGGGTTTGAGCGGTGGCCAGGATTGTGGGGCAGTGCTGCTGTTCTAGGGACATGTGTCGTCAGGCCTTGCATGGGGAGTGGACTTTGGGCAGACGCTACTTTTCACACCATGATTCCAGGCTTCGGAGTTCTGCTTCCTTCACCTGGACAGTAGGGATGGTGACAGTGCTCCCTCGCAGGGCTGCTGGGTTTCCAGTTTATGTGTCAGACGTATACAGTAGGTGCCCAATACATAAATGCTCCTTGTCAGCCTCACCACCATCACGTCCCCAGTAATGACAGGCCTAGGTATGATCCTGTCCCTGCTTACCAGTGGCTCTAAGTGTGTTCCTTCATGCCATGAGCTAGAGTTTCTGATCTTTCTGGGGGACACAAGGCCCTCCTAGTCTGTTGGGAGGGCTCATGGATACAGACGTGACCGGCAAGGGGAGCAGTGACCGCTGCAATGGTACATACCTCAGAAAAGTTAGATTTGACCATTTTGACCCAAGGCATGCGACACGGGGCCCATCGGGCGCTTTGGAAGTTAGGCCCAGCCCAGAACATAACTTTCGACATTCTCTGATGTGGGGTAGGGGTTCCCACCTTTGGGTCATGCCTGAAATCCCCCGGAACCCTCCCTCTTCCTGCTGTCCCAGCGCTGGCCCAGATTGCCTCGTTGCTGAGATGACAGCACCTCCCCCGCCACCTCTGCCCCTGGGGCCCCGAGCGCGGCACAAGAACTCGAGGCCAGCAGGCTTCCTCTGAAGAGTAAAGGAAAAGTGCAGGTTCTTGAGACGGCCAGTAGAGCATGTGCCCCACCGTGACCCCCTCACATTTGTGCGTCATCCGTGCTGTGACCTTTGAAAATGCCCAGCTCTGCAACTTCGACTGTAAGATATAACTTTCCCTTAAAATGCAATAAAGCATAACTGAAAATGGAACTGACCTCTTCCCGTCATGAATGTTCTTCTGGAAAAAAAAAAACAAAACAAAAAAAAACGAAGTAATTTATAAAGCTGTGACAATCCGGTCGAGCCGAGCGCGGCCGACCCTGTCTGTGAACCCCGGGGACATGCGCCCCGCGAGCTGGGACTGCCCGCGCCGGCCAGGAGCCACTGCGCGCCCTGCAACGCCTCCAAACCTCTCCCTTCTGTCCAAGCCAGCATGCTGCTACAGTCTTGAGGACAAGAGCACCCTTACTTTGTCATCAGCTCCGTTTCGAAATCGGTCCGGTGACGCGGATGGAGCCAGACTGACCAGGGAGCGAAGAGTCAGCGCTCAGCCGGCTGTTGCGTGTGCGCATGTGCGAACAGGTGGGCCCTTGCTCACCTGTGCGCCGCCCGGGCTGGCCTGGATTACACGCGGATGGCGCCGTCTGGTGTTGTGCAGTAGTCCTGCACTCCTCCGGGCTGATATTCTGGGGGGGACTGTCCTAGACACACTGTAGCAGATGGTTTGTGTCCCTGCCCTCCTGTCCCCACTTCGTGCATTGAAAACTCACCCCCAGTCATGGTGTTAGGAGGTGGGGACCTTGGGAAGTCGTTGGGTTGTAGGGGTGGAGCCCTCATGATGGGACTAGTGTCCCTCTAAAAGGACAGAGAACCCCCTTGCCCCTTCCCCCATGAGAAGACTGGTGAACCAGGAAGGAGGCTCTCAGCAGGCAGCGAATCTGACAGCACCTTGACCTCAGACTCCAGCCTCCAGAGCTCTGAGGGATGAAAGGCTGCTGTCCATACCACCACCCCGCCTTGGGCCATGTTTGTTACAGCAACAGGAGGTCACCAAGACAAAAATGAGCACAAGGACACAACCAGAGAGAGAACGTTAACGGAGGGTTTTGGAAGGTGGGAGGCTCCTTTAGTGTGAAAACTCAGTATGTATTGGGAGGAGGGATCTCCTGCATGATCACTAGATGTCAGGAAGATCCAGGTGGTGCAGGTTTCTGGGCGGGCACACCTGGCGGGCAGAGCTGGGGGGCCGTGGCCCTAGAGCAGGAAGGAGCCCGGCATTCCAAAAGTATGAAGATGGAGGCCAGGACAAGCAGAGGGAGGAGGTGTGAGGCCAGGTGGGAAGCTGTGGGGACAGTGCTGCTCTGGGTTCACATGTTCTTTTAAGGGTGTTGTGGGGACATCAGCAGGGAGGAGAGTGGTTGCAGCAGGAGGGGGCAGGAACCTATGGCACTAGCTGGGGCAAGCCGTGATTCCTGCCTGGAGGAGGAGAGGACTGAGAAGTTCAGAATCAGGGAGAATGTGGAGGTGGACAGCCCTAGCTGTGCGAGGGAGCAGCTACGTGCCATGAGATAGAGGGGTCGAGTCTAACTTCCTCTGGCTGCCACACACCTCGTGGGACACCTCCTACGATCCCCTCTGGTGAACTCTCTGGAAGGACGTGTGAATAACCTCATTCTATGGCCAAGATGATCACGGGTCCAATGGGCTGAGAAACGAGCCCAAAGTCAGGCCCTGTGAGTGAAGAGGTAGAAGATGAGCCCTGTGCTTTCTGAACCCAAAACGGAAGCTCCTTGCACTCTGACATTTGCCTCTATTGTCCTTTCGGTTCCGAGAATTAATGCTGACACTTGGCTTCTGTTTCGCTTCCCGAGATGTACAACAGAGTGCGGGAAGGAGCATTAAGTAGAGTCCCTTCGGGGCATGGATGCTGGGTTGGGTTAATTCTCTGTCAAAGTGAGTGTGTCTTACACTCCACTTTCCATGCACGGAACACCCACTGATGCAACCGCGAAGTGGCCAAGGGGAGTGACAAGGGGAGGCCACATAAGCTGCCTCAGAGGTGTCCCCAGCAGCCCCGATTGCAGCCCGCTAAATCAAGAGCACACACACGGCGTTCAGCTGGGAGACTCTGGGGGCTTGACTTCACATCTTTCTCTAGGTTGGGTTAAAATGGAGTGCTTTTCCCCATTAACAACTGCACCCAGAAGTGCAGAAGTTTTTACAAGGCACACTCCCATCCTACGCCCGCCTTCCCTGGGGTTCCCAGCCCTAACTGTGACTCCCTACATTCGCTATCTATAGCTAGCTATGCCAGCCCTCAGGGGCTCCCAAAAGGAGTGCCCTGCTCCCGGGGTTGCCACTCTCCTGATCCCAATCCCACTCAGCCCGTCTTCATCAGACCTGGGCCTCCTGTCCACGTGCGGCACATTCATTCCAAAACAAGTCCCACTTCTACGCCAAGCACATCTCTTCCAGCTTCTAAACGTTTCCTCCAGTTTGAAAACAAGAACCAAATGTGTCTCTCTCTGGGTATAGGTATAAAGATTCACCAGCGCCGTAGCTTCTATCCCATGGTGACTGGGGGTCCAGTGAACAGGTGTTCAGGGAGGTTCTGCTCCCCGTCAGGAGCTGTGCTAGGAACGGGGAACACAGCAGTCTCAAGCCTGAAGAAACCGACTTCCAGAACGAGTCCGATCAGGCCAGCTGTGCGCCTCTGAAGAACACGGCCAGAAGCAACAGCAAAATCCGGGAACATAACTTTGGGTGTCAGCAGCTGGTTTCGGTGAGGCCTGCCAGCCAGCTGTTGGTTCTGTCTGGCCTGCGGAAGGCAGGTGACACTCTCTTCTTCCTACCGCTTCCTACCAGTTTTCTCAACTGGATGACCTGTCCAGTTATTCACACTGTGCACTGAGGAAGATGAGCTCTTTATGTTGTCAACACTTGCTCCACAAATGTTGGGACAAGTCAGAATCCTCCAGGCCAGGTCATTGCTATGGCGACGACCTTGGGATTAGGGGAAACAGCGGCAGGGTCCGCCCTGGGAGGGTGGCCTGGTGCTTGGAGATTCTCTGGGGTGTGTGATGGTTGTGGGGTGCAAAATGGCTCTGAGCTATGTTTCCAGCCTTCATTACCAAGCGGAGTTGAACTGCTTTGACCGTTGGGGCCAGAGGATGGTGAGGGGGGTTCCTTCAGGGAAGTTTGCAGGAGGCAAACCCTTCCACAATCAGATGATAGAATTCTATTGTGCAGCTAACCATTTGCCTAAACACAGGATTTTTTTTTTTTTTTAAACCAAGAACAACCATGGGTGGATGATTTCCTGCATCTGATCTGAACAGGGACGGCAGCTGAAAAAAAAAAAAAAAAGAGGGGAAACAAAACAAAACAAAACAAACCCACCATTGGAAAGGCACATCCACTCAAAGCAAACCGGAGAAAACACTGCCTTCCGCAGAGAGCACTTGCTTTGGCTGGGGCCCGTGGCGCGCTGTCTCCCTATCCTGCCTTCTTTGCTCTCGAACTTATTTTTACTTTCTGTTTGAGTTGGCCTGGTGTTCCTTTGCCCTATATGGGCTTTGCAGTCACCCGCTGATGGGGTGGCCGGAGT
Source organism: Lontra canadensis (assembly GCF_010015895.1). NCBI lineage: Eukaryota > Metazoa > Chordata > Mammalia > Carnivora > Mustelidae > Lontra > Lontra canadensis. Next base: position 7,141,417 of record NW_022631070.1, on the reverse strand, counting down.
GAAAGTCCATTTTGTCCACGCGCCACGGAGCTCAAAGCGAGTGTTGTCGAGAATCACTTGACGTCAAGGCTGACTTTTAAATTTGCCAGAAAGGCTTTCTTTGGAGCGAGGTCTAGACCGTCACATTCTCTTTTTAGAGAGCTGGTGCCGGCTGCAGGAATTTGAGGCCCACAGGCTGCATTTCTAGATATTCGATGCAGCACAGACAGGGGCAGAGGAGCTCAAATGTCACCACTAGTTGTTGGTTTTTTTTTTTTTTTTAAATCAGCACATTTTCATGTACCATTCATATCTTTTATTCCTTCCACCCACAGCTCTTAGAAAACACACTTAAAAAAACTCCCTTGTTTTTTTCTTGCTTGAACATCATAGATTTAGTTACCTTGTGTTTTGGGATGCGCTCAGATTTTAATAGAATTTTATTTTCATTGGCAGCCCATCTTTGGCTCGTTAACCCCCTCAGATGGGCCTCTCTGGATGTGCCCCTGGGTCTAACCACCTCGGGGAGCTCCGACTTTCCTACACAAAGTGACTTTTGAAACACATCCATTTTCCCTTTCTATTAAATGTAGTCCAGCCCACTTTTTTTGTTTTGTTTTGTTTTGTTTTCCTCTTCTTCTTCTTCTTCTTTTTTTTTACAGGCCGTCATGGAGTGTTTGTTTACCAAATGTTACTTTTCTTGGACTGATTCTATTTTTGAAGAGTGCAAAAGCAAACAACTGTTTGAAGCTGTCAGGCTTCATTTTATTTATGCATGAATAACGCAAATAACTGGAAAATGACCTAGCCTGTTTTTCTCAGATTTAGATAGAAAAACTGCTTCCGGGCAATGTTGATGCCAAACTGTTCACGCCAAGTTTCCAGTTTCGGTGCCAGCTGGTTTTCGCCGCCAAGTTGTAAACCTTCGGTAAACATGGTTTAGAATAGAAATGCAGACACAACCTGTATCGGGGTTCAAGTGAGGCTGACGAGACTTTGCTCCGAGAATACAATTTAGCAGGAACAGGAGCTGGCCCCGATGTGCTCCCACCATAGTGTGGAAAATACAAAAATGGTATTTGGTCACTGAAATCCCATTAGACCCACTCAAGCACTGGATGTGTTTCCTTTGCCACCACTGCAGGCAGCTCGGGACTCCGTCAGAAGCAGGTGCCTGTCCCACGGCGGCCGGCAGCCCTGCTCCGCCTCTGGCACAGGGAGAGGGAGCCTTGGAAATTTCAGGATGTTGGCGTTCACTGTGCTCGCCCTGCATCCAACGAGACGTCCAGAGAGGAATCCAACCTCTCCTTGTAGAATTGGTTCAGCGACACTCATTCAACTCACCACCCTCTCCGCCGACATGCCGCTTCCAGCATGTTCTCTCTAAGACCTGAAGGAGAGCGCCCCCTCCTAAGTTCATCACTATCTCGTGCATAGCTTCCTGCTTCCCTGGAGTAACACCCCCACTCCTGGCGGGGACCCCAAGACCCAGCAGGTGCTTCTCCTCCCATGGATGAGCTCTTTCCCTCCCTCCACTCCCTGTTATAAGAGAATTGTTGGTGTGCCCCCAAAATTCAGGCGTTGGATCCTAACCTCCAGTGTGACGGCATTAGGAAGTGGGGCCTTTGGGAGATGATGAGGTCATGAGGGGGATTACTGTCTTTATAAAAGACCCCACAGTGCCCCTCACCTTCCTACCGTGTGAGGACACAGCAAGAAGGTACCATGGATGGACCAGGAAGTGGGGTCTCATTAGACCCCAGACCGGGTGGCATCTTGATCCTGGACCTCCAGCGTCTGGACAGTAAGACGGAGTGTCTGTGGTTCACAAGCACCCAGTCTGTGGAGCTCTGCGACAGCGGCCTGAGCCCGCGAAGACCCCATTTGCGCTCTCAAGTTCCAGGGAGACCAACACCCTTGCCTGAGCTTGTCCTTGCCTCAGGAATACAACGAAAGAAAGTAAAAGTAAAGAATAGAATAGAATGAACCTCAACTGAACTAATATAAAACAGAGGGGCTGACCTATGAGCCTAGCTCACTGGGCTTGACTACAACTGCCGTGAGGATCCTGCGACTGTCTTGCACCTGAAATGCTCAGGTGTCAGAGGGCCTGACTCCCTGTGGATCCCAAAGGGGACAAGTCCCCTCTTACGAAGTCTGGATTTGTGGCCCTGGTTGTGTTTGAAAGTCTGTGGTCCTTGGTATCGTAGTAACAGATTCTGGAAGACTCTGCCTGGGACCCGAGCCGGCTGGGCGTGGGGCAGAGCTGGCCACCTAAACAGGAGGAGGCAGGCATCCAGATGCCAGCTCCCTGGGCCACCTCTCACGACCAAAGTGGGCACTGCCTGGCCACCTGAGCCGTGCCAGCCGGGAGCCTGGTTTCCTCACTTGCACCGTGAGGGCTTCTGTAAGGTGGCTTTCCATCACTCTGGTTCCAGCCTTCTGTGGAAGGGAAGAATCTTGAGTGTAGAAGCATTTTGTGAGAACCCTAATGCTGGTCACGAGACAGCAGTTGTCAATGAGCATGAGATAACGTTTTGCCAGACCTCCACTCGTGCCTATCTCTACACAAAATTTAGGGTCTCATGGCTGTCCTCCAACCTTCTTCCAAAAGTGCAAAACAATTCCATTTCTTAAATATGAAGCCATTAAAAATATTATAGCATAGTTACTCTCTTGGGTTATTTTATTAAGAAAGAAAGAACGAAAGAAAGAAAGAAAGAGGAAGGGAGGGAGGGAGGGAGGAAGGGAGGAAGAGAGAGAAAAAAAAGAGAGAAGGAAACGTCTTGCAAGCAGGTGGCAGGCAGTTAAGTGGAATTATCAAGTTGGACGAGTGTCAGGACAGAAGGAGCCCCAAGCAGTGCGGCTTGACGCTGGCTATCACTGCACTAAGGAGATGTTGCTGCCCACGTTTCTAACCAGGAGTGATCTCTCTGCTCCCCACGGTGTCTCCGAGGCTGCTGCCGCTGTGCTGGGCCTGGGCTGCCAGGCGTCCGGGGGCCTTCGATGTGCACCTCCAGCAACAAGACAACGTCAGAAGGAGCCCTGACTCTGGGGGAGGGGGCACAGACATGGTTCCACATGCCCTTTGCTAGGAGCCTCTGAGTTTGGAGTCTCCGGGGCTGATTTTCGAGCAAGTTCTGAGGACAGAAGCCAGAAAGTTCTCTGGAATCCGTAGTGGGAGCTCATCTCTAATAAAACAAAATGTTACCATTCATCTGGAAGGATTTCATACATCACATGCGGGTTCAATAAAGAAGACAATTTGATTAACGGATGCTGGTTTCTGTTTTGGTATTGACTTCGAGCGGAGTTCACAGCTCCGACAAGACTTGAAAGCTGTAGATGCAGAAGACGGAACTGAGGACGCACTGACGGGGCGGCAGGGGAAGGGGGGCTGCACCTAACGAACGTATCTGTGGCAACTGGCCACATGAGCACCGGTGGGTTGCAAATAACAGGGGAAGAAAAGGAGCACAAGACGGTAAATGAGAAATTCAAGCTCCAATCTCAACATTGCGTAAACCCTATTTAATATGCACGGGGCATGGACCATTTAAAACAATTTTTTTTTAATTTGAGCATAGTTGACACACAATGTGATGTTCGTTTCAGGGGGACGATATGATGATTCAACTCCTCTCTAGGTTACGTTGTGCTCCCACAAGCGGAGCTGACGTCTGCCATCACGCCGCACGACTGCTGTCACTAAGTCTGTTCCCTGTGCTGTGCCTGCTGTTCCATGACTTACTGGTCCCGTAGCTGAAGGTCTCTACCTCCCACTCCCCGTCACTCCTTCCTCCCTTTCCTCGGATGGCCGTCTGTTTGTTCTCTGTCTTTATGGGTTCCTTTTTGACTTTTGTTGGTCTGTGTATGCATTTGTTTTGGTTTTTAGATTGCACATACAAGTGAGATCAGATGGTATCTGCCTTTCTCCGTCTGACTTAATTCCGTCTAGCATTATGTCCTCTGGGTCCATCCACGCTGGCCGAGAAGGCAAGGTCTTACTACTCCTTTTTATGGCCAAGTAATATTCCATCATAGATCTGAACCACATCTTCTTTATCAGCCCGCCTACCGACGGACGCGTAGGCTGCTCCAGCAGCAAATGGTGCTGCAAACGACGCTGCTGTGAACACGGAGACACACACACCTTTTCAAACTAGTGTTTTCATTTTCTTTGGGTAAACGCCCAGTAGTGGAATTCCTGGATCATTGGGTATTTTTATTTTTAATTTTTTGAGGAACCTCCACGCTGTTTTGCGTGGTGGCCGCATCAACCGACGTTTTCATCCACCGCGCACAAGAGTTCCTTTTCTTCCCACATCTTTGCCAACACTTGTTGTTGCTCGTCATTTTGATTTTAGCCGTTCCTGCGGGTGTGAGGTGATCTCTCATGGTGATGTGGATTTGAATCGAAACATGACATGGACCCTTTATTTGAACACAACGGAGAGCTGTCCTTTGCTTTGCGGTTACTAGAGATGCCTTTGGCCCACTCGCTCTCCATATTTGGCCCGAGGGCTGGAGGACCCCAACTGCATGGTTGGATGCTTTAACAGCATGGCACTTTAACCTGCTGTGCAGCCCTTCCTGGAGCCCGGAAATGCAGGTGTGCTGGAGAGGTTGTCTCACATAGAAACCTGGAGGTGGGGGACCCAGATGGAGTAGGATAGCTCAGTTCTATGAAGACCTGACTGAGATTGCCATTCTCTGCCACCCCTAGGATATAAACCTCATCCTCGTGCTGCAAAGAGTGACTGGAATGCCAGCCATCACATCTGTGTTCCAGTTGCCAGGATAAGGGGCCATACAACAAGGCATATTACAAGGAACATACCTAGAAGCTGCTGCACGGCCCTTTCCTTCAAATTGAACATTGATGTAGAGGATCTACATCAGACAGTCATTCGTCAAGATAAAATCCAGGAGTTGGAACATCAAGAGAAAGCATATTAGAGGACAGTCATCAGTCTCTGTAGGGACGAGGACAACTGACATGGAGAGAGTTCTCCGCTCGTGGACAACGATCAATAAAATAGGAAATAGTGAAAAAAAAATGTTCCGGTTGGTAGACAAGATTCCAGGAAGAGCAGGACGCTGTGGGCGGGCCTGGGACCTAGGAGGTTAGCAGAAGGGAAGTTATGAGAGATGAGAAGACCCATGGGTCCTGGTAGAAATGATCCAGAAAGATGGGGAACATGGGGGGGGGTGAGGGGGGAGCTTTCCTTGTAGTCACTACTGGTTCTTAGAATTGTAAGAATTTTGGATTCATCTCTTTTTGAATTTTGCAAAAAAAACTCTGAAAGAACTTGAATCATGCCTTCAGTCATTCCCTGGGCAGATAGTTACTGAGATGTCAACACGTGGCCAGTCCCTGGGAATCAGCGAACAGGAAACCCTTCCCCTTGATTTGTTAACACACGCTGCTAGTTAAACAGATGATTTCAACCTGTTCTCCAGCCAGTAGTCAAACCGGTGTTTACCATCGTTGCCGTAACAACGGATTGTCAAGTTAGACAGTCCATTTCCGTCGCTATCCCCAGGAAAATAGTAAATAAAGGTGTCTAGACTCACGCGTATACACTATCACTTTTACTAACTGATCGAGTCACCAGACATTCTCACCTCTCAGCGGCACAGAGTCGACGCGGTGTTCCCGTGAGCGTCTGAGTCACAGAACTGAACAGACGGCCGCGTGGTTTTCACTTGGCGATTGACTGGTGTGGAGTTTAACTCATTTCAGGACTTTAACGCGGTGCATAATTTAGGCTGACGCTTCTGAGCCGCCCTTTCCCACCAAGGGCCCTCTCCTCGCCCAGCAGGTATGTACGACCGTGTGCTTCTGTACTCACTCGTGAGGTTTACGCCGAGCGTGTACCATCCCTATAGCTCACAGCCCTGGGGAGGGACAGGCTTATCCACAAAACGAGGCCCAGAAGAACGGAAATTCAGCCCCGTTAAAATGAGGCTGCCCGACTCCACAGAGGCCGTGGGAATATTTGACCAGAGTTTTTGTTGTATCATCGTGGTTGGTTCTATGTCAAAAACACCAATGCCGGCTTCTCGTAGACTTCTTAAAAAGGCACGTCATCCTGATAAGTGAATCAAGTGGGCTGCAAAGCAGAGCTTAAAAGTAGAATAACGTAGAAATAGATTAAACTGTCATGGAGTTTAATGGAACTGAAATATCAGGGAATATGGTTTCAATACGGTGAAAAAGGTTTTATAAAAGGATGTGGATGAGTTGATGTTCCCGGTGGTTGAAGACCAGGGTGGGCCTGGAGGGAGCAGGGATAGACCGTCTTCTCATTCCTGCTATATACAGTGAAGGAGATGTTCCTTCCTTTCCTGCTTTCTCCCTCCCTCCTTCCTTCCCTCTCTTCCTTCCTTGTTTCCTTCCTCTCTTCCTTCCTCCCTCCCTCCCGTCCTCCTGTCTCCCCTCCTTTCCCCTCCCTCCTTCCTCCTTTCTCCCTCCATTCCTCCCTTTTATTCTTTTTTTCCCTCCACTCTTATTTTGGGTCGCAGTCACTAAGACACTCACTCCAGTGGGGACCATCCCTCAGAGGTTCACTACAAACAGGACAGGAAGATAATTATTACATTTAGAATTGTATCTCCCAATTCTAAAGAAGTTGTGTAACCTTTCAGAAGTAAGGAAGTACAACTTCAAGTGAACTTTCTGCTCATGTAATTAGGAAGGATAAATGCACAAACTTAAAGTTCCTGATTTCTCCCCCTTTGGCCCCACTACCTTTACAGAAATGGAGGCCTTTAAAAAAAAAAAAAAAAAGATCATTCGACAGATCTATCTTCTCTCCTAAAAATAAAATAAAACTTCCTTGCGCATCTCCAGTGACGAGTGTAGAAGTCCGATTCACTGACCTGTGCAGTGAGTGAGACCAGGCATTGGATCTGGAGCCCAAAAGGAGCTCCTCATCAACCCACTCATTAAACAAACACTTACAAAGCAAGTGTGCCTGGGGAAGGTGACAGAAATCGATTTGGACAAAAAATAGGTCAAGTTCCTGCCCTTATGGAATTTGGTATCCAGAAGCGAAGTGCACATTAGTGGAGAATTACAAAAACAAATCTATGATGCCCACCATGGACAGAGGGGAGGCCGTGGGCATGGGGGGCTGAGGGCCTCGGGGAAATCTCTACTTTTCTTCTCCATCTTGCTGTGAACACAAACCTGCTCTAAAAATTAAAGCTTGTTTAAAGGCAAAACAAAGGAATGATGGCAGAAGGGAAACAATGTAAAATTATAACCATGAAAATGCGAACACGGAGAGATACCTAATGCCATCAGATGGTACTTCCTGGTGGTCTAATTTTCCCATCAAACCTGAGGTCAAAATAAAGAGGCCGCGTTGACCAGGCGAATAGGTGATGTCCTGGCTGGAGATGGGAGCACTTCCGGGACCCTGAGTGAGGAGAAGGCCGTGTTGGCAGTGCTCGACGATGGGGAGGACCCCCTGCGCCATGTGCCTGGGCCACACGGAGAGAGAGAGAGGGGAGCAGGAGGAAAGGGACCCCCAGGGAGGAGACCACGCCGGGTCAGGCTTTAGAAGCTTGAGAAGGACTTTTATTTTCACCCTGGTGGGAAATTATTTAAGACTGACACAGGGAAATGCTGTGAGAACCCTGGCCTCTTGTCAACATTGTCTCCCCACTGTATTTTGTTTACTGGGGCAAACATTGCCGAGAAGTGCACAGATCCGTGAATTTTGGCACATGTCACTTCACCACCCAGGTCAGGATGGAAACTCCCGTCACCCCCGGGACCGCCTGACCCCGGTCAACGTCAGGTCCAGCCCCGCACAGCTAACACGGCCTGACTCCGCCGCCGTAGGAACCGATCGCAGGTGCCGAGGCCAGATGGATTCCACAGAGAGCGGTGGAGCAGGACACACCACACGCAACGGGGACACTGGGATCCCAGCTCGGTGAGGCTCCGGCTCTCAGAAAGAGTGTGTGGCTTCATTCCAGAGTCTAGAGTGGGGAGGGGCAATGAGCTTGGCAGCGAGCAGGAGGACAGCCCTTCCTTATCATGAAGGAGGGACGGCGTGAGCGGTGGTGTGTGGGGGCACGAGCCGCTCCCTGTGGCCGATCCCTGAGGGGGAGTCCTCACCGGGCCGCTGTCGGGTTCTGGGAGCCAGAGGAAGGGCCTGAAACTCCGCACGCCTTGGGTCCCTCATCTGCACTGGGGAGGCTGACCATGGTGCCGGCTCTTGGTCTGAGGTGAGGCACCAATCAGAGAAGAGACGGTAAGTGCTGGACGGCGTCCGGCACGAGGCAAGTGGACCTGAGCATTAGCTCTTGCTGTGACGAGGGACACTTGCAGGTCCTGTCCTCAGCACCGAGTGCTTCCCGGGCACACACACCTGCCGGCCGCTCCGCTCCGCTAAGAAAGAGGAACACAACCCAGGAGACACACATGTGGGGGATTTGGCCATCAGGCTTTCATGAAGTCATATTTCGAGTTAGAACAACACAGTAGAAAAGTATCTTTGATACCAAAAGGCACATCTGTGGGTCAGGGGACAGTCCAGCCGATGCAGCCTGTATTCTGAATCTCTATCAAACATTTGTATAAATTTCCCTTTATCTAGCGATGGCGACTGTCATAATTGCTGGTGCTGCTGCCGGAGTATGAAATTAAACAGCTTTTTGCAGAAAAAGCCTCCAGCTGATTTTTCTCTCAAATAATACGGGGTGATTTTTAGAAGACCTCAGACACACAAAAATGCGATCTTTTTTTTAAGGCTTTAGGAAGGGGTCTTCAGAAAGAGCGAAGCAAACCCCAAATGAAAGAACCTTTTTCTTCCTTCCTTCCTTCCTTTTTTTTTTTTTTTTTTTAAACATTTTAAGCAAACTCTATGTATCTGGACTCTGCCAAGCTGGTGGGATTTCTTTCTGATTAGAAGACGAATCCTATTTTTGGATTCCCCTCTTTCTCTATATCCGTTTTTATTTCTTAAAAAAAGGAAAAGGGTTAGCCGCCTGCCAGGGCATGGCATCGTGGTCTTAATAGAGAAATCCGAAATCTAGGCCAGCGAGAAAACGAAGTCTTTGAGGTTTCCACGCTTCACCACGGGACGCACTTGGCCTCAGCCTGCAGCCCGCCGTCGGAACGCGGGTCTCCCGTGCACGGGCCCTGCCCCCTGGCCCCAAGCCCGAGGCTGTGGGTCTCATTAGCTCTGCAGGAATTCTCAATCCACCTTCCAACGCGGACCCGCGTGAGCCTGTCTGCCCCTGCTTTTCAGCCCTCTTGGGAAGCGGAAGGGGAAGCTTTCAAGAATCCCTGAGGGGCTGGCGCAGGGCTTGGAACAAGACTGAGAAATCTAGGTAGCAAGATGTCGGTGTGGCAGACAAAGGGAAAAGGCTCACGCGACTCCTACAGATTTCTGAAAGTGACCGCATGTATTTTGAGAACAGGGGAACAAAAGGGAGAGGATCAAATTTTAAAGACCAAAGGAATGAAAACGCACATCTCCTGTGAGGCACAGGCGGTGCTCCCCGTTATCCGAATGTGGCCCCCGTGTAACAGTCTTCGCAGAACAGGGAGTGATATGCTTTACTAGAACCTTCCAAACAAAGGACACCGGGGGATCTACGATGTGTGCACAGTCCTTTCCTTGGGGCGGGCTGTATCCACAGGAGAAGCCGCACACCTTTGAGCCATCTCTGCACCTGTTCAGCCCCAAATGGTGGCTCCTGAGCTCCCAGGGTCTCTCTGCCCCTGAGCCCGGCTCTTCTTCTTACGCATTGCTCCATGGGTTGTGGCTGGTTTGCTGGCTCTGCTCCGAGTAGGTCTCATGCTGGAGGGAGGAGGGAAGGCAGCGTCCGATCAGGCGGTTGCTAGTCTAGCGTCTGAGGTTTTTTGTTTGTTTGTTTGTTTGTTTGTTTGTTTTTTGTTTATTAAAAACATTTCCTCCTCCTAATCAGTCTTGAGTTTCATTGCAAATGCACCCCCAACCTAAACCCTTTAAAAAAGAGTTAGCCTGGGTTACTGTGTGCCAAGCCTCAAGGAGGGAGTGGTACGGCCAGGCACTGCGAAGGGTGGGGAGGAAGCACTGTCCCGCCACAGTAAAGAGCTCTGAGCTGGGGCGCCTGGGGGGCTCAGTGGGTTAAAGCCTCTGCCTTTGGCTCAGGTCATGATCTCAGGGTCCTGGGATAGAACCCAGCATCAGGCTCTCTGCTCAGCGGGGAGCCTGTTCCCCCCCAACCCCCGCCTGCCTCTCTCTGCCTACTTGTGATCTCTGTCAAATAAATAAACAAAATCTTTGGGGAAAAAAGAGCTCTGAGCTTCAGTTCTGGGGTGACCTCACCTGAAGCCTAAGGTAGCCTTAGGTGGCTTATTACTTTAACTCATTTGTGTTTTACTTTGAATTAATGAAACTATTATAGGTATTAACACGCTCATGACACTAACCCGGAGTAGGTCTCAATCCTGACGCATCTCACGTTTCAAGGACACAGGAACCCACGGAAACAGGGATTTCTAATGAACTGTGATAGCAAGACTTAACTGTCTGGTTTTTCATGTAAGATGAGGTTCTAAGCCCTGAGACCAATTTTACAGTGAGTGTAAGCTCATGGTAGTAGGAGGAATTAATTTTCTGCCTCCCCAAGCATCTTGCCTTCTTCAGTTGAACAGGCCTCGCTTTGAGAGTTTTGGAATCCTGGCTCAACCGTCTGTTACCAGTCTTACAAACTTAGTCAAGCTACTTAAACTCCGTGCCTCAATTTACTTTTCTGCAAAATGTGAATGATTAAAAAATACTTATCTCATGGGTTTTTCTGAGAATGAAGTCCGTAAGCAGGTGAGATGTGCTTGGGTCGGAACCTGGTCCGCCACGAGAACCAGCACATGTTAGCTCCGCTGGGGTTGTTGGGGGCTCTTACGACCATGGTAGATGGATGAGCGACCCTGTCATTGCTCTTCCTGTGTAAAAAAATCACCCCAGAATAGAGTTGCACAATCTGGAGACTCTAAAACTCCCTAGTGTGGATGGCTGGCCTGTCTGGACGTCTAGCACACTGGGTCCCTGACCGACCCTGCCATTTGACCCGAGTTAGACTGATGGGCAATGAGAACAGTTTGGGTCAGAGGGGTTCAAGAACCATTCTTGAGAAAGATACCAAAAATGCCTATCAAGAAAAGATGCCCGGTAGTAATTAAAAAAAAAAAAAAGTCAAACTTCTAGGAGGGTGAACTCAATATCCACAAGTGATATCAACCATTGGATCAGAACACTGGTCCTGGAATCCACCGGCACGTTTCCAGTCTCAAGGGCAGTCCATTCCCACTGCCTTACACAGTGACCCTATCACCGTAGGATCCTGTTCTGCGACAAGAGATGAAGACTAGGTGCCCTGTGAGCTCCTGTCATCGGGGGCGGGTGCAGAGGAGAAAATCTTTTACTTCTCAGCTCGGCCCATCCTGCCTCCTTTAGTAAGAGTTCATCCTTCAGCATATTTATATCATGAGGAATATTTTCACAGGCAACAAAGAAATGTCATTGGATGTTGTAATATTTGAGTGCACTTCTTCTTAGTGAGGTCACTTAGCTCATTAGGTGCGTGGTAGAGACTGAGTTTGCCCCCCTCAAATCCATCCGCTGAAGCCCTGAAGCCCTGGTTCGCTGTATTTGGAGTTGGGGCCCTCAAGGAGTTAGTCGATCAGGGTGTGACCCTGATCCGATGAGAAGATGAAATGACGCCAAAGAGGCACCTCCCCTCTCTCTCCGCTCACGCAGAAGAAGGGCCTCATGAGGCCACAGTGTCTGCAAGACCAGAAGGAAGGTGTCCCTGGGAACGACTCCCACCAGCACCTTGATCTCGGACTTCCAGCCTCCAGGACCGTCAGAGATCCATGTCTCTGATACTCTTTCAGGGTGGCCGACTGATATGACACCTTCCCAGTTCCACGTGATTCCAGGCACCCAAAGACTCTCCAGACTTTCTGCTCCACCATAGCTGGAGCTCCCTTCCTCAAACGTTTGTAACTTCTTCCTCCCGCTCCTTGATACTTCAGAGAGAACACCTCCCACTGAAACTGTCCTCCAGCCCATTCCTGTTTCCCGAGGCTCTTTACGTCTTCACTAAAACTCTTCTCAAGGCCCTCAGAGTTTCTACACATGCTGCCCTAAAGCCAGTGCACCATACGTTAGCCTTTTGTTACGGCAACATCCTGCTTCTGGGTACCCCTTTCCGTTCTGGTTCTCTGTAACAATATAACACATCATCCCCGCATTGAATGGCATCCAAGGAGAGCAATGATTTATTTCATTCCTGGACCTGTGATTTGTGCAGGCCCTGGCTGTGGGCTGTGGTCTGGGGTAATCTGTGGGGTTGCTTTTCTAAGATGTGGTCTGGGGTAATCTGTAAGGATGTACTTGTAAGATGGCACCCCAGCACGGCTGGCAATGTGGTGGGGGGGATTGGCTGGGAGATTGGCTGTGGTTGAGGCCTGAGGGCTGTGGTTACTTTTCTGTGGGTCTCCTTGGGTACTTGGCCTTTCTCCCCAAAAAGAAGTAGAGGATGATAGTTTCTTGGGATCTGGACCCAGAACCTGGCACTTTCCCTTCTGCCATATTCTATTGGTCAGGCGGATGCAGAGCTCAGATTCAAGGGCACTGGACAGACACCTAGGTCTTGATGGAGTAGTATTAGGAATTGGGGACTAGGTTTAAAAACTAACAACATCTTTAAAAAAGGAAATAAAAACTTAAGTCACTTTTATTAAATTCAAGAGCATGATACTCTCAACAGCAGGGAAATTGTTACTCGTTTTAAAAAATAAAACCCACTTTAAATCATATTATTCCTTTCAAAGTAAAGAGTATGCATCAAGAACTTGAAAATGAAATCAGCTCACCCATACACTGATGCCTATATTTCTGATTCCGTGACAGTGAGCCACTTAAAGACATGTTAACTTTAAAGATTTCATCCCAGCTAAGGGTCAACTCCAATATCTTGTTTCCTCATCTTTGAAGTAAAAATAGAATGAACCCTACAACTTGACCTTATGACTCCTTGACTGTAACTAACCCATGTTCTTCCAAAGGTTTTATGTTCCATCACTTAACCCATGGAGCTCAAGTTGCAACATTTTAAAGTATAGAACAAATAACTTATAAATAACTGTAGCTTTTAAAAAAATTTATATACTCTCAAGATGAACATGACCTCCAGGTTCAAATACCCAAGGAAATGGCTTTTTGGAGGGTCTGACATTATAAGATTAAATTTAATTTTGAATTTGCATTTAATTTGTGGTTCTGTTTGAAACCACTTATTGCCAGGCAAAGCCCTTTTTCTCTGTAGCTTTATGCTTCTGATGTGTTGCTCCATAAAGATGCCAGTGGAATCCCTCACCTTTCTACCAAGGGTCTCCAAGTAATTTTAGAAACATGTTTTATTTCTGACTGTTTGAATGCAGAAGTAGAGACACAGATGCCCCAGTCAACTGCTCAAGGACACGCAGAAGGCTCTTCTCCCTTTATGAGGGCCCTCTTCTCAGTGCCAAGCAGAGCTATTTAACTGACACTTTGCTTTGAGAAAGCACTCGTTATTGGTACCTAAATTGGTCTAGACTGAAGAGTAACCCATAATTTGTGAAATGTGTTTTCTCAGAGAGTTCGTGTCAGAGGTTTCTCCAAGTTAAGCATATTCCAGATCATTAACACTACTTTCTTGACATTTTTTGTAAGATTATTTATTTATTTTTTTGAGAGAGAGAATTTGACATGAGTGGGGAGAGGGGTAGAGGGAGAAGCAGAGTCCCCTCTAAGCAGGGAGCCTGATGCTAGACTCAATCCCAGTTCCCTGAGGATCATGACCTGAGCCTAATGCAGACGCTTAGCTGACTGAACCACCCCGGCGCTCCTACTCTCTTGAATTTTTATACTCCAAATGGGCAGCCTCATATGACCTTAGAAGTGATTACCAGATCGCCCAGTTGACGATTTCCCTTTTATAAATACATTCTATAGTGTTGTATGTTCTTAGGGATTCAGCATAACTCCTCTGTTCATGTTTATAGTTTATTTTTTGCATGCTTTTATTTACACATATATTTTTAAATATTTCTTTATTTTTTAGAGAGAGAGAGCTTCCAGGAGCAGAGGGAGGAGTAGAGGGAGAGGGAGAATCTCAAGCAGAGTCCCTGATGAGTGGGGAGCCCAATGCAGGGCTTGATTTCAGGCCTCTGAAATCTTGACCTGAGCCAGAATCCAGAGTTGGCTGCTTAACCTACTGAGCCACCCAGGTGCCCCTGTTTATTATTTTTAAAAGCTTTATTTTTTTAACATAATCTCAGGTTTACCATAAAATTGAGAGGAAGGTAAGGACACTCATATACCCTCTGACTCCACACTATCAGTGTCACTCAACAGAGTGGAACACTGTTTGCCAAGGGTGAACGCCAGCTGATGCGCCATCATCACCCAGAGTTCACGCCTCCTTTGGCTTTCAACTAATGGGTTTGCATATCTATCTAATGACAGGCATCTATCCATTGTACTATTCTACAGAGAATTTTCAATGCCTGAAAAGCCCCCCGTGGTCCACCAGCTCATCTCCCTCCACCCTCATTTGCAAGAGTGATCTTTCCATTATTGTTGGAGCTGTGCTCTTCCAGAAGGTCATGGAGTTGGAATTACACAATAGGCTGCCTTTGCTGATTGGCTTCTTTCTCTTAGTAACACGCATTTATGGTTCCTCCATGTCTTTTCATTGATAGCTCATTTCTTTTTAGAGCTGAATAATATTCTATTGTCTGGATGGACCACAGTTTATTTGCCTTTCCACCTTGGCTGCCTCCAAGTTTTGGTAATTATTGAAGAAGCTGCTGTAACCACCCGTGTGCAAGTTTTGGTGTGGACATAACATTTTCACCTCTTCTTGAGTAAAGAGCAAGGGACATGTAATTTATTTATTTTTATGATCAGAAATATTCTAGATTTTTTGTGACAGAATTTAACTCAAATTATATGATTCTGTGTTATTAAAACTCTGATAGAAATATTCTTCTACTCTCAGAGTTGTATTATATTTTGTGTCCCTGTGTCCCATGCAAATAATCAGAATACTAAATGCATACACATTCAGCTATCTAGATACAATTTTTAACCCAGCAAAAGCAATGCAGAGTGCTTTGCTGCTCCTGGATCTGCAGAAAGTCATCTCTTCATTTTATATTTGGGGATATGCAGAGATAACAGGTTATGTTTTAGGAAATTCAATAGCGCTGCTGGGTTTCTTCATAGAAATACAGAACTTGGTGAACAGGTGGCCAACAACGTTGCACTAAAGGCTAAAATTGCTCAAATAAATATTACGTTATTGTTAAATTACATTTCCAGCATTTCTTTACCCATCTATCTTTTCACACAACGTATTAAGGAATTATTTCTCAAAAAGCCACCTCAAGTTAATGTAAATGCCATTTAAAAAAATACATAATCGTCTTTTCTCCATTTGCTATCTAAAATTTATTGCTAGTATTGTTCCCTAGCCTTGTCATTTTATAACAAGATGACATTGTTCTTCCTTTAATATCCCATACTAATATCTCAGGAAGGGCTATGGATATACATTTTTCATTCAGTATACTTTGAAAGAATACTCAAGTGCTATACAAAAACTGTGTGTGGTACAGTTAAAAAATAATAAAGCCCTGGAAGTAGGAAAACATGGTTTGTTGGAGGCAAGTATTTTCATGACTTCTTGAATATACTTTACGTGCCTTTTCTCTTCAGCATACTTAATACCAAGAACCATGACAAACACGGCAGGTGACCCTAACTGGGAGGATCCATGAGTCTGTCTGTTTGTGCCTCCTTGAAATCCCGAGTTATCAACCATGAATGTGTAACACTGGCCATGGATGGCTGTCCACCCCTCTGCCTTGGGGAATCTACACAGCAGCCCTCCAAGTTGGGGCCTGTGGTTAATAGCTCCTCTTCACGGGTGAAAGCGGTCCGGGGTTCTGTGGTCTGCATTTCAGGAGTTGCACAGAGGACCCCACGGAGGAGAACATTCGATCCTCCTAGACGATCTGGGCTTGTCTTACACTATCCTGCTATAAGCAAAGAGAGGTGGTCATAAACCTGTCCTCCCACAAAAGAAACCGGAAGTGTAGGTGAATATTTATTAAATCAAATGTCATCTCTGTGAAGCCATTTCTTGTTTCATTTCATAAGATTTAGAAGTATGAGCAGCCTTGGGAATTCTCTGGTTTAATCTGTGCCTTTCATGCTCTGAAATCAGATATAAAAGACGTGACTCATACGGCTAGTCAATGGCCCTTGGGAGAGTGTCCCATCGTCCGGTTAAACTCTCCTCCTGACAGGGGGGCTTTTGTTTGGATGAGTTCTACCTCATTTGGTAAGACTCTGGTGTGTCCACTGCTGCCTGTGAGTGTGGGGATGAGGGTAAGCCATGTGTCCCGAGTAGAGGATGGTGAACCAGGTTAGCACAGGGATTTCAGTGGGGTCTTGTGCTCCTACCACATTTGGAGGCAGGTGGTGCGTTGTTTCAGGGCATAACTGTGGGAGTGATGGGGCAGGTGGAATGCTGAGAGGCTCCTCTCTTTGCCTGGGGCCGGGAAGGGGGACTGTGGCCCCCAGGCAGTGGTCGTGACCCTGCTACAACCAGGACCGGGAGGACAGTGACCCAGAGATCTGGCACATTTGTACTATTTTAATTTCAAATCATGTGACATATCTCTGACAGAGTACTTATTGTGATGATTTACTTATCAGCAACTTGAAAAATGTCGTCTGAATGTGTGGCAAAAGGGTCTGCTTGGACGCTGATCATCTTCCGCTGTGTCCCTCTGTTCTGCTTATACTTTGCCAACAGCCATTCAGCACTTTCAACAAAATGCAATGACTGTGTCAACATATCAACATCTTAATAGGTTTCTGAAACTTTTCTTAGACGGTAAGATGGTACACTGCAAACTTGACTTACACCAAAAACTTGGAATCCAGGTGAAAATCATTTCCTGGTGCTCTGAGGGGGGCCCTTGTCACTAGAGCACCGGTGGGACCAATGACTTTATAACATGTTTTTTTTCTCTACATTTTCTCCAACTTTACTGGAGATATAATCAACAATGGAAATTGTGTCTATTTAAAGTACACAACTTGATGTTCTGATATATATTCACATCATACTATGGGGTGTCATTCAGACTTAAAGGATCTTGACACTACTGCTCTCCGGGATGGACTGAGAAGATCTTGTGCCAGGTAAGATGTGCTGGACACAGAAGGATGGGTCGGGCATGGATGCCTTAATATGAGGAGTGTGACTCAGTGTTCAGTTCAGACATCTCCCCGGCTCACTCTCAGTGCCTGGATGAACTGGGCTGGGGAGGAGGTTTTTAACTTTGAAGTACTGGGAAGGAGTGGATTTATTCAAAGCTTATAAAGTATATCTTTCCTTACTAAGCTCCTTTCAAAGAAATGCCATTTAAAATTTCTGTAGCTATCATTTGTGTCTGGTCCAAATAGTTATCAAGATACAGAGACCATGTTTATCTGGGTAGTGTATTCTAGTTTTAAAAAATGTTATAACAGAGGAAAAAAAAGAGTATATATATATAAAAGGATAGATACCCCAGTTGAAATTCCCTGAATGTGGCTAGTATTTATAGACTTCTAAAAAGCTAACCTGCTAAGCACAAACATGACATACTTTCTATTGGGAGCCAACGATCAAAACCAAACACATGATAACTACTATTCTACTGTCTATTTCTCCGGGGCCATCTTTTTTAGATGCCACATAGAGGTGAGGTCATGTAGTTTTTCTCTGTGTCTGGCTTATTTCACTTAGTTTGACATCCTCCAGGCTCATGCATCTTATGGAAAATGGCAGGATGCTTTTTATGGCGGAATAATATTCTCTTGTACATATACACCACTTCATTATCGGTTCATCCGCCCATGGACACATTGTTTCTATGTCTTGGCTACTATAAATCGTGCTGCAGTGAACACAGCAGTACAGACAGTTCTTCAAGACACTGATTTCATTTCCTTTGGGCGGATACCCAGGAGTGAGATTGCTGAATCACCTGGGGGCAGGGAGGTAGGGAAATGGGGAGATGTGAGTCGGAGGACACACCTTTTGGTTCCATAGGATGAGTAAGTCAAGAGATCTAACATACAGCATGATGACTGAAATTAATAATGTTACACTGGATACTGCAAATTTATGGACGTCTGGCTAACTCAGTTGGATACTGCAAATTTGCTAATAAGCTCGATTTCAGGCGCTCTCATCACATACACAAAGGTAATCCTACAACGAGATGATGTGTTAACTAACTTGACTGTAACTACCTATGTGTATATTAAATCATCATGTTGTACACCTTAAATGTCACACTTTTTTTATCACATAAATCAACAAACAAGCTAACACTGGAGAGCTGGGAAGTGCTGGATTGAGCCAGTGTTGTGGGAGGACAGATGACATTATGTGACCTTTCCTCTCTGACACAGTTTAAGTCTGACTTCCCGTGGTTGTCCCTTCAAGAAGCAAACCTTCAGCTCGTGATGCACTAGACTGACCCTACGGTCCAACCTCTGACGACGCACCTTCCAGCTCCTGCACAAATACCAGAGCTGAAGGGCATCGCACTCAAACTATGAAAACAATTTGTGTCAGCCCTCGGAAGCCAGCTCTGCGCCTCCCAAACCCGGGAGAGATGTGAGTGGCCAGAATGGGTAAGCGCACTGTGTCCCGGGGAGCTGAACATAGCTGGAGGAAGAGGAGAAACAGAACATCATCTCCAGGAGAAGGCACAGCCTCCCTGACGGAAATGGACGCTCATCTTTCTGGGAAGGAGGTGTGCTGCTTTATTGACATGAAGCTGTTCTTTTCAAATTCAGAGGCCACCACATTTTATGACAACATGTACTCCCCAGGGAAGCAGTTTAGGAAAACACAGACTGAGTCCTATTTTCATGTGAGGTTGAGCTCTGTGTATTTAGTTCATAGGCTACTTATGCAAAAGATTTGTAGTGTATAATTAAGCTACAGGGAAGAAACTAAAAGAACAAATAATATTTGTCTTTCTTAAATATAGTCTAATTGTCTGTGAAACCATATTCCTTTTTAATGTTTCATACCATCTTCAGGAAATGTTGATATTTTACCCAGAAGGGATGAAAAAATATGAAATGAATAATAAAACATAAATAAATGGAAAACAGAGCGTTCATCTGCAATACTCTTTCCTAAGCCAGGAATGCCAGAACTAAAGTCATACCATCATCCAAATCTCATGAGTAATGCTGCTAATATTTGTTTTCACTTCAAGAAAAGCAATGCATAATAATTGTGGTCCAAATTTATGAACTTTAAAAATCAACAAGGTCATCATTACTGTCATTACTATTGATCTATCTATCTATCTAAAGCAAAGATCTTTGATATTTAGATTCTCAAGGACATCCTCCATTAGAATGTCATCTGTTCCACTTTTAGAGAAAGGAACGTTTGGGGAACACGCAGTTAGGTGTCTCGGGTCAGGGAGTAACTCTGAAAGGAGATTTCAGCAATTTTCCTTTTCTTAGTTTTTGCAACAAATGCTAATTACCACTGGTGTTAAGAAAAGAAAACAGTCGCTCGTACTTCCCAACCTGCTGCTCTGGTTTTAGAGAACACTGCAGCACTTTATTTACTTATTTATTTTAGAGTCATTTTAAAAAAGATTTTATTTATTTATTTGAGAGAGAGAGGGAGAGCACAGCAGTAGAGGGAGAAGCAGAGAGCCTCACGTGGGGCTGGATCTCAGGACTCTGGAATCATCACCCGACCTGAAGGCAGACACTTAACTGACTGAGCCCCCCACTTGCCCATTTACTTCTTATTTTAAAGATTATTTATTTATTTACTTGAGAGAGAGAAAGAGAGAGAAACTCTCAAGCAGACTCTCTGCTGAGTGTGGAGCCCGATGGAGGGCTCGATCCCATAACCCTGAGGTCACCACCTGAGCTGAAACCAAGAGTCTGGTGCCCCAAATATTACAGCACTCGAAAGAAAGCTGCCTGTAAAACCTCTTCCCCACCCTCTTCTCTCCTTTGCTTTCTCCTTCTCGCCTTCAGAATGCTTCATGATGATCAACACAGATCTGGAGGACCGACGTCCCCAGACAAGGAGAAGAGAGGGACAGAGGAGGACACGGGGTATTAGGACGCAGCGCCCACATGCCGAAGCAGGTGTGTGTGATTCGGTGTGTGTGCACATGGACTTGTCTGAACCACTGGAGGAAATGTGGGGCCATGCTTGCCTCTCTCCCTCTCTCTGTTGGTACCTGGTGTTTTCTTAATGTGGCGCAGAGCTGGGTGGGCGTTTGAGGTGTTGGGGTCCTCCTCAGGGCATGAGGTCTTCTGTCCTCACCCCCACTCCTTGTCAGAGACCTTCCAGTGGGACTCATGTCCCCCTAGACACAGTCGGTGGGAAGCTGAGGCCAGCTGGAATCTTGCATGATGTTTCCGTCCAAGGTCTAAAACTCTCTGTGTGTCCTTCCATGCCACAAAGATCTTACAGATGGCACTTGGCTAGACTGCGTCTGGTTTCCATTTTGTAAAAGTTAACTTTAATTTCGTCACTGTAGGTTTATTTCTTTATGACACCGGATTTAAGCTTCCCTTAACAATGTTCTGCCGCCGATTAAACTCCTTTTAGGAGGACAGCTTGGGTTTCTGTGACTAAGCAAATCTTGCCTCTTGAGAAAGAATTAAAAAAAAAAATCAAAACATACAACTGACATTTCTTCTTTTTTTTTTTTTAAATACTGTTTTCAATTTTTGCCCTGAAATCAAACATTAGCTCCTGAACTCTCAGATAAAAATAGTTGTGGTTACCCAAAATTATTTCTTGCAGGAGATTGCTCAGTCTTTTCCTTCCACCTCAAGAAGAGGATCTAAGAATACCTCCTGCTCTAGACAGGCGTCATAGAACAGGAACAGATAGTAAATGCATGACCGTCTGATTTCTTTCCAGCTTCTGTGCACCACCCCCTACTCTCCAAATGCAAACCCCTGTCCACCCATGGGCTTGTGGAATACTATTGGGGATTGTTCAGAACAGAAGATCGTTTCAATGTCCAGGGTTATCCAGCAGCTGAGACTGTCTTGATTCCGCTGGAGAAGTTATTCCCTGCACCTCACATATCCACGATTGGTTTCTATTCTTCAGCAAGACACATGCTGCTTATGAGGAGGGCATCCTGATGCCAGCACTCTCTGGGATTTTGAACAGAAGCCAACCAGGACCATGATCTGAGGGACTTCTCATTGACTTAAACTTTTGAGGACATTTCTAATAATCCCCACCATGTATGTCAACATTTTAATTTTTATTTGCAATAGCAATTGTTATGATTGGCCATAAATTTTATATTTCATAAATTTGAACCAACGATTTAAGAAAGCACATATGGAAACTTTCAGTAAAAGCTCAAGGCATATCTCATTTAATCCCTGCAGTAGCACCAAGGAGTAGAAGTTATCACTGTACCCCTGGAAAACCGAGACACATGCAGTTTAAGGGTCTCAGCTAGGCACCTCGGATGCATCCTGTTCTCACTGTTCCAATACCCGTCCCCTTTGCACCCCAACACTTGGCCTCTTGAGCAAGGGGTGAGCATAACCTCCCACATTATGGAATTTCAAAATCCGAACTTTCGGGGTGCTCAGATCTTACAGCAAAATCTGATCATTCTTGCATGCATTTTGTAAGAGATCAATTAAATCAGGGGAAAATCAGAGAGAGTGTTTCACCAGGACCCACCACTCTATGACTGCTGATGGATATGATTTCCTTCTTTAGGTGGACTGTTACTTCTTTTTAATACGTTCTCTGGGAATCATGACTGATTTTTATGATGGATGAGTTTCAGGAAGACTGACGTGGGCAGTCACAGTGACTGTGGATGCACGTTGTTTTGGTTTCGAATCCTTGCCCTGATGTTAGTGTTTTGTGATATTTGAGTCTCATTCTCCTCATCTGCCAAACGGATCTAATAATACGTATCTTGAGATGACAATGTCTCTCTGTGTGATAAAGCCACATCCAGATGGGAGAAAGCTTATATGAAGAGGTCATTGGGGCCCTGGCACAGAGGAAGCAGCATAGCTCAGGCTCCTGGGAAGCACTCTGAGATGGAGATTTTTGGGGTGAGTCCTCAAGGATAACACGTCTGGGGGAGAGAGGGGAGCAGGAGTGGGCCGAAGCAGACACTGCTCTGATGCAAATAGAGGCCTCTGCTAGGCATCCTATGGGAGCTCTAGAGTTGGGACCCCACAGTCTTGTGTCTTGAGGCAAGGAGCCTGGGCTTTTGTCATGTCTTTGGAAAAGTCATCAGAATCAGCTGTCCCCAGGGACAGACGTGAACCTTGGGTAAGATGGTTCTTCGGAGGTTGGAGTGCTTCCTGGGGAGGGACTCGGCTGTCAGTCATCAGTGGGCACACATCTGGGGGATGGGCAGTGAGAGTCTCCATCCTGAGCAGTGATCCGGTCAGCATGGCATCATCTGTCCGCACAGGTGTTGCTCAGCGGGAACTGGGATCACTGTTATTCACGACCATGTCATTATTGCATCAGGAACAACGTCCTGTAGACATACTCCTGCCAAGAGTCACCCTGACTCACTGCAGCATGGCAAAGAGGCATCTCTTTTTGTAACGAGAGAGGCCCTCATCCAGCACTGTCATCAGTGAAACTAAAGAAGAAACTTAGAAGAAATTGAAATTCTGAGTGGCCCCAGAAAGCATTTTCAGTGACACGTCTGATGTCCTACTGTGAGGCATAACAAAATCAACTGGGTTAAGTTGGCATATAGTGCCTGAATAACACAACCTGAACCTTGGATTTGGAAACAATTTGGGGGATGACGTTTGACTATTCATGTTTGGAAACCGTTTATATTTGCAAAAAATCACAAATGAAGTATTTTTATCAGGGCATTTTGAAACATAAGGAGGCTTCAGATACCTCTGTTTTGAATGGAAATCTAATGAATATTGAGAAGATAAAAATGAACAAGATAATGGAAGAAAATACAGTCATGAGATCATGATAAAGCGTTCAGTCCTGCAAAGTCCCCAGTGTTAAGGATACGCCCGAAGCGCAAGCATATATGCATCTGGGAGGTTCTCATCTACACTATAACTCTCGTCTATACTGCTGCACAGGGAAAGGGGGTGAAGCCGAGGTATGTTGTCCCGACGATCACAGGATTTCCAGGACACGGAGCACCAGGTCTCAGAGAAACTGGTGGAGGTGGTGCGGGACAAGCTCCACAGAGACACAGTCCTGTCGCGTGAAAGCTGGGAAGGACGCTGGTAGGAGTCAGAACCATCTTGAACTTTCCAGGCTGTGGAGGATGATGTAGGGATAATGCTGATGGCGGCCAGCACATTCGGAACTGTTGCTCCATGGTCTTAAGCCCCCAGTGTAACTCCTCTTTGAAGGTTCTAAGAAAAGGGTGAAATGAGGTATTCACATAAATGAAAAGAATCCAAACTTTCTGCACTTGGCAGCTCCACTGAGGAAGTAATATCATAAAAAAAAATAATAATAATACAGAACTCGGATAAGCCCCCAGACCCTAGAAGAGGCTTTGGTGAGGGCACAGGCGTCTGAGCCCAGCAACGGCACCTGATCTGGCTGGCATTGCACGTGACCCATTTCCCCGCCACCATTGCTTAAGTCCAGAGCTCACGCCTGCAGTAGCCTTCTCCTCTGGTCTGGACCAGCTGGTCCAGTGTTGTTCACCAGGTCATTGGCGGCAGCCCGGTGACCCGCTAGTCTTCAAGTAACAGGTTCTTCTCAGTGGGCCTCAAGAACTCCGTTCCGTCTGCATTAGAAATGCCAGTTAGCCACTGGAAGATATTTTCCATCTCGATGTATTGGCAGGACCAGATTTCTTTCTCCTTGCTTTAATGGAGTCCTGAATGATTTGATAAACCTCAATATACTGTGGTCTTCAGCAAGTTATGAAGTGGAAAGGAGCTTTCCCACTGATCAATACTAATAAAAAATATTTTGACAGACTGTGCTAGAGGAAAGA
Organism: Lontra canadensis; assembly: GCF_010015895.1. Taxonomy (NCBI): domain Eukaryota; kingdom Metazoa; phylum Chordata; class Mammalia; order Carnivora; family Mustelidae; genus Lontra; species Lontra canadensis. Next base: position 7,117,329 of record NW_022631070.1, on the reverse strand, counting down.
CCAAATTATCTATTTTCTTTAGAGATAAATATTTATAATTCATTGCCATGCGAAGACATGATCAAAGAACATTTAGGAAAAAGCTATGAAGAGCAGAATTGGAAATGAGTCGAGTCATTTATTAATACAAATATTATATCCTTTTTCTGGAGGTTGAGTATTGGTCACTTTTTTAAAAAAAATTAGGTTTGCTGATTCTTTACGTTTTCCAAATATTATTCTCTTTCATATCTGACTTTGTATTTGTCGTTTTGAATTCTCAGGTGAGTTGGTTTTGCCAGTGAAATGTTCATTTACATTTACCTCCGCTCATCCCTTGCTGCATAACAAATATGCTACTTCCCTGTTCTGCATCTTGGTGTGTGAGCATGTGCACAACAGGAACGCGGTCTTAAGTGATGTCTGGAGTCGTAAGTGATGTCTGGAGGGCTTGGCCACCAGGAAGGTACGAGGTCAACAACACTGCTGCTTACCGTCTGGGGCCTTCCGGGGAGTCTGCTAGCCGTCCGTGTCTTCAGAGCCTCCACAGTCCCTGGACACACATAAAGTCACTCTTACTTGTTCAAGAACTTGGCATCAAATAAATTCATGATATCCCCTGAACTTCCCACAGGCACAGAGACAAGCAACTTTTCCACTCCTCCCTACAGGAAAGATCCATCTCCTCGAATGACAGCACCCGCTCTCCAACATGTGAAAAAGGGACTTTGTCATTTAGAAATTCTTCCGGTGTGAACTGCAGCGCTGATTTCACAGTCGGAAAGCAAGTCCTGTGTGGGTACATGTTCATTAAGTGTCTGTAGAAAAGGAACTAAATCTCCGACTCAAAGAGCTATTTGCTGTCCCCCGGGGGTGCCCTCAGAATGATGATGGCCCATGGCAGGTGCTCAGTAAATATTTCTTTAATGGAAGATTGGCCTCCTTCATGGAGAACTCCTAACAGGTGTGCTGGTTTCTGCTTGATGTGGGATCCTTCCCTACAAAATTCTGCTATGGGTTCACCCAATTTATCTTGAATACGAAGTGATGGTGAAAACTCACCACTTCCAAAGACGATGTTTCACTCTAGTTGTAGACCAGTTTTATGATGAAAAATATTTCCTTCTATTGACATTAAAACCTCACTACAGGTTAAATATGTCCAGCCTTCAAGAGCATAGACCGAGTACCTTCTCCACGTGACTTGAACAAGAACTGTCAGAGGAGAACCCCTTCCCCACCCTCCCGCCCGCACCCCTGCCAGCACTGATCTCCGTCGCTGCGCCTCCCAATCCTCCCTGCTCTCACGCCTGCCCACCTCTGCTCTCTCTGTCAAAACCTCTGTAAAATGATGCAGCCTGAGCGGAGTGTTTGGGGGCTGCGGTGTTTCTTGTTCTGAACGCTGTGCTCGTGCTGGTGAAATCAGGAGGGGCCCCACTGTCCAGCTCGTTGTCAATAGATAACGCCGTGAGCCTTTTGTCTGTTTTTCACAGTCTTGGTGGGGTCCAGAGGCAGTGAATCTGCACTTACATTTTACTGGATTAACCTCTGAACGTTCCCCATTTTTGCGTCTCCACTTTATTATCTGAAGGCACCGTGTCTGCACTCGCTCAGGCGTGTCGGGCATCCTCGTCTCTCCCGACACCCTTCTCCGAGGGGGCCTCTCCTTCCCTCTCTCCTCATGTCTGTTGATTCATTCCTCCACACATGTTTGTTACGTGCTTCTAAGGTACTAGCCATTCTTCCCCTTCATTGCTGGCAATTAAAATTAAGCTTCCTACCACCTTGTTTTTGGATGTACATTGATCCACAAATCAATCCTCTTTTGGAGTCTAGAGTGGGGCCCCTAGCAGGGGACGCTCACCTCAGGGGCTGTCTGTGAGCGTTTTGGAACTGGTGTGTCCCAAGTCCCCCACAGAACCAGACTTGTAGCTTTCACGAAGTTTTATAGCAATTTGACGGAGTGTTTCTAGGTCAGTGAATGTGCTAGTAAAAAGCTTGGCTTGCATTTTGAATGCTCTCTTTCTTCTTTTGTAGTTTGATTTTTCTAGTGATTCATTTTTACTATAATTTATAAAATTAGCAGGCCAGAAATTTTTAAGACCAGTAAGCAATCGAACGCCATCTGAGCCGGTCCCTTGCCAAGAGTTCGGGAACGACTGGTGCAGAACACGGCCCTGACTGAGAAGCCGAGGGTTCACAACGGGCTAGCGTGACGTGAGTCTGCCCTTCTGTGTTGACTGGAGCTCCAAACCATGAGCTTCGGAGTTACCAGGGCCCTGTCCGTGCCACAGCTGGCCTGACCCGGGCTGGAACCTGGGCCGGCCCGTTTCCCAGGGCCTCCCTCTGTTCGCCTCTCTCGGGCGCCCAGCACCCTGCCCGACACACAGCAGGTGTCCCTGAAGCATCCGCAACAGACAGAGTGACTGTATGAAGTTCAGGGTGAATTCCGTGTGTGTGCGGAATCACTTGCTCTATCATCTGCTCCCTTCCCCTGCGTGGGGAGACAGCATGTTTTTCTCTCAGAAAAAGGCGCCGGTGCCTTGACACCAGGCGAAGGAATGTTCCAGAGTGTGGGCCTGAGCGTGAGGGTTATTATACGGGCGTGGGCCACCCCGGTTTCTATCTCTCTGTCTGGTTTCTCGGCAACAACAGCAGCTTGTTCTCCACCAACCGGTCTATCTCTGAGGTTTTACGTCTGACTGCAAGCAGCCTGTCATGGCCATGAGTATTTGTAAGTCGGGCTCTTGCTCTGTGATGCCTCAGATGAAGCACCACGGGATGTATTCCCACCTGCGTTCTCTGCAAAGGCTGCTTGGCCCCCTTGTCTGCCTGTGGTGGGTTTCTTAGTCCCCTTTCTCATGCAGCCCACGATAGCACGCCTGGCACGTTGCACGGTCCTTTCATTTTTCATGTTGAAATGGCAAGGGCATGTGTTTGCACATATGACAGCCAACGAATCCACTGCAAAAATGAGCACTTCAAAAATGTTCATGACTTGCCTTAACTTCCTAATTTCCAATGATGTTATTGTAGAAAGTGTCATGTTTTCCAATCCTGGAGGCTGAAGTCCTTCAGGAGTTATTTTTACCAACGAAGCTGAGAAGAGCGTTGTGGCAGTATTTCGAGTAATGTACTCAACACCAAGTTCACTTGAACGCATTCGAGTGGCAGGTTTCCCTTAGATTCTGGAGGTGCCTGCTTCCATTTCCATGCTGGTCCTTCTGACAGCGCATTACCGGAGCCTGAACTGCAGCGGGGGTAACAATTGACATATTGTGAAACCTTCGATCCAGTATTATTTTATATGTGTTTGTGTTAAGGGAGATCTTCTGTGTGTATTTAAGTCACTGACGATTATCAGCAAGTGATAGTGTGGGGGAAGGTTTTATCACCTGTTTGGACTTCCCTCCTGTCTATAAGGGACTTCACAGCAGGAGGCAGAGTAGCCTGTGGCCCGGGAGGTGGGTGTGGAGGAAGAGCTGGCATCCTCTCCAGGACCAGAACCTGTTCTGATACCATGGGCAGTTGCCTACTCATGGGGAAATACACCGTGAACCAACTTTCAGCTGGCTTTCTTGCTGTTTTGAATTCTCCACAGACAACGTCTTGCTGGCTGCCATATTGTTCCTTCCTCTCTATGAATCCTTGGTCCACCATGGGATCCAGACACTTGATCTTAAAATTGTTAACACAACATGAGCCAGCAAACTTTTGTGATGCTCATTGGCAACTTTATGACCTAGAAAAAAATCCCTCAGCCTGCCCTTGATTTTGTATTTTGTGTCAGATATCGGCAAGGGTTAAAAGGTGCAGGTAAATTTTATGTCTTCCCATAATTTCGTTAGGGTGACAAGATAATATTTTTTTGCACTTTTCTAATGATCAACTAAATATGACATATTTATGCATGGAGCTTCTTGCCTCTGGGCTTATTTAATATGACTTTTAATTCTAAAAATGGTTGGGTTATCACCTGTCTAGGATTCTGTGTCTTCAGGAGTTCTGCCTGACTCTGGAAGGAAAATATAAATGGTAAACTGATTAAAAAAAAAAAAAAGGATTTGGCCATTAAATATCAACTGTTTGATTGTGGCTATATTTTAACTTTATTTTGGGAAATTATGGCTGCTCTTGGTGCTGGCACTTTTCTCCCTAGGTCAGAACAAATGGACTACTTCAGCATTTTCGTCATAGCAATTTTTGTCATTGAAAGTAGCAAATTTAAACACAAATAGTCCTTGTAATTCTGGCATCTGCCATGCTCTGGAGACTGGATTTAGGACATCATTGTCCCATACAGGTCCTCAGGCTGCAAGAAGAACTTAATCATCCCCCCACACACCCACCCAACACCTGCCTGACCCTGTCCCCGGTGTGTGTGATGCTATGTCTGTGTCTCTGCCATGAGTGGCCCTGGGGACAAGATTCCTAGCTCTCTGCTGCCCTGTGCTCAGAGTGGGTGACAGTAAAGGTGTGCTGTTTACCTGAAATTCCTCACATCCTTTGTAGGGCACCTGGTTTTCATGCCGGGTCCCATTTCAGTAAATGAAACTGCAGGTCAGGACACACCGTCTCCCCAACCCCGTCCCCCAACAGGAGTATCTGTCACTTGGATGAAGTGACACTTGGATGAAGGTGAATCTGAGACTTAACATCCATGCTGCCTCTAGAGAGATGTTTTGAGGTGGGTCTAGATTAGGCCATATTCTAGGCAACCCGGTCCACCTGGCCCTAGAAAAATGAAGGACAGGAAGCTGCCTTTCAGGAGGCTGAGGTCACTGCTTCAAGGACAGGAAAGCAGGATGTATGCAGGATCCTTGTCATCTTAAGTCCGCTGCGACGACCGAGTGCCTCGGAAAGCTTCAATGGAAAAGCCAACAGCTGTTAACCTCATCTGGCTTTTTTTCTCCTTAGAAAGCCTAGACACGGGTTGGATACCTGTCACCACTTCTGGGGGCTAGTTTTGCATGGTTATTAATCGCAGAGCACTTTGGTGCTGAGGACAGAGAGTTGGAATTGAGATAGAGACGTGAGGGTCAATCAACAGCCCCAAGTGGCAGGCATCTCTTTCCACCGGGAGTTTTGGTAGCACCTGCCCTCCAACTGGCCGCCGTGCTAAGATGTGGTCTGCTCGGAGCTCACGTTATACCAGGAAAAAGACACAGAGTGAATCAGAGATAAATGAGCCCACTTCCTCCAAAGACACACAGCAGGAACCGCAAGTCTGCAGCGGGCTCCCCACGGCGCTCGGAGGCCCTGAGCACGCAGCCCCCTGGGACCCCGTTTGCCGAAATCCCTCAGTCTTCACCTCTGGTGGCTTATTGCTTAGTGTATCATGCAAGGGGAAATTTCCAAAGGATCAGGAGAAGCATTTCCCCTTTCGCTGAAAAGAGAAAAACTCCATCTGAAAGTTTCGTTTACGTTTTTCCTCTTGGTGAAAAGCAACATGGGACCCGTCAGAAACAAAATTGAAACAAACACGCAAAGAAGTCCATGGAGAGACTGTCTTTGGTGTCCTGGGGAGAACCCGAAGGGTCCCAGTCTCTCGTCCTGTCAGTGAGGAAAAGGCGGAAAGAGACCCGTGGAAACCAAACAGTCGTAAAGCAATCTGCTTCTCGGCCCCGCTGCCCGGCCGATGAGGGCCCCGCGCTCCAGATGTGCTGTTTGATCTCTGCGGCTTTCTCAAAAACCAGGAAATCCTGTTCTGCTAGAAAATTTCCAGTTGCTATAGTTCTAAGAAATCAAATAGCATTGACTAAATCAGTTCTATATTATTTTAGTCAAGATCGGAGTTAAGATAGGAAAGAAAAAAAAAAAACCTTTCAAATACATGAGGAAAACTTTTCATCTCATTTACCATTTAATTATCAGGTTCTAAAAGAGGACCATTATTTACAAAAAATCAAAGTTTTTGTAGAACTTGTGTCCAAGTGTTTGACCCACAAATGTATGGATTTGTAGTTAGAACAGTTCGCTTTTACCAAAACATACTTAAACCATTACGGAGGGCCAGTGAGCCAGCTGGAAAGGTGGACAGTAGTGTCAGGTGTCAAGAACGTCTTAGAACTTTGAATAGTAATGATTCAGTCAAACCTGGTCAATTTCCTTTGAAAGTGGCTGCCTGGGGCGCCTGGGTGGCTCAGTGGATTGAAGCCTCTGCCTTGGCTCAGGTCATGATCTCAGGGTCCTGGGATCGAGCCCCACATCGGGCTTTCTGCTCAGCGGCGAGTCTGCTTCTCCCTCTCTCTCTCTGCCTCGCTGCCTACTTGTGATCTCTCTCTGTCAATAAATAAATAAAATCTTAAAAAAAGAAAAAAGAAAAAGAAAAAGAAAAAAAGAAAGTGGCTGCCTTAGCAGTTCTTCCATTTTATGCTAAAATTAATTAAATTGTATTTTTCTTATCTAGTAAAAGTCATAGATGTGTGCAGCCAACAGCTTCCCTGCACGTCCCTCCATTTCCAGCTGACGGAGACACTTACCAAGGCAGCTCGAGGTGCTCAAACCACAGATGGCTGTCACCCATAAACTTACATCAGCCTTGATTCAGGTTTTGCTAATGAGCATACTTTTCACTCATATAACCCAAGTCAGTTGAAGGGGTGAGTGTGATTTGGAAAAATGCCTTTCAGGCATCCTTTCAAATAAGATCTTATTTCTGAATGTGAAGCCCTTTCACTGAATTTATTTCCGATTGTGACTTGCTAACTGACCTATATATCTGAGTGACTTAGTTGTTGTTTGTGTTTATTTAGTCAGCCTTTTTGAGGAAGAGTCTCTCTGTGTTAAATGGCATTTTTCGAGAGCAGTACCGAAGGACCACTAGTTGTGGCTCCCGATGAACCAATCCTGGCAGTGTGAGACTGGGAGACAGAGTCATGGGGCGGGGGGGAGTGGTGTGTGTGGTGGGAAATGACCTAGTGGCTGAACATAAATACTGTGAAATGAGAAGGAGCCGGTCAGAGTGAAGTTAAGACAATGGTCAGTTTTGGCTGAAGGGACATTGAAGTTGGAATATGTTATGTGGCGGCAAAATGTTTTTTTGAGACATCAACTAGGGATCTTCTCCATTCCCTCGTTCAACCTCACACAGGCCAGTGGCTGGCTTGGTGAGTGTTGCCTGAGTGGAGGGACACGAGAAGCAGGAGGCAGAGGGGCTCAGGTTAGATCCCCACATGCCAGAGTCCACTGTGGCAGATACCCCATAGACTGACCTTGGAGAGACTGGAGGAAGGTGTCTGAAGAGGTGTCTGTGTGGGGAGAGGGGCGGGAAACGGTCTGGGTGGCTGTGACTTGGGTCATCCATCTGGGATGGATGCTGGCTGCTGCTTCCCCTCCCCATCGCCTGTGATCCAGGAGCTCTTAGCAGGGACCGCTACAGCTCTCATCCCCACGGGCCAGATAACTCGATTATTGCCCCCAGCATGGAATCTAGTTGACTCTTTTTCTCCAGCCCATCCCAAAGTAGAACTTTGAGGAGGAGCCTTCATTCTTCCTCTAAACTTCACATCTTTTTTTAGAGGGAAAACCACAAGTGGCCTCCTGATGTCCTCTCTAGGCACTTTTCATTCCATTCCTTTATGATCTTTCAGGAGGAGAAGAGCTTATAATTTATCAGAAAGAAGGCAGGTCAGCCCTCCTGAGGGGCTGTCACGCTGCTGGAAATCTCAGAAACTACCCCCCCCAAACACACCTGGCATAGTCATAGAGCAGGAAGACGCCACATTTGGGTCACCTGGTGTGCGTGAGGGCTACAGGGCTGCAGCCTAAAGGCGTGTGATGATTCTTTTGCAATAACAAGTCATGATGGGGGGCACTTTCACTTTGCGCGTCCTGCGGCTTGACTTGAAGTTGCTCAAATAGCCTCTGAGATGTACTCTTGCAATTTGTCAGCCTGGTCCCTGAATTAGATCTCTGATACACGCTTACATTTACCCTCTGGCTCTTTTCACCACTCTGTCTCTCCCTGACCACCGGGCTTTCCCTCACAAATCTCTGCTCTCTTCCCAGCATGTCTTTCCTTAGTGATGACACCTATTCTCATGGATTTGACAATCTCCTCTGCCATGATAGCAAGTCTAATCTCTTCTTTGAGTTTTTCCTCTTTATCAGACACACCCACGGAGCATGTAAACCCTATTACTTCAAACAATTCTTGCCTAATAGAAGATGACACACCACACTCGTCTCTCTGAGCCAGTACCATGGGTAGATGGATGGATGGATGGATGGAAGGAAAGAAAGTAGGAAGGATGGATGGAAGGATGGATGGATGATAGACAAACAGCATTCCTTCTTCTTATGCATATATAAAGTTTAACAGTCAACCCTGCAGGGGGCTACAATCTACAATCTACAGAGAACTGTTCTCCTCAAGTGAAGGATGTTCTTTGTGTTGCTAAATCCAATATTCACTTCTCTGGAATTCTCTTATTTGAACTCCCAGAGCATTTGATGCAAACTGCCGTACATTTCCTCTTGAGACACTTCATTATTTCCTGAATCTTCTGCTTATCGGCTACTTCTTCTGAGACATTTTTGCAGGGTCACCCTCATCTTCTCAAACCCTAAATGTCACAAAGATAAATTGTTGACCCCCCTTTCTCCTCTAATAGCTTTCTCCTCCCAAGTAAACTTATTCACCTGCATGGCTCTGAAAAGACATCTTTGTGTTTGTCCATGATCGTTATTTCTATTTCTAGTTATGACTTCTCTTATGAGCTTCAGACTCATTAATGCACTGCCTATGTGAATTTTTTACTGAGCCAATATATTGCACAGGGTTATTCAGAAGCTGCTGAACACTGTAGATGGTTTCAACACTGAGCATACCATGAGAAACCGTACAAAGCCCGCAAGAGGGAGCAGATTCTAGCAGAGGTGTGGGAGGTAGAGTCTCCAGAAGAAGAGGGATGCAGGGAGAGGCACACATTAAGGCAAGACAGAAGTGTAATCATTTAGCATGGGACTGGGCCAGGCTGGGGAGTTGGGGGCCAGGCTGGGAAGTTGGGGTCCAGGAGGCTCACAGGTGTGGAAAACAGGCTCCAAGGCACACAAGCTGAGGGCAGGAGGTTGAGGAAGAAAGCCATGGCTCGGTTTGAAAAGACCCAAAGACCTCCCAGTGAGACTGTCCCTCATTCTGCTCACCGGGACCCACCAGCTATTGGAATGGGACTGGAGTTGGCCCTATCTGGTGCTTTCCATGGGGTTTGCCTGGCCGTCCAGGGAGAAGAACTGAAATTATTAGCAAGGGTGGGACTGAGACCCTGAATGATTTGAACATTCTGAAACTGGTGTTTTGAGATCTCTTTCAGGTGGGTGCTTCTAGGACGCTGCCTTTGGAGGGTTGGAAAGGAAGAAGGATGGAGAAGGAGAGCCAGTCAGGTGGAGGTGAGGGCGGGACAGGGGCCTGAAGTGGCCACGGTGACATCGTCGTGGGCGCGTCCCACTGCGCTGCCTCACACCTCCCAGTCTGCCCACGGGGTGGCTTCTTGCTGCACAGGTGACTTCCTCTGTCACAGGCTGCATTTGTGGCTCAGCACTTGACGACACTCCCCTCCTGCTTTTACTGACCAGGGGCCTCCTGAGGCAAAGCGAGGGTACCTGCTTGCAGGTCCTGTGCCCCAGGATCTCACCCAGGACATGGTCGCTCAGTGTCTCCAGTTGGGGGACTCCCTGTCGAGGGCATTTCTTTCCCACTGTTTTCCCCTTGATGCGGGGGAGAAAACCGACAGCAGATGTCTGGAGCGACCTGTGGTCCTGGGATCACCACTACAGCTCCTTTCTAGCTACACAGCCTGCCTTTCGGACAGGTGTGGCCTAGAGAAGCAGTATGATCCAGAATTACAGCTTTCCTGGAGCACTGTCTGTGCACCAGCGGCTTGACCCTAAGGTGTTCAGTTCTCTGTGAATGGTCTTTGTTTTTATTCGATCTAGGTTTTTTGTTAAGGCAACCCCACATCTTTCTTGTGGTTCCAAGAAAGTAAGAAGAAAATGCTTGAAGCCGTAGAAGTAGGATCATGTTGCTGCAAAACCTTTCCTTAAGGGCTTAGTTGTCATTTCCTCCTTAAAAAAATGTTCTATGCAAAATTTTCTCCTGCAAATTTAGCAGCACTTTCCAGTGACCATTACAGCACAAGATGTGCACTTTAAAAAAGAGATGAGACATGAGAATAGGTTTCTTAGCAATTTTGCAAAGATGTGTTTGCAATGAGCGGAGACCTGCTCTTTATCACGCGTCTTTAAAGGAAGTGGTTTCATTCGAATAATTTCAGAAAACAAAAAAAGATCTCACCCTAAATAATTACCAGTATTTTTGTGGTAGACAATGGAAATTAGAAATATTTTTATGACCGCCTTTTAGTAACATTATCAGTTTCTTTGTGTTATGAATTGATATCAAACATCTAAGATAGCACATGCTATTATGGGAAACCTATGAATTATTTATATTTAGCTTAAAATAGAGAATTCTCTCCGGTGACCATAATCTCCATTTATGATACACATTTTTCTTCATACATAGCTCATTTTAATAGGAGGAGTATAAAACTGTAAACACCAGTGGTTTCCTTTAATTACTATCCTATATTTTGAATGAGCTCCTATTAAGAAAAACCTTTCTTTGTCTGCTAAAATATTTACAACTATTGGTTAAACTTAAACCATTAAGTGGGGGGAAATAATAATAGTTTTAATTTTAGTCTCAGGAAAGAACAATGAATGATCCCACCTTCCTTGGCTAGTTATGGGCCAGTTGGGTTTTAGGGCTAGAATTCCATTTCCTCCAGCTTTCTTAATGTCAGTTTTCATTTTTTTTTTTTCCTGTAAGTGAACGTTAGGCACCAAAGTGTGCTGACATTTTTATTTTGGACAGTAGGTTTTGAAGCTTTTTAAGGTAGAGAGACCCTCTCCGTGTAGGTTGTGGCCAATGGGGCTTCTCCTAATGGAGTGAAGGGCCTGGGAATGAGCGTGGGAGGAAGCTCTCCGATGGGTCAGGGTCCTGGGGTGTGAGTCCCTAACACTCAGAATCGTGGTCAGCCACGTGAGAATGATAGCAAACAAGGCCAGGGACCATTTTGGTCTGATTTATGTAAAAGTGGAGGTCTTTTTAGGGTTTCAAGGAAATTCTTGCCTCGAAAACCAGAAGCAGCTAAATCAATCCTTAAGAATCGCCGCAGAGGTCAGAAGCTGTCCTTGCTGCTCCCAGCGTTGTTTTTCTTCTCTTTCAGCTTCCGAGGTGGAGGAAAGCACAAGGCTGGCACAAACGTCCTGTCAAGGTGTGCGGGGACAGGCAACTGTGAGACAAAGGGAGGTGGCAGATGGGAGCTGTGGTGTCCCTTTTCCCCAACGCTTGGAGCTGTAAGAGGCTGATGGCCAAGGGCAGGAGGCCCAGAAACCCACTGTTCTGCCCAAGCCTCAGGCTGATCTCCCTTCCAGGACTGAGAATCTCTCTAGTGCGAGTGAAAATGAACCCCACGTTTCCGTCAAACTGCTCTGCAGTGGCAGAGGTCTAATGGCTTGCTAGAGAACCTGGAGCCAGTCTTTGGGATTTGGCCATGACACAAAGCCAAAAGAGCAACTAATTCATACTGTGCTAAACATAAAACTGACTTTTCATTTTTCTTTCTCTTTTGACAGGGAGGAAGAGAAGCAGTGTCCTATATACTCTGGGTCTTCATTCTGTCCTTTTTTTCCAGAATCAGAATTTTCTTTAAGTTTTCATTAAAATTTGGTGTTTCTGAGTGGATTTCTTGAGATTTTAGGAAGGTGGGTTGGTCAGGACAGTTAAAATTTACTGAAAATATAAAAATGTATAGAATATAGTTCATGGCAACCAATAAGAATGCCCTAATATATACATAGCCAGAGAACATGAGCATATCATTCAAAAGTAAGGAAATAGAATTAATTAGCAAATATGCAGTAAGCTGGTCAAGTTGTTGTCTTAGGGCTCTCCAGAGAAACAGAACCAAAAGGATGTGCATGTGTATGTGTATGTGAATGTGTAGATAGAGAGAGAGAGAGAGATGAATGGATGGATGGATGGATGGATGGATGGGTAGATTATAAGGAACCAGTGTGATGATGTAGGCTTATAAGTCCCAAGATCTGCACAATGAGTCTGCAGTCTGGATACTCAGGGGAGCTGAAGATGTGGCTCTAGTCCAATGACCATCATGCTCACAACCCAAAGAAGAGTTCATATTTCAGTTCCTGTCTAAAGACAGGCAAAAATACTGTCCCAGTTCAGAGGCTGTCAGGCAGGAGGAATTTCCTTTTATATGGAGAATAACCAGCTTTTTGTTCTATTCAGGCCTTCAACTGATCCAGTGAGACCCACCCACATGAGGAAGGGCAATATGCTTGATCAAGTCTATCCGTTAAAATACTACTCATCCAAAAATCACCCTTGCACAAATACCTGGAATAATTTTTGGCCAAGTATCTGGGCACCCTGTGGCCGTGTGGATCTGACACATAAGACTACCCATTAACGTTACTCAAAAGACTCATATTTAAAAAAATGGTAATTTATAACCTTCAAATTTTATAATTAAAAAATAGAGCTCAGATACATTGCTGATGTGACTATAAATAATAACAAGCCTTGTTTATTTGAGAAAATTATTTACCTAAAGGAGTGAATTGACAAGAAACTTAAATGTTCATAGCCTTTGATTCAGTATTCCTATTTTTGGGAATTTTTCTAAGACCATAATCTCAATGCACATGGCCAGATCTTTCTCACGGTGTGCTTATAATAGTAACAAAAGTAAAAGAAAAGATATAATTTTTCAACAATATAAAAGTGAATAATTATAACATGACATGTCTAGCTAACAAATGAGCAAAAATTCATTAAAATGTTTGTCAAGTTTCTAAAATGTGAAATGTGCTCATGTTAGGTTAACAAAGCACAGTATTGTAATTGCTGTATAAAATATGTATTAAAAAGACTAAAAGGAAATATCTCAAAAATGTTGGAGAAGTTATTTGGTAATAGTAAATTCATAGAGGGCCCCTATTCTATATCTCATATGTTTTTATTAAAAACAAAAAACTTAATCTGATAATTCAGTTCAGTTCAACTTCCTGTTTCTTCTTTTCCTATTTAAATAATATAAGTAGCATAAAACATGTTCTAAGTTTAGAGGATGCTACATAGATAAGATAACAAAACCCCTTTATAGGATTTATTTTAACTGGAACAAATTATTACTCCCTACTTCTTCCATTTGGCAAATGATTTTGGCCCATTTTCTGTAAATGAGGTACTAAACACCAAAGACTAAGTAATTCTGTGGAGCTTTGCTTTATATTGTTAACCCATGTACTGGACCTTTACACGTAAATGTAGGTCATTTTTACTGCGATATTGATCCATTGTTCTAGTGTTCCCACCTTCACCCCACAAAACTACAAAAATCCGTCCATGGAAGCAAGTGAGGTGTGAAAAGATTAAAACAAAAAATACAAACAATGATATTATCAGTAGTATCCATGTAATTCACTTTGAGCCCAAGAGTAACACATGAGCCACTCACCTATACTAAATTCTGTTGGATGCTATGATCTTAAGCAACTCTACATACATTCTCCTCTGGCTTCTTTTAGACACAATTCTTTCTTTCTTTCTTTCTTTCTTTCTTTCTTTCTTTCTTTCTTCCAAGTAATATAATTTTGATTCAATTTCAAGTTTAGTATCTAATTTCATGTGTTCATTCCATAATTCTCAGCACATTTCCTTATTAATAAAGTTGTAGTCACTTCCCTATTCTAAGTTTCACATGACACACATTTCCACAGAGAATGTCAAACACCTCAGAATATGTTTCCCAATTTGAACATCCCATAATACTGAAATACATATATATATCTGTATGCATACTCTAAGAATCCTCATGGAATCACAATCCGTGATTTCAAACTACACCATAAAGCTATAATGATCAAAACATTATGGTAGTAGCATGAAAACAGATACACAGATGAGTGGAACCAGATAGAGAGCCCAAAAATAAACCCCTAATTATATGGGCAATTAATCCGCGACAAAGGAGGAATGAATATCCAAAGGGAAAAAGACAGTCTCCTCAACAATGATGTTGGGGAAATTGGACAACAACATGCAAAAGAATAAACCTGGACCCCTTTCTTATACCATACACAGAAATAAACTTACACTAGATTAAAGATTTAAATGTAAGACCTGAAACAGTAAAAACCCTGAAAGAAAACATAGACGGTAAACTCTTAGACATAGGCCTTAGCTATAGTTTTCTGGATCTGTCTCCAGAGCCAAGGGAAACAAAAGCAAAAATAAACTTTGGGGATGTCATCAAACTAAAAAGCTTTTGCATAGCAAAGGAAACCATCAACAAAATGAAAAGACTACTTACTGCGTGGGAGAAGATACTTGCATATGACATAGATGATAAGAGGTTAACATATAATGAACTCGTACAACTCAACACCAAGGAAAACCAAACATATGATTAAAAATGGGTGGAGGACCTGAACAGGTATTTTTTCAAGGGCATAGAGATGGCCAACAGATACATGAAAATATTCAACATCACGGATCATCAGGGAAGTGCAAAGCAAAACTGCAATGAGACGTCACCTCCCCCTGTCAGAATGGCTAAAATCAACAACACAACAAACAACAGGTGTTGGCGAGGGTATGGAAAAAGGGGAACCTCATGCACTGTTGGTGGGAATGCACACTGGGGCAGCCACTATAGAGAACAGTATGGTGGTTCCTCAAAAAGTAAAAATAGAACTACCCTATGATCCAGTAATTCCACTACTGGGTATTTAACCTCCCAAAACATAAATAATAATTCAAAAAGATATATGCTTGCCTATTGTCATTGCAGCATTTTTTACAATAGCCAAGATACGGAAGCAACCTGAGTGTCCATCAGTAGACGAATGGATAAAGAAGATCTGGTCAGGGCTTCTGGCTGGCTCAATCAGTGGGATGTGTAATTTTTGCTCTCAGGATTTGAGTTTGAGCCCCATGTTGGGTGTAGAGATCACTTAAAAATAAGACCTTTTTTGAAAAAAGAAGATACAGTGTACATACACAATCCAATATTATTCAGCCATAAGAAAGAATGAGATCTTGTCATTTGCAGCAGCACGGATGGAACTAGAGGGTCTCATGCTAAGTGAAATAAATCAGGCAGAGAAAGAAAAACACCATGCTATTTCACTTATAGATGGAATCTAAAAGACAAAACAAATGAACAAACAAAACCACAAACAGAAACAGACTCAACTACAGAGAGCAGCTAGTTGCCTAAGGAAAGAAGGGTCAGGGTAGGTGAAACAGGGGAAGGGCATTAAGAGGTACAGAGTTCCTGTTATAAAATACATAAGTCACGGATGAAAAGTGGAGCCCAAGAGATGCAGTCAGTCGTATTGTAGCAACAACGTACGGCGACAGGTAGTGTTCATACTTACTGTGGTGAGCATTCTGTAATGTGTAGAACCGTCGACTCCATATATTGGACACCTGAAACTAATATTGTATGTCAAGTCCACTTCAATAAATAAAAAACAAAGAAAAGAAAAGGAAAGAAAAACAAGAAGAAAGCAAGAATCCTCATGGGTCTGTTGTGATAGCTGGTACGAAAGAAAGCAGTGTGTGTGTTCAGTGGATACGGGGTTTCAGCCTGGGACGATGAGAGTTCTGGAGACGGATGGCGATGGCTGCGGAGAATAAGGACATACAGAACGTCAATGAATCCCACACTTAAATATGGTTAAAATGGTAAATATTATACTCTGTTTATTGTACCATGACAAAAATGTAAAAAGAATGAAATATTGCGTTTGGCATTCAGAAGGGACACAGTTTCATATAAGCATATATATTTCTATAAATCTATCTTTTTTAACTGAAGGACACACATTCTTCCACTGCACTTTGAATGCTCATCAGTGCTTTATGACCAGCTCGAGTGGATAGGCCTTGAAAGTGTGCATGGAAGCCGTTCTTGCCTCTTGCTAAAGATACCTGAGATATAGTCCCTTCTCAAACAGAGACTGCACCGTGACAGAGATCTCTGTGACCCATCCTGTCAGGGAGCATGAGCGGAAGCCATGGACATCTGGAGCGTCGACTGGCTGTCGCTTGCTGGCAGCTCATGTGGTACCCGAAGGGCTCGTGCAAACCCTGAATTCTGCATAATCTATCATGCCCACTGCACTTTTATAAACCCAATGCTTTCAAGCATTTAACAACTGAATGAAAGCTGAGCTCTCTAAGTACACCCCAGCTTTCTCCCTTTTGGTTTTGGATGTCTCTGGCACATTGCACGGACCTCTGAGGTCTGTGCCTGGGCTCAGAGTGCTGCCATGCAGTAACAGGAGGGTCTGGATTCTAGAACACCCATTTTCAGCTGTGGGAAACAGTGGCAGCAAAGAAGAAAGTCTCTCTGGCCAGGTCTCACTCCACACTATCTTCGTGTGCATGCCTTGAAACAGCACTGAGACAGGAGACAAGGGCAGAACAATGACTATGCCTCCTAAAATCGGATTTGTGTGGACAGATCTCTGTTGCTATGGCAACAAAAAACACGGCATCCTTGCAACTCATCAAAAAATGTATTTCATTCATAGAGTATTTGCGTTTTAAGGCTGTTAGTAGAGATTAAATGAGTTTGAGCACATGAAACACTCAGCACAGGGCCCAGCACACACACACAAAATACATAATAAATGCTACCATTATTAATGTGAAAATCCCTTTAATTCACCAAGGATTTATTGAATGCTTCTGCATGCTTCAGGGTATGTTAGACAATGTCAGAATGAAAGACCCAACTGTAAAATATAGACTCTGATGGAACTTGCTGTCTGTGGTTAGATACCAGATTTATAGCATGAAAAGTAGGACAGGAGGATAAGACAGAAAGAAAATTGCCTTAAAGTGTCAGCCGTGTTAATGACATAGTAGTTTTTGCTGAGGACTTAGCTCCGTTTCCAGCACTGGGTGAAAGGGGTTGGGGGAAGGGCATGATCTCCTTCAGTCTGGGTGACAGTCCTTCATGCAGAGAGGGAACCTGAGGGCTGTAGAGATGAGAGCCTCATCACCAGGTCAGAGGCTAAGCAAGGGTTTACTCCAGGGGTCTGTCACAGGACCCTGGTCACTCCTGCTGGGGGAGTGGCAGGCAGAGACTATTTCCTTCCAGGCTCAAGTTCTTTGATTAAAGAGGCTGTGATGTGATTTATACTAAGAAATACATATTTGGGCTTCTCGCCTGTTTCTGGCGCAGATTCTAACACCGTTGGGATTTCTTAAGTGAATAAGGTGATGGAGATGTCTTGTGTTGTGTTAATGAGGTGGCTTTTGGAAGGCACTGGAGAGTGTGGGCTGGTTTCCTGGAAAAGGGACTCTGGGACTGGAGGGTCTGAATGTTCAGATCCAGCACCCACACCAACCTCCAGGAAGGAAAGAGGGCCCGGAGGGGGAACCAACTGCCAATGGCTGACAACTTAATCCACCATGCCTGTGTAATGGACCCTTCATAAAACCCCAAAAGAATGGGGTTCAGAGAGCTTCCAGTGAACACCTGGAGACTTGGGGACAGTGGGTTGGTGGGGGAGGACATGGAAGCTCCACGTCCTTCCCCCACACCTTGTCCTATGCATCTCTTCCATCTGGTTATTATTGAGTTACATTCTTGATAATGAACTGGTGATCTAGGGGCGCTTGGTGGTCTAGTGGGTTAGGTGGCCAACTCTTGATTTTGGCTCAGGTCATGATCTCAGGGTCCTGGCATTGAGCCCCACATTGGGCTCCCTGCTCAGTAGAGAGCCTACGTGGGGATTCTCTTTCTCCCTCTCCTTCTACCCCTCCATCTGTTCTCTCTCTCTCTCTCTCTCTCTCAAATAAATACATAAAATCTTAAAATAAATAAAATTGTGATGAAGGAGGTAAACCAGTTCTCAGAGAACTATGAGCCACTCTGGCAAATTAATGAAGCCTAAAGAGGGGATTGCTGCAACCTCCGATCTATAGCCATCCATCAGAAACCTGGTCACAGCTTGGACTTGTAGTTGGCATATGAAGGGTGGGGTCAGTCTTGTGGGACTGAGCCCTTACCCTGTGGGATCTGACCCCTCTCCAGGTAGACAGTGTCAGAATTGAACTGAATTGTAGGAAACCCAGGTGGTGGCGGAGAATTGCTTGGTGCTGTGGGGGGAACCTACACATACACCCCCATATTGGAATTGGTATCAGTATGGTGAGAAGGTTTCAACATGTCCATTTAGGATATAGCAAATGCATAAACAACTCACCTGCCTGTGAACGCCCAGTAGGGCTTCCTGCGACAACGCCAGCACCCTTTGGGTTGGTTGAGTTGAGATGCTCTGGTGTTGAGGTCACCTAAGCCCATGGAAATGGATCATGATTGGCCTCCCTATATTCCACACTAAGAATGTTAGCTCTATTTTAGTGTGTAATTGATGCTATTCTCTTGCTACTGAAATTAATTTGAACCAGATGACCAGACTTCGAATATTCTCGGTGTTTGCCTCATTGGGTCTTTACTCAATATATTCACTCTGCCTTGAGAATTACAGTCGAGTAGGTAGATTGCATTAATGCCCTTTTGACGTTTGAGTTCTTTCTTGACAATATGTGCCTTCTGCATAGAAAACGATGTAATTGTTAAAATCTAAGGCTCACGCAAACATTACTAGTCTTCATCCCAACTATAGACGTTGTTACCCACCTTCTTCCCATCATGGGTGCTTTGGACAAAAACGAGGTCTCATGTCAAGCATATGGAGAGTTTTGTGGCACAATTCCTTTGTTCAGATGAGCTGTGCCCAGGTTTCTGGAGAGTGCCCTAACTCGATGATTTCTACCTGTTCCATTTCCCCGCCCCACCCCCTTGAATGAGTATTAGTTTCTCAATTTCCATCTCAGACTATTAAATTTGGCTTCAAATGTTAGATCACCCATTTGTTGGATGAGAATTTCCCCAAGTCTCGGTCGGCACAACTGTGCAGATACTAGCACCAGATTTTCAGGCTATCGTGAGGATTAGCAGATTCAATAGGTGTGAAATTCCTATCACAGTGTCCAGATCACAAGTTTCCTTCTGGCCTTGGAAACAACTCCGCTGCATGTGACTTTGGCTAGGACGTCGTCTGTGGGGAATCAGACGGGGGGCCCTGCTTCATCACGCCTGTCAGCTCTCACACTGCTGGTCTGTGGGCAAGAAGCGACTCTTTCCTTGAGTGTGCGTGTGATCCTAGTACGTTACAGATGGGCTCTCACTTCTGTGTCCACAACCACCCTCGTGAGGTGGGTACTGTTGCCTGCACCCTCCAGATGAGGCCACTGAGTCACAGGGAGACCCCCCCCCCCACCGCCACGTGCTGGAGGCTCCCCACTAGCACAAATCACGGAGCGGACACGAAGCGGGGACGAAGACGGAGCGGTCTGGTTCAGGGCACACACATGTTTTCAGTCATCGCCTTAGGTCTGCCGTGCACACAACTGTGTGCTTATTTCTCTGTAACTGGTCCTGCTTCCTGAGACCCCGACGTGTGGCTCTCTCACGGTATGTCCGGATTCTGATTCAATGGTTCGACTCCTGTTTCTAATTACTCTACTTTCTTAAATCATTAGCAAAATGGAATCCACAGGCTGTTCAACTTATCCAGTAATTTTACAGTCATTAAAGGTTGAAAAAAACCACACGGTGATAAAGCAACTCCCCGTTCTTCCTCAGATTTAACATTCTAGGTGATTCTATCATAGTATTTAAAGATAAAGATTCCTCAATACACTATAATTTGCTGGATTCCATAAGAAAAACTTAAAAACATCAATGTCCCAAAATGGCTGTAAAATTAAATCACTGGCTCGTGCTTCTTATCATGGGCACCTGGGGTTTCTCCGTAGTTCTGCTGGGGCTTCCCCGGGGCTGGGGCTCTTCTACTTCAGCCCAGAACTTGGGAATTCCCTCTCCCTGGTGAGGCTGGATATGGAAGTCCACTTCGGCACCTTCAGTGGGAGCCCTTGGAGGCAAGCTGACCCTCCTCAGCCCTGGGGGTGGGGGCCAGAGTGTCCCCAGGGGCTCTGCCTGGGAGGGGGGGTTTGTGTATAGCAGAAATTGTAAGCCTCTGACATCATTCTCACTTGATATCCAAATAAGTGTGCTCTTCACTCCATCTTAGGAACGGTGGACGGTTCACCACCTTCAGTAAGTTAAATTTAAAACAGAGAACTGTGTTTGAAAATTTCTCCACCCTCCCAAGCAGGTGCTGGCCTTTTCTCTCCCTCTC
Organism: Lontra canadensis; assembly: GCF_010015895.1. Lineage (NCBI taxonomy): Eukaryota > Metazoa > Chordata > Mammalia > Carnivora > Mustelidae > Lontra > Lontra canadensis. Next base: position 7,097,034 of record NW_022631070.1, on the reverse strand, counting down.
TTTCTAGAACTTTTTCTCTCCTCTAAACTTCAGTCCGGCCCCACCCATGAATTCATAAATCCCCACCCAAACACCATGCACATCCTGCCTTCTGTTCCCGGGTTGGCTGGGGGTGGGGCGGGGGTTGGGGGATGGGGAGGTGATTCCTGATTCTCCCACTTTCGTCTGGAGGGAAACCGCTCCTCCTGGGCAGACCATTCTTCGCCTGAAGGAATCCTGCTAAGACCCCAAGAACAAGTCAGCAACTCAGAACGTTACAGGACAGGAAGTGGTGTGGGCCCAGCGGGCACCCGTGGCCATAGCCCTGGGGACAGGAGGGTCATAGGAGGCTGAGGGATGACCGTGAGGCATCCTGCTGTCACAGACAGTGTACCTGTTGAGCCTGGCCGTACCTGCCAGCCAAGCTGCCAGCAAAAGACCTCTTGGGCACAACCCCCTTGTCAGCCTCATTTTGCTGCCTGTTGGTGGCTTTTCGTCCCTGCTCTTGGTGCCTGAGCCCTCCCGGTGCACAATGAGCTGACCTCCAAGATGAAGGTGATGACATTTCTGGAAATAAGCAGGGCCAGTGTCAGGAGGGATTGCCTTCAAGTTACAGAGCTGTCACCACTTTCTGAAGGGACACTCCCAGGCCTCCCAGGCAGCCCACCGATGGCCTGGGGTTTCAGAGCCTTGCTGACATTCGTGAGTGTGCTGACCCTGCCCCTTGGGTTTCCTAGTCCTCCCACGGTCGGGTGTTTCCAGCATGCACTTGTTGGCACCAGAGGTCTTGAGGAACATTGTAAACTCAGTGTTTGTGTTCCCCCCAATTTATATGTTGACGTCTCACCTCCATTATGATGGTGTTAGGGGGTGGGGACTTCGGGAAGTGCTGAGGTCATGAGTGTGGACCCATGACGGGATGGGAGTCCTTATAAAAGAGACCCCAGAGAGCCCCCTCATTCCTTCCACCAGGTGAGGACACGAGAGACACATCTGTGCGATCTCACCAGACACCAAATCTGTGGGGGCCTTGATCTTGGACTTCAGCCTCCGGAGCTGTGAGGAATAAATGTCTGCTGTTTGTGAGCTACCCAGTCTGTGGCATTTTTGTTGTAGCCTCTGGAGCTACAGAGACAGGTCCATAGCAGCCAAGATGCAGGTCACGATGCAAGCCTCCATGTGCATGGAGCATGGGTTACTGACATTGGACACTATTGAAGACACAGTGGGATAAAGAATCTTCACATTGTTTAACTACGTAAAGTGTCCTTGTTGGGGTGGTGGATTGGAAATTCATGGCACAATAAAGGCACAGCTATGACCCTTTCTGGAGCCTGATGAAGGCTTGCGGGGTGGTCCCCAGACACCTGCCTGCTTGCCTACTTTTCTTGGAATTTGTCCTGTTGTGAGCCTCCTCAGCATTCACACAACTCTTGCTTCCAGCAAAAATGCCTATAAGTTCTCCTTCTTCTCAGGTTTATTCTACCACTCTTTGAAGGTCTGGGGAAGTCATCAGATATTTTAGCTTATAAAATCTCTCAACAGCTGTCAGTCACAGGAACCAGAAAAGCAAAAGCCTGTGCAGAGTGATGGGAAAGAAAATAAACAATTTAGTTACCTCTTCTGCTTGGTTATTTTCAGAAAGTATCGGGAGATAATACCTCTGTGGATAATCAAGAGCCAATTTATAGTCATAACGCCTGCTTAAGCAAATTAAAATAAGGGCATAAAGTATGGCAATCAGGAAAAATTTTGCTAGGGAGCTATCACTGATGAAAGCTTTTAAAAGAAATGTCGCTACAACAGGAATATTTCTGAGTCCTGGTTGGCGTTGAATAAATGCGGTGTTGGCTGGTCAGGGAACCTTGTCCTCAGAACTAAAGATTTTCCTCTGCCCATTTGGGATCTGGGGCTGTTGGGAATTGAACCGGAAAAAAAAAAAAGCTGAACAGAAGAGCATACACAGTTTATTGAATGTTAATATCATCTTATCATGTACATGGATGTCTTCATTATGAAAGAAATGAAGACCCAAGGAAGGAGACTAGCTTGAGAGTTCATGTACCATTTGAACAAAGAAGTACATGGCAAAGACTGACAAGGCAGAGAAAAAGAGTCATGGGTCATGGGCAATACACTGGAGATAAATGGGGGGACCCTTAGGGGATTAGGGTTATTTTAGTAGGTAAGACTGCACAGATTGGTAAGAATGCTATGCTCTTCCTGATGCAGGGAAGGAAACTTTCTCTTGGGGAAATGCTTTTTTAAAGGCAGTTTTTATTTTATTATTTTTTAAAGATTTTATTTATTTAGAGAGAGAGAGAGAGAGAGAATAAATACGAGTCGGGGGAGGGAGAGAAGAAGAAAGATTCTCAAACAGACTCTGTGTTGAGTGTGGAGCCCAACATGGGGCTTGATCCCACAAACCCGAGATCAGGACCTGAGCTAAAATCAAGACCTGGATGTTTAAGTGACTCCACTACCCAGGCACCCCTCTCCTGGAGAAATTTGATGACCTTGTTTAAGTGGAATGAAGGAGCTCAGAGATCCCTTCCTGCATCCACAGGTGACCACAGCCTGTGGGGTCTGACCCATCTCCAGGTAGATGGTGTCATGGCTGGGTTAAACGGTAGCACGCAGCTGGGCTGCAGAATTGTCCACGTGGCTTCAGGCAGCATTGCAGTGAGGTATGAAGATGGAAGGACACACAGCAGGGGAAGGCTTTTCCCTTATATCAACATCACCCTAATTTTCACCTTCTCAGATCAAAACAAAACAAGCAGACCGGCTGTAACAGAAAGTGACACACAGCTCCAATAACAAGCTTGAGAATAACAGTCAAGGTACATATGTCGCACCTGAAAAATGGAACCTCTCCTTTTCCAGAACTACATAAAGAACAGCTCTTTATTGTCTCCTCTAGGCTCCATTATCTGTTCCTTCTGGTCCTTGGGCCCCATCATACCTCACTCTGATCTCCATGAGTGCACCTGCAGGAAATTTTATCGCAGCTGAAGCACAACATCTCCTACCATTTGCTTCAGTAGGAGTCGGTCATTTATTCTAAAAATCAAACATGGGAAGCGTTTGCGGCATCTTTCCTCCTAATTCAATCTTATGACATTCAGAAATATTTTCCAAGCTCCCGCTTTGTGTGGAGTGTGGTTCTTGAAGCCAGTGTGTAGACAGACAAGCAACCACAGCCATCACTGATGTGTGTGAGTGAGTGCCCTGTGTCCGCACAGGATCAAGCGGTTTATATGCATTCACTCATTGGATGCTTGGAACAGATGGAAGACAGGTGTCAGTAGAGAATGAAGGAACCTCCCAGTAAATGCTTAGTCCTGACTTCAGATGAGCAGCTGCTCCTGTTTGGTTGTGCATATTGTCTTTTTACCCACTGTTCAATCCCCTGCTCTGTATTTTTGGGGCATTGGTGGAACACGGGGTTCAGCATCACACCCTGGGGAGAGGATACATGTCATGTGTTCTCTGCCTTCTGTGGCTTGCAACTATTTGACAAGGGTGAATATGTGAATGCTTAAAAAGATGTTTGTCATCACCCACTGCAGTCTATGCTAAGTCATTAATGAGGAAGCCAGGGGCAAAGACACAACGCTCCAACAGTTCAGAGGAGAGTGACAGCAGCGGCAGAGAGCGGGGACACTTGGGAAAAGGTGGGACGTGAGCCGCCCTTGAAAGGAAGGGAGGCTATTCAGGGACTCTGAGGTCAATCCACTTGTTAACTACAACTGAGCCCTATGGATATACAGAGAATCTTCCAGCTGTCTCATTGTCATGTCCTTCAAGGTCCCCCAAGGTCACCACCCGTCCCACATCAACTGATTTGGGGATTACAGGACAACATCCTTTATGAGCAAAGAATTTGTTCCAAATTGCCTTTCTCTTATTTTATTGATCATACTTTTATAACCACCAAGTTGTAGGCATCGCTCATCATCCCCAATGAAAAGCATAAGAACGTTCACTTATTTCGATAGCACAGAAGGAGGTTGGAGGGCATGTCCTAGAACACAGATGGTAAATTGGCTTAGTTTGCAAATGAAGGTCACCACACCTTAAATAAATCAGTGACTGATCTTCTAGAGGGAAATGTGAGTGCATTTGGAACAGCGTAGCATGAGATACCCAGTAGAAAACTCGAAGGTGTTTTGAAGTCTGTGAAGTCATGAGGTCATAATAGTGGGCACATGTTTTCCATCCAAAAAGCATCACAGTGAAAATGGGGTAGGGAGGAAGAGGGCCTACAGCGGGGACTTTGCCAGAAGCGGAGGTCCTTACGGAGTGTTACAGAATTGCTCATGAAACACATGAAGGGTTTCTCAGAGAGCAGCCTTAGAAACCAGAGAACTGTAGAATTTTAAGGGCAGGAAAGGACAATATTCTCTCGGAATAGGACACATGACCCGGGGGGCCCAGAAAGCTAGAACCCAGTGTCCTGCAGTCAGTGTGGGATCCCTGTTTGGAAATGCAGAAAGGCCGAGGATCGAGTTAGGGACAGTGAAGTGTTTGGAGGGTCATCTGGAGATGGAGGAAATTAAAATGGGTTGATGACGATCCCTGAAGTATTTGGAGCAGACATAAGAGGCCACCTCAAGGCACTGGGAGTTTCCCTAGGGGATGCATAGTCCTATTCCATATGGTCTGTACGGATGATCCCCATTTTCTGAAACCCTAGAGCCCTCTCCATGGGCATCAAGCTTTTGAGTGCGTAATCCCATACTAGACGTAGTCACTTCACAGTTGTTCTCTCTTCCTCCTAACATCACACGACTCCGGCCGGTGCCCTGGGTGGGCTGCTTAGCTCTTGGACAGCTCTGCTTCCCCAATCTTCCATTCCGTCCTCCCTACCCCTCTGTAAGGCACACAGAGCAGGTGTTTTCAGATACAAGTATCCACGGGGAGTGGAGCCAGTGTCGAGCAGAGACGGGCTCTAGCAAACACTTGCTAGAAAACAGACCCGTCCGAAAAATAAGTTTCTTCCTCAATACCGATTTGATGAACGAAGGCGTTTGTCTGTCGTGAGCCTTGCTGGTCTTCAGTATTTCATCTGTGGTGTAAGAACGACAGATCTTAAGTCATGAAGATTTTTTTCAAGGACATCCAGCACTTCCTTCCCTTTGGTTAACCCCTTTCAGGTTCGGAAGACGTTGGTTAGAGATAAATAATACAGAGGATGGAAACAAGAGCCTCCTCCAGTCCTCTGAAATTAGAACTGGAAATATTTTGTCGAGTCAATATCGTTGCCAGTGAATTATAGCTCTCAGTGGGATTTTTAAAAATTGCTTCTCCGGTCCGATTTTAAATACCTTAGTAAATTTGCCTGTGCCTCCTCCCCGGAGAGGTTATTATTTAATGTAATGGTGCCCGCTCTCACAGCATTACGAATGTTCTTCTCCAACTGAATTGTATTTCCACATGTGTGCACTAATACTACCTTAACACCCCCTCCAGGTGTGTCTCCCTCCAGACCCTCTCTCCTGGTCACTTCATCGCTGCTATACATTTGTACCCTTGCCGGTTTGCATCTCGTGACCTCTCTTTCCCCGTAATCACGTTGGATGTTCGTTTATTTTTTTTTTTAAGATTTTATTTATTTATTTGACAGACAGAGATCACAAGCAGGCAGAGAGGCAGGCAGAGAGAAAGAGAAGCAGGCTCCCCGCTGAGCAGAGAGCCTGATGCGGGGCTCAATCCTAGGACCCTGGGATCATGACCTGAGCCGAAGGCAGAGGCTTTAACCCATTGAGCCACCCAGGTGCCCTGAATGTTTTGTTTCTTGATTCCTGGCTCTGTGGTTCACCTGCTGTTAGATACCTAGGCACACACACTTATTCTGAGAGAGATGCCATTTCTGTTATTTCCTCGACGTCAAGCCCAGCTCGTCACGACTGGTCATTGTCACATCATACTGAGGGTCTGTGCTCATTATTTTTTGGTGGATGTTCCAATTAACAACCAATATACCCAGATCTACTGCTTTATCCCAAGGTGAGTCTGCACATCGCTAATGACAGAGAAAAGAAAAGCAAAGGCTCTCCTGTTGTAAAACACAAAACTCAGCTGCAAACACAACCTGCGAATTTCAGATGGTATATGCTTTTGAGCAATGTTATAAAACCAGTCACAGGATGATGGCAGGACTGATGCGGGCCTAGTAACACTGGGTTTGGTTGGGGCTGGAATGCTGTTTGGTCATTATTCCGAGGCAGGGTTTGAAGGCTGGAAGTCCTACACTGTGATTCCAACTTCACCCACTTTCTCTTTTCCCGCTCAGCCTGCCTCACAAGCCCTTGGGGAAGAGAAGCCCGGTAAGGCGAGCACAATGACTTGCAAGTAGACACCTTGCCCTAGGGACAGGACTAATGAAAACAGAGTGACAGTGCAGAATAAAGCATGTAGGTTACAAAGGAGGTGGGTTTCAAGGCAACGGATTAGGCTGATTGATCCTGATGGATATGTAAACCTGGAGTCCCAAACTCACAAAGTTCTGAGAGCTTCCACCCAGGTATGGGGTCAGGCATCTGTGCTCAGGGGTTGTTCATTTACGTCCTCAAGTCTCTTGCCTGAAGAGTTCACTCTAGAGATTGGCCGGCTCCAAGTCCAAGAGATGAGCTCTCAGACTGGGCTGCTTCTCCCAGCTCTTTCTCTTGGAGGTTTTGTCCATTTATTGTTTCCAGCTTCCACTTGGCAACATCTTTGGCATCTGTCTCAGTCTTTGCAGGCTGCCGTGACAAAATACCCCAGATGGGGCTAATGTCCTCAGGGAAATTACAGACGGGTGGGGGAGGGATACAGACCTGGTGCATCCATGCTGCAGGGCTCACAATCCAGGAGACAAGTGTGGGCAGTTTCTGTGCAGATTAGGAAAGGGGCTCTGGTTCAGGAGGCGACTGAGTCACGGAAGCAGACTTCAGGGAAGTTCTTGGTCTCACTGAAGAGGCTGAAATGGATGGCGCCTAGATGCTCTGGGATGGGGAGGGGAGGATCCAAGACACATCCCAATAGAGGGGAGGAGCAATCCCACTGTATTCCCAGAACAAGGGAACTGGGCAGGAGGTGAGAGGGGATACTGTCTAGTCCCGGATCAGGGACTGAGCTGGTGTCCACGTCTCCATTGTGCTGGACTGGGGCCCTGCAAACCCATTCCTGCTGGGCCCCCTGTCCCCAGGGTAGACTCTACTGCAGAGAGCAAGAGGACAGACCCCAAGCTTGCTCCTTCCTCTTCTCCCTGTGGGCATCCATGGTCTTTCCTCCTGAGAGTCCACCCAGATAGGCTCCTTTCTGCAGGGACGGCTGGATTCAGTGTGCAGTTCACTGACTCTCACAAGAGTGGCTGCATCAGGCTTTCCCAGGGACGCCAACACCAACTATCCAGGGGCCCCTCCTCGAAGCTCAGGGTCACTGGTAGCAGTGACACAGTGGCGCCCCTTCCTCAGAGGTCTGCGAGTCTCAGCTCCTTGGGGACCCCTCAAGCACCTGAGATTCACCATCTCTTCTCATCCCCACAGCCCAGCAGTGGTGGTTGCCACTGTCCTTGCTGCCCCCTTGTGCCCCTGTGGACACAGCCTTGCCCTTCCCACTTACTTTCTTCAGAGCCTGATGACGAGTTGACAGTTACCTCGTTTTTCTGTGTTGGAATAACTGGTGCGTTTCTGCCTCCTTTTTAATGCACACATGAACAAATGCAGTGTCTGTGTTAATACTTTTCTGACGTTCCCCCCATGCGTTATTTGCTATCATGTGTTCTGTTGTACTTGCTCATAAACATGTGAAACTGATTTCCATAGACCTGAATGTCTGTGCAATTCTCATGGTATGGGTATAGCCATCCTCCCGATGATGAACCCAGCGAGCCAGTCACAGTCCCTCAGATTACATTTACTCCTTTCTGAGTGAGCTATTAGAGATCGGTGTGTACTATCTAGGTTTGGCCAAATTAGGAGTAATTCCTGAATTTCTACGTTTTGACACAGACATCCTTAAATCCAAATTCTGTATGCAAAGAATTGTTTTGGTGACTCGTTTGTAATCAGGTAAAAATACAGTCATGAAAAAAGAGGATTAATTGACAGATTTTTAAACGTTTTTAGTTTCTGATTTTGACTGCATCTATTGCCTGAAGTGGAGTGTCATTTTGTTTCACGGTCGGCTCCCTAACAAGCAGCAATTTGTCAGCACTATCCTTGAACATGAGAGATGATGGAAATACGGGCAACTCAAGACATGCGAAAAATGATGACTTATCAATTGCCAACATAAAGGGTTCCGCTGAAATCAATCTCACTTAACCCATTACTTCACTAATATCCACTCCAATCCATTTTTCTATTCTGTTCCATTTATTTCCACAACAGTCCACTTCCATTATTTCAAACCGACGATTTGTTTTACAGATATCTTTAAAAATACATTTTTCCCAATTCCCACTTTATGCCTCATTTAATATTATAATCTGAAATCATTTAGACATTATTGATTTCACTATCCTGGTAAATGAACTATCAATTAATATGTGAGTAGGGATCGCCAAGTTACCATAGATTGTGAAAAATAGGTAAAAAACTACTAAGTTCTCAAAACTAAAAACTTAATGTAGTGGCAATACAGATCTGAGTTGAACAGACAAAATAAAAAACGGAGGGGTCCACTTATACTCAGAATCTCCTGCTGTGCTATGTGATGAGTGCTCATAAAAGAAAAATACTGCAATTTCTCTCTCTCGAAATCCTTTCCATCAGTTTCTCACTTATATTCTGAAAGCTGAACACATGCACACCAAAATTAGGAAGAGACCAGGGCGTCTGGGTGGCTCCGTTGGTTGAATGTCCAACTCGATTTCATCTCAGGTCGTGATCTCAGGGTTGTGGGATGGTGAGATCAAGCAGCCCCCAGGAGGGATCTGCTTGCGATTCTCCTCTCCCTCTGTTCCTCCCCTGCTTGCACTTTTGCGTTCCTCTAAAAATAAATAAATCTTAAAAAAAAATAATGAAAGAGACGAAAGAGTTTGATGAAGTGTAAATAATTGGTGAGAATGCCCGAATCAGGATTTTCACTCAATTTTGGTGTGGACCTAAAGTGGTGATTAGGTCTTAAAATATTCATAGATTTATTTTTTAAAAAGTCGTTTTAGGTTTGCAGAAATATTGAGTGGAAAGAACAGGTATATGCATATATATTATATATATTTCTATGTATATAAATACTAGTTTTCCCTAGTATTATATAGCATTAGTGAGGTATATCTGTTACAATTTATGAGCCAATATTGACTCATGTTTATTAACCAAGGTCTGTAACTTACTTTAGGGTTGACTCTTTGTATTCTCTAGTCTGTGGGTCTTAATAAATGTATAAGGAAATGCACGTACTGATGCTGTATCACACAGGGTGGTTTCCATGTTCTAAATACCCCCTGTGCTCTACCTGTTCATGCTCGCATTGCTGAATAATGTTCCACTGTATGGGTGTATTATGGTTTTTATCCTCTCATCTATTACAGGACCTTTGGGTCGCTTCCAGGTTTGAGGAATTATGCATGACATTATTATAAACATTCCAGATTTTTATGTGGATGTAAGTTTTCAACTTTTTGGATAAATATCAGGAAGCATGATTGCTGGATCATACGGTCAGAGTATGCTTAGTTTCACAAGAAGTTGGCAAACTGTGTCCCAAAGTGGCTGAGCCATTTCTCCTTCTCATCAGCCATAAGTAAGAGTTCCTGTTGCTTCACATCCTCATCAGCATTTGGTGCTGTCAGTTTTTTGGATTTTGGCCATCCTAATAGCAAACTAGTGGTATCTCATCGTTGCTTCAATTTGCAATTTCCTAGTGACATAAAATATTGAACATCTTTTCATACATGATTTGCCATCTGTGTATCTTTCATGAGGCGTCTCTTCAGATCTTTTGCCCATTGTTTAATTGGGTTGCTTAAGTGGGTTCTTACTGTTGGGTTTTAAGAGTTCTTTGTATATTTTGGATACTAGTCCTTAATTACATATGTTTTTTGCAAAGATTTTCTTCCAGTCTGTGTCTTGTCTTTTTATCAGGAGAAGGAAAAGATAGTGATGAGAATAGAACAACACACGTAGTAATGTACTGTATAAATCTATATCTATGTCTATGTCTATATCTTTATCTATATCTATATCCATCTATATCTCCTCTTTGCTAGAACACTATCCCACTTGTGAGAGTAGCACTCAGGAACTTCTGCTCTCTCTCAAGCCGCCCTGTTCTGTCTCATCATGCCGACATCTCTGTCATTCACTCAATTCCTTCAATAGGTGTAGTCAAGCTTGTCTTGAGTGTTGATGATGTTCTCATCTCCATTTCAGATCCCTGTGTTTCCATACGCTCACCCTCTCACTTCCTTGTCTCGTGTAGAGGACACAATCCTTCTCTTTCCCAGGTTTCCTCCAAGAAGTTTACTTCATCCTCAGAATCTCTATCCACCAGTTATTTCCTCTTTTGTGTTTTATTTTCTCCATTTTGCCTTCTCTATCTTATGAAAAAGAAGTTGGAAACTTCTCTTGACCTCACTAACCATTCAATAGAACAAACTCTCTTCAATGTCAAACTCTCTAACAGGCATGGCTATTTTCTTACTGTGCCTACTCTTTCTATCTATAATTTTCTCTTGCTCTGTAATGTTTCTCCCTATATTACTACTAAAATCACATATCCTACCTTATCAAGGCTCACCTTCTGTTCACTAAAGCACCAGTCTTACTATCTTTGAACTTGGACAGCATTTGACGTTATTCGACATGTTTTGATTCCCACATCCTTCTGGATATCTTTCCTTCTTAAGGCTTCTATCAAAATACATGTTTTCCTGGTTTTCTTCCATTTGTATTGCTTCCCAAGGCTTTCTTTCTCTAGACTTTGTGTGTGCGGGGGTGTTTGTTTGTTTGTTTGTTTGTTTTTAAAAATAGAGAGAAAGCAAGCAGGGCAGAGTGGGTGGAGGGAGAGAGAAATTCCAAAGCAGACTCCTTGCAGAGTGCAGAGCCCCACCAGGAGCTCGATCTCACCACCCTGAGATCATGACCTGAACTGAAATCAAGAGTTTAATGCTTAACTGACTGAGCCACCCAGGCGCCTCTCTTTCTCTAGACCTTTAATGTAAGGTGTTTTTTTGCTTTGCTTTGTTTTGTTTTGTTTTGTTTTTTAAAATTCTGGCTTCAGCTGCCTTTCACCCTCTCTCTTTCAACCTTCTCTCCTGAGCTTGGGATAACTTACAGGCAATAGACTTGAGTTACCCCTCTCCTCTGACAAGCCTCCAGTACAATTTTCCAGCTTTGGACTGACTGAGCTCAAGCTGCACACCTCCAGTGGTCTTTTTGGCATCTACTACAACACGACCTCCTTACACCCTAAGGTTGCTGAGGTCCCAAATCAAACTTTCCTCCAGAATCTACTCCTCATGTCCCTGATTTTCCTGCTTCTAGTAACGGTCCACTATTCCCCAGGATGCAGCCTTCATACTTGGCTGCATCTTTGAATTTGTCCTTCACAGTCAGCTGCTCCATTAGGCTGCTTCAAAGTCTAACAGTCCATCAGCCTTCAAGCTGAATGCAATTTTTTTCTGGCCTTGGAACCATCATAATACTGGGCTTCCAGTCTGTATTATTTTCTGAGAAGTTTTGAAAAAGAGATCTCCATTCCTATGTTGTAAGATGTCCTAAGGAATGTGCAGAATCTTAATTCTTTTCTATCAACATAGTGCTCACCACAGTAAGCATATATTGTCTATGCTCAAATAATATTTGCTAAATTAAGTGGAGTTGAACTTCCTTTGGTTCCTTTCATCACCTCTTTTCTGTAACTGGAGTCCCAGATACCAAAATTTTGCATTTATCTAATTTCATGTTTTTAACTTTCTAAATCTTAATTAAGTTACTCATAATGTCTTGTAATCATCTAGGATATTAACAAAAGTTGGCAACTTGCCAGCAGATTTGGCATTTTGAACTATGTGGCAGAAATGAAAATCAACCAGCCAGCCCAACCCTATCATTACTCAAACAAAAGCAATGTACTATGGACTTAATCCCTTGTGTGGTGAGAAGACATTTTCACTTAACTTTCCCTATTCCAGTCTTCTCAGACTTTCTGAGAAAGTACCCTCAGGGTAAAATTCTCCTTGTTTTCAGTGTAGTCTGGCTGCCCTTGAGGTAATCCTGTATGACTAGGTAATGTGTTTTAACAATTACGGCATTTAAAATATTTTGGTCTGCTTGGTTTCATTGTTGGATATGTAAAAGACTTTCAAAATTTAGCCATGGCTTAGTTCCATGCCAAGGCATTCTGACAGAAAAGATGCACGGAGATGTGAGCTATGACCTAAGCTATTCTAGAGAGAAGTGACATGGAAGCCATTAGCTCTGATCTTGGCCGTACGCTCCTTTCCAGTGGCCAAGGGAACTTAACAACAGTAAGTGCAGGTGACCATCTCTGGCTGCTGGGTGTTAGCTTACTGCCAAGGGAGTTGCCCCAGGGAGCATTAGATGGTAGTTTCATAGATGGGAGGTATAATGAGGAGACCCTCCATAACCCCCACATCCAACTCAAACTGGTGGCTCCCAGGAGAGGCTCAAAAGTGATTTTTGGCTTCACAGTTTTGGCTCAAGCTGTGTTTTTCACTTTGTTGGCCCAAACAGAGTATTAAATCTTGGCTAGACACTGATGTCCAAAAGTCATGAGATTTCACATAGAGCTATGAATTTCTGGCTTCTTGGTATCTGGCCTCCATACTCACATAGAATTACTTGGCTGGACCTAAGAGTGTTCAACTCTTTTGTGATGGGCTGGTGCTTTGTCTTTCCAACCAACCCTGTCACTGAGCCAGACCAGTTCCTATCCATCACCCTTCATTTTATCCAGTGAGGTAAACCCTGTGGGTGACACAGGTCCTCATTATGTTGAAGCCTGTGACCCTAGTAATCACTTGGGAGTTGCACAACATCTCAAGTCAACTCTTTTTTTTTTTTAAGATTATATTTATTTATTTAACAGAGAGAGATCACAAGTAGGCAGAGAGGCAGGCAGAGAGAGGGGGAAGAAGGCTCCCCACTGAGCAGAGAACCAGATGCGGGGCTTCATCCCAGGACCCTGAGATCATGACCTGAGCTGAAGGCAGAGGCTTAACCCACCTAGGAACCCCTCAAGTCCACTCTTATTCATCAGAAAGAATGGGTGTATTTTCAGGATAAGATGAAAAACCCAGTTTGAATGGAATAATAACCAACTACCACTAAATTAGAAGAAGCAATCTCTTAGTCTCTAACTTGAGAGTCAAGGAAACATTCTTATGCCATAGTATACACCCACCACCCACTTGCCTTTGTTTGCTATTCCTTATATTAAAAAACATTTTAAACAAAGACAGTTATGTCATCCTTTCAGCCTTCACTTTTATCAGATTCACTGGCAAGGAAGAGAGTACATGGTCTTAGAAATACAATGTAGCATTTTCCCCCCAGTTTTATTATTTGATTTATTCACTCTAAATATGCATTTGAATGTACTTAGTACCAATGTTACCTCCTATATGACCAACATTATCTATAGTGTGTTTTCAATTATTTTAGTCCATTTGCTTTTAAGGAGCTTTCACAAACAAAAACAGAATAAAATGTTCTCTAAAATCATTAAACTTATTGATGTTTTTCTGAAGTTCAATAACAAACATTTACTCTAAAGATTGAATTTGGAGCATGAGGTCAATTTAGTGTTTCCTAAAACTGTTTTGAGTAGAACACCAGTGCTGTATTCTTTTTTTAAAACAGGCAAAATTGATATACAAAAATTACATATATTTAACGTATACAATATGAAAACTTTAGGCATATACATATATCCATGAAACCATCACCACACACTGCAAAATCTCACTTACATGTGGAGACTAAACCAGTCAATGTAGAAGCAGAGAGTAGAATGCTAGTTGCTGGGTATTGGAGGGTGTTGAGAAAGGAGAGTTAATGTTCAATGGGTATAAAGTTTCAGTTATGCAATATGAGTTAGCTCTAGAGACCTACTATTCCACATAGGGCCTATGGTGAACAATACTGTGTTGTGCCTTTGAAAATTTGGTAAGAAAGTAGATCTCACATTGTTTCTTCATCTATAAAGCAAGAATAGTTGCACTTGCTTTACCAAGCTGTAGCAAGGTTTAAAAATCATGTTTCCATAATGATTCACACAGAGTAGGCACTGAAAAAAAAAGTGATTCCTGCCCTCCTGGTTATTATTTTCAATATCATTATTGAAAAGCAGATACAGGAACTTAGTGGGATGAGACAATAACAAGTGGACACCAATCTCCTCAAATTCTTTTGGAATTTAGACAGAAGGGGAGTAACAGAACACATGCATGCAAACAAATGTTAAAGCCACATTGATAAATGCAATTTCACAGGGACAGACTTTGGGAAGGGTGTGGTCCAACAAGGGGGAACCAAGTGGGATAGATGTAAGTCAAACATCAGGGTGAGGACAGGTTTGGCCAAGGGTCCTTCAATGGCAGCAGTTGGTCTCACAGAGCCTGGTTCCTTTACTATGTTCAGTGGAAGACTGTTGTTTGAGTGAAAGGACTGAAGCTGGGCCATGGAGGATGGAGAAAGAATAAACGTGAAGATCCCAGAGTAAAAGGTGACTTTCTTCATAATTTTCTGAAGATGGACTTTGATTATCTTATAGAAATATTTCCTAAAAGCTCATGATGGAAAACAGAGAAATTCTCTTTAAATTGGGTGCCAGAATCTTCAAATATCCTCCAAAGTAATGTTTTCTGTATCTTGAAACTCTTCCCATTCTGATTTATGAAAGCAGACAGTGACAGATGGAGAAGCTGAGCAGCCGTGAGGGCCCTGGTCTCACAATGGCCTCATTTTCTAATAGAGATTAGCAAGGGCTGATAGCACCCCTGTTCTTCTGAGTGATATGCAGTACAGTGGGAAACTCAATTACAGAGTCTTTGGTATTTTGATACTTAGGAGTTTCAATAGTATAAGGTGCAAATGTCTGAACAGATCCTGAGGTTCTTGGAAGAGAAAGAAAGTGCTCACCAGCTTGGCCCAGACTGAAGGTACAGACTGAGGTAAGTTGAGGCACCTGGCACAGTAGATGGACTGAATGAGAAGAGAGAAGGCAGATGCTGACCAGCAGAAGGCAGATGCTGACCAGCAGAAGGCAGATGCAAACGGTGCTGTTAATTATACCCCTGTCATCAACAAAAAAGGGGCACAAGACTTCAACACCTCAGCCATGAGGAAACTATACAGCTTTTCCCTTGGTTATAATTTCTTTTACCTTTCCATGTGGCAGAAATCACAGTTACAGGCCTGCAGTGTATTTGCAACCAACGGCTCATGTTACTTTCAGATGCCTCCGCTTCGCTGTGGCACTGAATCACCTGCAAAGACATTTACTATTCGACTGAGTCCAACGTCGTACACGTCATTCCTGGCTTATTCTACGAGGCTTTAAATTTTTCACTGAGGACTTCCACTTTTTCTCCATGATTGGAAATGTTGATTTTATTTTCCAGAAACAGCCATGGAAGATCTCACTCCTGATCCTATTTTGAATTGCTTACTGTTAAGTCTTCTGAAGGCTCTTCCCTTCCCCCTCACACCCAGCAAGCACTGCATGGCTCGTGAGTGTAGCACACGAGGGTGCATGTGCTTTGGAACCAAAACAGGTGTAGTACATTTGATTCACTCGTGTGGTGAGCTTCAATCTGAATTCTTTAAGTGGTCTGTATTTAAAAAGCTACTTATTAAATGTGACGGAAGAGTACACTGCTGAAGAAAGAAATTAATAGGGTACATCAACATCGCCAATTCAAGTAGCCACCTGGTCACGAATCAGAAATCCCAGCAGAGAGGCTCAAGGAGCAAGTACGTGGACACGACCTTACAGATAATTACATCGTAGAACACATGTACCTCAGATGCATGTGATCATGTGATTCTGACATGATCCAGTGCAATCGTTATATATAATGATGTGCGGTGATCCTGGATGATAGGCCAGTCATTACTTGCATCTGAATTATTAAAATTGTTCTGAAACTTTCTGAATGGATAATTTGCCTGCCTCTGGCCGGCTGCGGGAGTATTTACTCATGTCATCATGGAAAGAGAGGCATGATATACGGACCATTAAGGATGTGCCTTCACCTCTGCTAACTGCCCACTTAGATGAAGCAGGGGTACACATGAGAAGTGGGGCCCTGCCACGGGGAGGACCCCAAGTGTCTCTTCAGAGACCTGCTGGATATTTCCTGAAAGCCGGTTAGCTCAGTGCCTGAGGATGGAAAAGGATCTTTGCTCCCTGGCTTGGATTCCAGGTGCGTGATCGTCTTCTTCATTCTGATCTTTACAGACATATCAGGGCTCGTTTTTCTCTTCATCTTCCTCCACAGCCTACTCGTGATGAAAAACATGCACTCTACCTTCTGAGACTTTGGACATCAGGGGATGGCATAGTTGGCATATCAGAAAGGAAGGCTGGGAGCTGCC
Source organism: Lontra canadensis (assembly GCF_010015895.1). Lineage (NCBI taxonomy): Eukaryota > Metazoa > Chordata > Mammalia > Carnivora > Mustelidae > Lontra > Lontra canadensis. The sequence continues at coordinate 7,080,499 of NW_022631070.1, read as the reverse complement.
CCAGTTTCTAGGCTGGCATTACAGGTCACATGTAGAAGAAAGAAATAATTAAGAACGATTTTGTGTTATTCTCAGTGGGCGGCTCCTGGGCTGTGAGCCTGGAAAGTGAAGGACAATTCTGGGAAAAAAAAATGACAAAACATAAGGTCCTCTTGAAAACATAGGGCCTTCCAGATATTAAAAATCAGTAGTCATTGTCACAATGCCAAGAAAATAGTACAGAATAATTCAGGTTTTTATTTGTACGTTGTTAAAGCAGTTGGGAATTAGTTTATACAGGTGACCATCTGATTTGTGTCAATTAAGGGGCCTTTTTAAAAAATTTAATTTAATTTATTTTTTTTCAGTGTTTCAAAATTCATTGTTTATGCACCACACCCAGAGCTCCATGTAATCTGTGCCCTCCTTAATACCCACCATCAGGCTCACCCAACCTCCCACCCTCCCCCTCCAAAACACTCAGTTTGTTTCTCAGAGTCCACAGTTTCTCATGGTTCATCTCCCCCTCTGATTTCCCCCCACTCATTTCTCTCCAACCCAATGTCTTTTGTGTTATTCCTTATGCTCCACAAGTAAGTAAAACCATATGATAATTGACTCTCTCTGCTTGACTTATTTCACTCAGCATAATCTCTTGCAGTCCCGTCCATGTTGATACAAAAGTTGGGTATTCATCCTTTTTTCTCCACATCCTCTCCAACACTTGTTTACTGTCTTGTTAATTTTGGCCATTCTAACTGGTGTAAAGTGGTATCTCAATGTGGTTTTGATTTGAATCTCCCTGATGGCTAATGATGATGAACATTTATTCATGCGTCTGTTAGCCATTTGTATGCCATATGGACTAGTGGAACAGAGTACAGAGCCCAGATATGGACCCTCAACTCTATGGTCAAATAATCTTTGGCAAAGCAGGAAAAAAGGACAGTCTCTTCAGTAAATGGTGCTGCGAAAATTGGACAACTATGTGTAGAAGAATGCAATTTGACCATTCTCTTACACCATACACAAAGATAAACTCAAAATGGATAAAAGACCTCAACGAGAGGCAGGAATGCATCAGAATCCTAGGGGAGAACATAGGCAGTAATCTCTTTGACATCGGCCACAGCAACTTCTTTCAAGATAGGTCTCCAAAGGCAAAGGAAACAAAAGTGAAAATGAACTTTTGGGACTTCATCAAGATCAAAAGCTTCTGCACAGCAAAGGAAACAGTCAACAAAACAAAGAGGCAACCCACGGAATGGGAGAAGATATTCAAATGACACTATAGACAAAGGGCTGATATCCAAGATCTATAAAGAACTCCTCAAACTCAACACACACAAAACAGATAATCACGTCAAAAAATGGGCAGAAGACATGAACAGACACTTCTTCTATGGGGCCTTTAACATGGGGTGAGAACTAATAGCTAAACTTTCTGTTGATTAGAATCTTGTTTAATCCTTAAAAAACGTAGGAAGTAAGAATTATTGTATCCTTTATAGATAGGCAAAAGGAGAATTCTGTCATTTGCTCAGTAAAGCCCAACTAATACACTAGAAGCCAGGAGTCAAATTTGGATCTATCTTTATAGTTTGCTGCTCTTGACCGTCATACTTGACATAGGGTCAGAGAATGGCAGTGATTTACTAACAAGAGAGAAAGCTCTTCAAAGTAGGCTTGCTTGCAATGTAGTGTGATTATAAACTTGAGCATTTACTCATTTAATTTAGTTGACTTTTGAAATGAATATACTTGTTATTCAGTACTTTGTAGATAAGGAAACTCAGAAGTAGACTGATCAGTCATTGTGCAAAGCCTCCTGCTCTGTTCAGTATGGAAATACTGGTGCATGTGGGTATCCAAGTTTATTTAAAACTAATTACTATAGTATACTCAGTTCTCAGTTGCAGGGGACACTTTTCAAGTGCTCAATGGCCCCATAAAGCTAAGGGCAATTGATCTGATCTAGATTGCTTCCATCACCCCCAGAAAATTCTGCTGGACAGTGTTGCCAGGTTGTTACTAAACTCAAGCACTCTTTCTGGGTGTATGGCTGTGCTTCTAGGACCTTATGTAGTTAGATATGCTATGGGCTGAGTTCCAGCCTGTGTGATGTAGGCAGAAGTAGTAGATACTATTTCCAAGTCTGGACCATGCAAAATCTCATGAGAGATGCTGCCTGTTTCCTGCTCAGTTCATGTGATGCTGTTGGGCCTGTTGAATTGATAGCCACACGTTGATGAAGGGGTAGACAAAAGATGGAAGGAACCTGGGTCCCCTGATTTATTGCCTGGAAAGAAATAGCCTGCCAATTAAATTAGGACCTCTTGTTTTGGACAAGATATGAGTAAGACCTAGATTTCAACTCCAGATCTGTTGGGATTTGGGGGTTCTAGCCCATTCTAGCCATCAGTCAATAAGCTTTGGAATTGTGATTTGAACTTAAGAAGTCTGGTTGGAGAACTTGGCTTCTAATCCCCTCACTGAAATCAGCAAAACAGGATCAACAACACAGACATGAATCAGACCGGAGGAATATAGCACAACCAACAAACTTCTACACCATCAAAGAATTTTCTTTACATTCAGGATTGGGGACTTGTACATGGTCATAACAATAGTAATATAACACTCATTTTTAATGGTGTGTGCTGAGGATCTGCATTATTGCATTTAGTCTCCATGACAACCATATTAGATGGTTGATTAGATATTAGATACTATTAGATACTATTAGATACTATTTTATCCCCAATTTACAGATGGGCACACTCAAATTCATCTAAGCCAAGTAACCTGTCCATGGTAATAAACTAGTAGGGGAAAGCACCATTATTCCAACTCCGAAGTGTAGCTGAAGAATTATGGGAAAACACACAGAGAATCTGAGGGACCTTTCTGACAAGTGGCTGTTACCAGGATGGGCCTGAAGGGTTCAAGCAGAGCAACAAGGAAGCAGGATTCACGCTTGACCTGTGGCTCAAGAGACAGTCTGCAGTGAGAACAGCTTGCCTGTGTTCAACCCCATGTGTGTGAGTGCATGTGTATGTGTGTCTAGTGTGACATTCATTGGGTAAATCTGTATGAACTTTGTCTAAAGTGCTCTTTATATATATTTTCTAAAGCTCTCATGAAAAAGAAATACTTCTTTCTGTATCAAAAGCCATGCATTCCCAATGAAACTGATGACAGTTACGAGGTTATATTATTAGAGGCTGATCCACACAGTCACTTTGATCCAAGTGGAAGGAAGATAACAACTGATGAAGGCACACACTTGCTTTGGGTGCTTCAAAAGCAAACATGTAATCATTGGTCTGGGTGAAAGCCTGAGCTGTGTGCTGGGAACTTGGTGAGTTTCATTAAATTGGCTCCCACTTTCTATGAAGACCGCACAGGGACAGAAGGGAGGGATGCCCCAACGGCAGTCGCCTACATCCAGCATCACACTCCCACCATCAGATGTCTCCATGGGTGTTCTGTTGTGTTCATATCTTGATAGATACTTTAGGGATGAAAGCAAACAAATGTATTGCTTAATCATCTTCTTTTATAGGTGGGAAAATGGAAGAACACCTTGACACCAGTGACATTCATTTTATCCTGCAGACAAAACCATGAATGAAAGCGGAAGTACCCGCACACTCATGCACACTCACGCACACTCACACACACTCATGCACACTCACGCACTCATAATTCAATTGATCCCAGCATGACGACAGTTGGAAACGAAAACCCTCATACCCAGCAACATTAGATGAAGGTAGAAGAATAAATTAGATGTTACGAATTAACGACGAGCACCAGTTCCTCCGTCTAGTCACACTAATGATTCTTTGTGATAATAATTCATACACTTACTTGGTGAATGGAAGTGATAGATAAAAACACTAGCAAACCGGAGAAGAGATTTGCTCGGTGCTTGGCAACTCATAGCTTTCAAAGGCAATCACCAGAGCAGAGTCTGTCCCAGATCTTCTAGCAAAAGCTTTGAATAATGTATGTGCTACTGCTTTGAAAGTTAAAAATAAGTGTGATGCCGGCAACAGAAGGTGGTACTAAAATACATTCTCTAGTGGCACTGAGGAAAAGGTAAGAAGGAATCCCTTACTTCACAAGAGTGATAATCATGTAAAACATAGTAAAGATCTTGAATAACATGAATGCTCATCTGAAGGAATTATTTAAATCCTAATAAAAGGGAGAAGTCACAAAAGATTCAACCCAGTCTCATAGCTTCTAGAATCTACAATACGACCTTTAGATCTGGAATTTAGTCTCAGGCTCTCAGAAACACTAGCTATGAAAAGCATGCAAGCATACGGGTGAACCAAAAACATCAACAGATCAATAACCAATTACAAACAGGAAATCTGGGGTAAGGAGTGGTCAATGGGGAGAATCAGAACCTTCTCAAACCCACCCAGAAGTTCTACTCTATTCAGAAGTGGGGAAAGCTCAGATTGGATCTTGGTATCTTGGTGGGGCTGCTTTTTTTTTTTTTTCTTATCCTTAAATAGCAAACTTTAAGAGGAGTCAGGTTATAAAACAATAAGACTGTAAGAAGAATAAGAAGTGTCATGTCAGGTAGCCACAGTGGTGTTGTGGGCTGTGAGGGAACTGGATAGTCAGTAAATGGACCCACGTTGTCCAACGGATTCCTTGCAATGTCCATTATGGCAGCCAAGACCCACATGCAGCTGTGGAGCCCACGTATGGCTAGTTGAGGAAATGTTAAGTGAATATTAACATTTATTTAATTTTTAATTTTTTAAAAATCTAAATAGCCACATAGAACTGGTAGCTACTGTATGGGAGAGCTCAGATTCAGACTAACCTGTTTCTAAAACATTTAAACACAAACATTACAATTATTCACTTAACATTTGCCATGCGCCTATGCCATGTCAGGTACTCTATAAGCATTTAACTTCCGATATTCTTACCGCTGGCACAGCCCTGAATGTATCTCAAATAATTCACTTTTCTGTCCAGTGAGAAAACATTCTCAACATGAGAGGACCAAATGTCCTTCCAGTTCCTCCTATCTATTTCTGCCTGCCGTGATCTGAGCCTCTAGGTCCTCCAGCTACTGAGTGATAAACACATGGTGTTATTACAGATTACTTTTGCACAGATTGGCAGGAAATAGAAAAATGTTTGGAGAGCTGTCTTGACCCAAATACAAGAAGAAATTCATAGTGATCCAAATGATATATGTACAACCATGAGGGAATAGTAACTATTTATGTGTTATGGGATTAGAAAATGCAACGCATGTTCGGTTTTAGGTACTTCCTTAAGTCACGTTTTATATTTTTTTATTTTAAAAATTTTAATTTTAATTTTGTTTATGTTTTCTTAAGTGCAATTTCTTTCCTTTCCTCTGTCTTTCCTTTCTTTTCTTCCTCTCTCCCTCCCTTTCTCCTTCCTTCTTCCTTCTCTTTTTTCTTCCCATGTTTGCAGAAGAAGTGGGATTGTCTGGCTGACTTTCTTATTTAAGTGTCATACTGAGGTCTGGGATATGGAAATCATGCCTGTGGTCATTGCCTAAAATCTCTAGATGCACTAGAGAGTCTATTTCTGTTTTCATAAGCAATATTAACAAGTAGTTCCCAGAGGCAAACTTTCATAAAACAAGTGGTTTAGGGTTTCTGCACTTTGGTGCTCTTTGCATTCCTGTTAGAAGTGACATTGAGGTAAGATGCTGTGGTGTGGCCATAGGAACAAGATCCCACAGAGCAAACACTGGCAGGGTTTCAACTGCTTATCTAGCAGCTTCAACTCACCCTATCTCCAGTACGAGGGGCAGAAGCCTCTTGGCAAAGAGCACTTTTAATCATATGTGTGACATGGCAGGATCTGGTGGGACTCCACACTTCCCACCCATATGGGCATGTGGGCACATGCGCATGAGGAGTCAGGGTGGGGTATTGCTGGGCTGAAAGCATCCTCTGTCCCCAGGTGGGGTGGCGTTTAGAAGTTTCTACAAAGGTGGGTCTATGCTGACCACTTAAAGACCTGTAAGGCATATAAAATGATGTTATACATTAAAATAATGACTTCTTTAATGTGATGACATACCATGTATTCAAATAATTAATTAATAACAGTTTTAATTGATCTATTTTTATGTCTAAATAAACATTTATCTTGTTGTTTTGTGTTGTGAGCATACAGATATTGGTTGAATGAGTAAATGTTCTAATATGTCATCATTATTACTCTCAATCAGATTGCCTACCTCAGCCACTGGTCTTCACAGGTGTGTCTTTCTGCCTTTGGAACTTTGCTTCTTGATCATAAAGATGTCGTTTCTCTAATGTTTGAATACCTCCAAGAGTATGAGACCAAAATAGGATTCAATGAAGACCAACTTGTTTTTTATGTCTAGAGTCATTGACATGTTCTTCCACAAATATTTCATGAGATATATAGGTCAGACGTTAGCCAGAGAAGGCAGAAAGAGAATGAGCAATTTTACAAGGTCACATAATGTATTTGTAGCAATAGAATGAGAATTCATGATCCGTATCTTCTGGTCACCAGCCCCGTGCTAATGGATCATAAATGTGGTCATGTCCCTGTCCCAACTCATCCTGGCAACCCAGACAGAGAGGTCCAATCCTGCTTCTTACCTTCTGCCTGTTGTCCAAGAGCAAAACTCAACACATACCACATTCCAAAGACTTCAGTCCCCCCAGGAGTATAGAATCATCCTGCTTGTTCCAAATCCTTATCTTTAAAAAAATCGTAATTCTATATTTAGAGCTGACCAAAGGCCTCCATGGAACGATCATGTTCAGATTTTAGTACACAAACAAATCTCATATTTTCTAAAGCTTATGAAATGGATCTGTCACTCATGGAGCTAGGGAGCACTGGAGCTTTACTTGGATGCTGCAGTTTTTTACCTACTGGGGCCGATGAGAGCATTTAATTTCATCACTCAGTGGCAGGAATCATGACTTATTTCAGTTTCAAACATTGAACTTTTAGTCTTGGAGGAAAGAAAGCAATGCATCTCCCATCTGTATCCCAGTTAGAGTGACAGTTATGTTTTCATGGCATATAATACTTCCAAAAATATTAATTTTTCTGAGAAATGCCCATGTTTGCTCTTTTAATTGGGCATAATATGATCCTGGTGCCACTGTCCCTATGTTCCCACAGCATGCCCTCTATCAACTCAGGGCTGATATGTGGATTTCTTTCCTCAGAATTGTCATGTGGGCATTACAAACACCACACCTGGATGTACACAGGCCCACGGGGCCTTCTTTTAATTCAAGCAGAATGTTGTTCTCATGAGGAGGCAGTGTGTGTGTGTGTGTGTGTGTGTGTGTGTACAAACTCGGAGAGTGGGTGTGGACTAAAGATAGACACAGTAGTGGAACGTCTATGCTACGCACTTTCAAAATTGTAAGTAAGAGAAGTTATACAGGACAGGATCCCTGGAGAAGGAGATCTCAAGGCTTGTTTTGAAGAAATCGTGAACTTGGTGCAGCTTTGTGGCAGATCAAAGGAAAGGATCCTTCCTGAATAAAGCTTTGCCACCTTTTAGGAGGTGATCAGTTAGATGGGGGGACAGTTTGGATGACTCTCAATGCACCATCTGGGGACGTGGTGGCAAGAGTCCTATAGTTGGAACCAAAGGCTGTTGGTCTCTGATTGGCAGCCTCCCAGTAGGAAGCGGACGTGATATGCCACCTCCACTCACCTGAGCTTTCTCCTGTGCTACCTGAGGAGAAAGACCCAGAGGGTTCTTTCTGTTGGATGCCAGCAGACATGTTTTCCTTGGAGAGTTTTAAAGTACATGGACAAATCCCAGTTTGAGCTCTCTTGGGGAACCTGAATTGTCCCCCAGCCACCAGCTCTGGAGCTGAGTGAGGGCCACCCCATGGAAGGATGGGCTTCTCCAGGTCCTAAGGTAAAAAGCATATCTATTATAATGCTTCCCACCATCACTTCTCCAGGTCTCTAAGGTAAAAAGCATATCTATTATAATGCTTCCCACCATCACTTCTTGACCTTGACCTGGGGCTCACTCTACGCTAAGCACTTGGGTCCCGACTTCCTTGCTGTTCCTCAGGACTTTCTTCCCCATGCTGGGTCACAGATTGATATCTACTTGGACTTAATTTTGTTATCCATACCCTGTCTATTTTCAGAATGAACTGGGCTGACTTTCTTTCCACTTGCTCTTGGCCAACATTATCTTTCAGAAATTTGGGATTCAACATTATTGATAAACAACCTAGGGTGTTTGGTTGTTCTTATTTCTTCTTCTTCTCCTTCTCCTTCTCCTTCCTCCTCTCCTTCCTCCTCTCCCTCTTCCTCCTCCTCCTCTCTGCCCCCACCCCCTCTTCTTCTTCTCCGTCTTTCTCTTCTTTTGCTTTTTCTTCTCCGTCTTCCTCTTCCTCTCCTCCTCCTCATCCTTCTTCTTCTTCTTCTCCTCCTCCTTCCTCTCCTTCTTCTTTTTAGCTCTAAAATATAAGTCTTGTTTAGCAGCCTTGAAAATGACACAACCTTGAGCAGTACTGAGGTACAACGTTGGGTCAAACTGTCATCTGGTGGGAATTGGAGGGTGTAGAAGCTCGATGCCATGTTCATTGTGAGGTTCCCGGCAGGCTGGGCCGTGATCATCTCTGCCGTGTTGAGTAGACACTGGGGGGCAGAAATTATTTCATGGGACTGACTGAATAAGTCTGCTCTTGTGGGGGAACCTGCTCAGGCAGCAGCTAAATGATCGGGCACACAAAGAAATGGTGGCTGGTGTCCAAGGGGCCGTGGGGAGGAGGTCAGATGCCTGCCACTGTTAATCTGCCCCTGGTGAATGGGCTTTGGGGTTTATTCAACACCAGGCACCCCTGGGTCTATTAATCATAGGGATTGGGAACCAAGGAGCTTTGTGCTTATATTTGAAAAATTAGTCATACGTCTCTTGATTGAAAAGATGTTTTCTATTATCTCAAGACACAAATGAAGTGGTACACTAATAAAAAGAGTCACAAGGTAGTCATGTATTCTTGGTTAAAGTCCAAAAACAGTTGGAAGGAAGTCTGATGATAATGTGTAGAACAATATTCCCTCTTTATACTGGAGTCTATCCATTTTATGGAAACATAGATCAAACAGTGGCTTCGGAATTGTGAAAACCTGGTCACAACGGCAGGTGGTTTGACCGTGGTGACCGTGTTGTAATGTAGTCTGTAAGAAATGGGATGACAAAGTAATTTCTAAACCCACTCTTTGTTATTTTCCAACAGCAAATTCTGTGATAGAAATCAAATAAAGTTTTCATCTAATTTTACAAGACAAGCATTTCTATGTTTCATGAATATTTCTTGGGGAAAAAAAAAGTACGTGTATGTATCAAGTTCTCAATCAAGCAGTGGAGATTCTACTTCCCAGGAGATGGTTGGTGATGACTGGGGGACATTTTGGATTGTCAGAAGTGGGAGAGGGGGAGCTATTGGCACGTTCTGGGGGCAGAGGCCAGAGATGCTGCTGAACATCCCACAAGATAGTTCCCACTGCAAAGAATCATGTGGCCCCAAGTGACATCAGAAGGGCTGAGGGTGAAAACACTGAGATTACGTGTGTGTGCGTATCTGTATATACATAAGTATATGTGTAAAGATACACATATATACACACAAATACACATATGCACCAAACATGTATAAACTCATACACAATATCATATATACGCAGGTATACATGTATGTACATGCTTATAGAGATATACACATACATACATATACACATATGTATCTAACATGTACATGCCCACACATATAATCATGGACATACAGACACACCTATGAGGCTGCTACACTCAATTATCTATGGGTCCATAGGCCAGTTCTGTGTAACCAAAACAGCCTGATGTTCCAAAAAGGCAGAAATTAGGAATATAAGAAATATAAGATTTTTTTTAGTTCAAGGAAGATTCAGAAAAGGGTCCAATACGAGTACTAGGGAAAAGGCTCCCCTCTTCTCCTTCCCATCCCAGCTGTTTGGGGGACTTTCCCCTTTGAGCCTTGGATGCCTCCTCACTTTTAAAATGAGGCAAATAAGGACCAACTGAAAAAAGCCCATATATATATATATATATATATATATATATATATATATATATATATATGAAGTCACTTTCTAAACATCTGGGTTAGGATAACAATCGAGGGATGCAGAAAGCTGAAGGAAAGGGGAGAGAAGACCAGTAATACAGCCAGAGGGACCCACAGAATTGGGGGCGGGGATGCATTCCCCAAGCTATTTCTAAAGTGAACTTTGCTGGAAGAAGTTTGTTTTTGTTTTTGTTTTGTTTTGTTTTGTTTTTTTTAAACCCCTTTCCATTTCTTAACAACGGTTTCAAAGAAGCAACAATTTATTTCTAGCAGTAATTTTTTAAAAAAGCCCTGCCTTCCAGCTGTGTTTGATTTTGGTTCCCCTTCTCCACCCAACACCTTTCCGTCTGGCCCAGTGCGGGAGCCACCTCCTGTGAGGGACCCATGACAGCACCCCTTCCCCCTGAAGCTCACTCACTTCCTCAGATTTTAGACTGAGTTGGGGATTGAAAAGGACCTGGTAAGGACACTTGACAACTATAATTAAAATGGCCAGTTCACCTCCTTCTGTCACAACTCAGACGTATTTTCAAGAGCTGCATGTTCCAAAATGCCTCCCCACGCCTGGAAATAAAAATCAGATGTGACGTTCCAGCATGGTACAGGCTTTCTCATTAATGAAACCATTGGGGCTGCATCATGGCAGTCTGGACACATTCCTATCAGCGGGGCCAGGTGGGGTGGGGGAACGGTGTGCCCTGTGTGCTGGAAGATAATCCTCAAAACCACTAAATGGGGGGGGGGGCTGGAAGCAACCTCCAAGAGCAAAGCCTGAATGAAAGCTTGTGGGGAGGGGGGCAGCATTCTTAGCATTGGAGGGGCTCTGAGGACAGAGGGGCTGGGATGCAGTGACCATCTGCAGGAGAGACACAAATGTACAGAAGCTGTGTGGCCAGAGCATGACCTCATGCACCTGCCTGTCCTCTCCTGGCAACCCTGGCGTCTGTGAGGAGCCAAGGGGCTTGGATACTGAGTCACTCGTGACTCCCATGGTCCTCAGTCTGTGGGTACAGAGAAGGCAGGCAGGAGTGAGGGACCACCAGAGACCAGCACAGACTCCAGTCAGCACCTCTCATGTGCTCCATCAGTCCTTCAATGACATTTTCCTATTTATATGTGATAGTTAAGGTCGAGTTCATCATCATCAAAGTGTGTAAAACATCCCCCATGGGATGGTCTTTACTTGAGAAGATTGAACATAATTTGTCTTTTAAACAAAATTATTTTTTCTCCTTCTGCCGGGTTCCGTGAAGTATGGGACATCCGCTTGTGTGGCCCTGGCCATCTGCCAAGCAGGAGAACAGCCACCAACCAGTGCCTTCGGTCTCAGGCAGAGCACTGCTGCAGAGGTGAAAAGATCTTCCTCTGTCTTAGAATGTTGCCCCGTCATAGGCGCTCAGAATCCACAACTGGAACATTGGCTCCAGCGGCTAATGATTCGCAGGTGCAGAAGCTGGGACCAACACGTCCCTTCTCTTTCCTCCCCATCTCCCGGCAAGACTAGAAAGGCCACTTGCTAGAAAGCCCAAGGGCTGTGACCTCACACTGCAAGGTTCTTGTCCTCATCACACATTGCTCTCCTGGGTGGGAAGCTTTGTTTTTTTGAGCAATTCTGGGTTTACAGCAGAATTGAAGGGAAGGTACAGAGATCTCCCATGTACCCACTGTCCTCCCACAGCCTCCCCACTATCAACATTCCTACCAGGTTTTATATCAGTTACAATCAGTGAACGAACACTGACACATCATCATTGCCCGGAATCCATGGCTTTCACGAAGGTCCTTCTGGGTGATGTACATTCTATGGGTTTGGACAGATGTATAATGACGGGTACCCATCACTGTAGTATCACACCAAGTAGCTTCACTGCCCAGAAAATCCCCTGTGCTCCACCTGTCCCAACCTCCTCTCCTCCCCACCTCTGTCAACCACTGATCTTTTATGGTCTCCATAGTTTTGTCCTTTCCCTTTCCAGAATGTCTTACATGTGGAATCATGTAGTATGAAGCCTTTTCACATTGTTTTCTTTCACTTAGTGAGATGCATTGGCATTTCCTCCATGTCTGTTCATGGCTCGACAGCTTATTTCTTACTGCTACGTTGTCAGGATAGACCACAGTTTATTTATCCATCCACCCACGGAAGGGCACCTTGCATGATTCCAAGCTATGGCAATTATAAACAAGTTATATTTTTAATGAGTAAATGAAGCAATGCCTCCCAGGCTTTTCTGTCAAAATGGCTTTGCTGACAAAAGCGAATAGAAATCTTGAGTAGCTCATGAAGGGGCTTGGGGTCATCTGCCACAAGAGAGAGTTTCTGGGAGTTTCCTATTTTATCCTAATATGTCTGGCAAATTTGCATCCCATTTCATTTTTTATTATTAAAGATAATGATTATACCTTATTATTAAAAAGTGTAGCTTCCCCAAATTTGATTCTTGGGGCGGGATGGGGGAGGATATTTCTTCCTCCCCCAGCATTGTGTTTTTTCAAGTGGAATCCTTTTATAAAATCCTTTTATCCAAGCCCGGATAGTCCAAAATTATCATGACTCAATGAAAGCACAAAAGTATACAGATCGTCTCCAAAAAACAAAGTGAAATCCTTAAATCACTGAAGTTGGCTAAGTGGGCTTTACATTTCCTACAAGTTCAATTTTAAAAGGAAAGCCTCAGCACACCATTTTATTAAGGATTTCAGTTGATTTGAGTGGATCTTTTCTTCTGAATGAGGACTTTGGCAATGAATGAGTCAGCGTTTCATGTAATTAATTGAAGGCCACTTAGCAGACAGTGGGGTGCAGAATGACAATGTCTGGCGATCACTGTGCTACTCCAAACTTAAAATCCGTTTTGGAAAGTGTTATACACAAGCTGAGTCAGCAGTCCATTGCCACCCCCCCATCACCTGCTGCCTAACGATACCATAATTAGGTCAGGATAATTACCTTGATTTCTATTGTTTCTGCTCAGAATGCCTTAGACTCTTGCAATCACAATGCCATCAGGGAACTGAGAGCTTGTCCCTTTCAATGTCCATGTTCAGGGAAGGCAAGAGCAAGCAGAGATTTTAAGTGATCTGCCCGAGATAAGATCATACAGATGGCTACACACCCTACGTAAATTAACCATTTTATTACATGACTGAAATACTTAAATCAGGTGCCATCATGTCAAGTGCAGAGAACCCCCCTGTGTCTATAGTTTGGGAAAGAACAACAGTGTTTTTTACGTCTTGGTAGCGCTCTCTTCTTGTTGAACATACTTTGCAATTATTTGCCCAAATTATATGTGCCCTTGCTCTCATCCTGACCCTGCTCTGCCGCCATGGTGCTGTTGGCTCATTTAAAACAGCATCTTTGTTTCATCCTTCACTCCCTGAAGCCCCTACCTCGTGCCTTCACCCAGACGGGGGCACAGGAACTCGGGGTCCCATGAATAGTGAATGCCTGTATTCCTAAAAGCAGCATCCAGAATTCTCGTGCCCTTCTTTGCCCTCTGTCTTGCAATCAGACCCATCCACTTGGCTTACCACTAATCCATCACCTGTGCTGACATCTGTAAGATAGAATTTGCAGCCCTGAGGACCGTGTCCATTCCCTGTCGGAGTCCGTGCACCGAGGCAGTCACGTCAGTCATTCTGTGCTGTTGCTCTGGCCACTCCAGCGAGCCCTGTTGGCCCCTCTCACAGGGCCAGCGGCCGCCGCTCTGCTGGAGGGGAAAGGCTGCCAAGCCTAGGAGACAACACTTAGCAGGTGTGTCCTGAGGCTGTGCTTTCTCCTTCCTCCTGCTCAGTGAAAGTGACCGGACATTGCCAAAACCCTCTCCCCAGGAGCAGGACAGGCAGGGTGGGAATCCAAGGGGTGCTCACTTTCAGCAACAGACTTCAAGTGTCAGGAGCAGAGGCCAAGTGGCTCGAATTCACAGGGAGCAGCACAATAATCAGATCGCAGGGAGGGAGGCCCACAGTGGTGCTGGCAGTAACCACACCACCCTGCGCGCTGGCTGCCTGGGGGTCTCTGGTGGGACAGGAGACGACGCCTCTGAGCAGGGACTGCGGATTCCAGAGGGCACAGCATCCCCGTGTGTTGGGTTTGAGGCTTCGTTTCAAAAGCAGCCTCCTTACTGTGTTCTCCATCAGGGCCTCCCATGAGGCTGAGAAATATAATAATCTTCGCAAATATGTCAGTCACTTGGATGAAATTTTAACAGCCTATTATCAAGGTGTAGATGCAGTGGGAAAGTCTCGTTGGGATTTTTAGAGCAGTCTTCCTCTGAGATTCTGCTCACCGGCCCCTAGAGTTCACCTGTACCCCTCTCCTCTGCCTTCTCTGTTCTTCAATAAAAATGTAGAGGGAAGCTTTTTCCCCCTGTGTGTTAGCCAGATTGCCTCAACATCCTTGGTATCAAGGGTAGGTGTTTTGGACACATCTATAAGGAGAATAAGAAACTTCAACCACAAGCTTAGATGCATTAGGTAAGATTCTATCCCTTTTGGCAGAGACCAGGCTCACCTGAATGTTTTATTACAGGTAACATCCTTTTGCAGAGGACAAATGTTGAAGAGGGGGAGGGTCAGCACTGGCCTGGGGTTTGTTGTATACAGGAAGGAGTCCCTCAATGCCTCTGGGATGCTTCCCTCTCGGCTCTCCAGTCAGAGATGGCAAGTGTAGACACGTGTGCCTTGAGTTCCAGGTCCTGCCCTGGAGTCGGTGTCCACACTTAGCATTTGAACCTTCTGGTTCTTACCGAATTTGGTTTTTTGTTTTTGTTTTTGTTTTAAAGATTTTATTTATTTATTTGACACAGAGAGAGATCACAAGTAGGCAGAGAGACAGGCAGAGAGAGGGGGAAGCAGGCTCCCCGCTGAGCAGAGAGCCCGATGCGGGACTCGATCCCAGGACCCGGAGATCATGACCTGAGCTGAAGGCAGAGGCTTTAACCCACTGAGCCACCCAGGCGCCCCCCAAATTTGTTTTACTGGGAAATCTATAGCGATCTTAGCCAGTAGGCAAACACAATGTCGTATTGTTTAGATCTTGATTATTGAGAATATATTCATTTTTGAATATGAGCTTTTCATGATTATTAGGATGTGATGGATGATCCTGGCCTCCAACTTGATAGTCTTTCCAGATGGAGTGGCCAAAAGTCGTCTATACATGTTGCAGCAGGAGAAGTGGAGACGTGGGGACTTCATGGAAAAGAGGTTGGCTGATGATAATTTTAACAAATTCTTCCAGACTTGCAACACTAAATTAAATGTCCCCTGGGATTATTTGAGAGGCTCTGTGAGGCTGCAAGGCAAATCAGAGACAGGGACCCCACGGGCTGGGTAGGGCTTTGGTATGGCAGCGCATCTGTGGGCCTGCAGGGTGGGGGGTACCTAACTGCAAGAAGCTCAACAGAAACCCTGGCTAGGAGCAGAGGGATGAGGCCAACAGCTTCCCAGGGATGCTCAGCCATCCAGGAGCTCTTGTGGAGGTGAAACATACGTGATGTGTTCTATTATAATGGAGTATAATCACATACACTATAGACGTGGTGCATATGTACTATATACGGGAGACTGCACGTGCAAAACCTATGCCGTAACGAACATACTACAGGATAACATACCGCACATTATATACGATGTATGTCATTTATTATTTTAAGAGTCTCTTTTCTTTAGATTTTATTTATTTATTTGAGAGAGAGAGAGCACAGTTGGGGGGAGGGGTAGAGGCAGAGGCAGAAGCAGACTCCCCGCCAAGGAAGAGCCCAATGTGGGTCTGGATCCCAGGACCCCAACATCATGACCTGAGCTGAAGGCACACACTTAACTGACTGAGCCAACCTGGTGCCCTATAATATATGTAATAATGTAGCATATAAATACAAGCTGCGTTATGATACACAGTATATATTATACTAGATACCCATCCTATCTTTTTTTTAAAGATTTTATTTATGTATTTGACAGACAGAGATCACAAGTAGGTAGAGAGGAAGGTGGGGGGGGCATAGCAGGGGGAAGCAGGCTCCCTGCTGAGCAGAGAGCTGGATGCGGGGCTCGATCCCAGGACCCTGAGATCATGACCTGAGCTGAAGGCAGAGACTTAACCCACTGAGCCACCCAAGTACCCAATACACATCATTTCTTATATGAAATATATACTACATATAAGCTCTCTTATCAATTATTACATATTATAATACATCACACATATTATGTTAAAATATATAATATGGTGTATGTACTATAATAATATGATAAAATACAATATACAAGTTCATCATAGAGCATAATGACGTATATGCTATATGATAATATGATAATATATAACATAGATTATAGCTATTATACAATGTTATATAATAATTATATTTATGATCAATCATATTAGTAGAACATTATTTTTGCAGTTAAATATATTCATATTTTAATTGTAGGTATTACTTCTGTATGAGTATATTGCAAAAATTCCCCAAGAGGAAATAGACTGAAGTTGAGGGATGAGGTATTTTTCAGGAGAAAATAACAATGCATGTCTGTTTTCAGGCTGTACAGGTCATTTCTTTTAAACTACCACTATCAGCAGTTTCGAGGTCCCAAGTGCCGGGGGGAGGGTGAGTGTCACAGGGCTGCTCATGGGTGCTCCATTAGTCCCTTTTCCACCATATGGGCTCTCGTCTCCCCGATGGCAGCATGTCATCTCTCATTACTGGGAGAAATTACACATATTGTGCAAACAATGAACATGCTGCTTTGTCCCATCCATTTGTAAGAAAAACATGTGGGGTTTTATGGAAGTGAGTTACAGCTCCACTTTCCTAGCACCATCACCAGTCTCTTCGGTGCAAACACCAGCTTTGTGTATCTCTCATCCCTAAAGGGTAATATGGGCACCTGAGTGAAGTGCTTCCATTCATCCTCAAAAGATCTGTCAGCTGACAGTGTCATTTAAATCATTTTCACCAAAGTGTGCTGCACACAGAGAAATGGTGATTTGGGGAGTAGTCTACCAGCCATGCACTGATGACTCGTAGGACAGGAAGAGAGAGCTTCCTTTCCTCACTATCACTCCAAATGAGACCCTCTCGCTCCAAAACCAACTTCACCCTTGACACCTAATGAAATAGAAACATTGATTGCCCTATCATGGTGGGTCCCCACAGCTTCTGGGGAAGAAATCATCTTCCCCAAAGTGCTTTGCAGCTTGCTTGCTGCGTGACCTTGGGCAAAACTGCTCTTTGAAGTTCACAAGTTCCTGATGATGATGGAACGAGGTCAGGTGCGTAGTAGAGCTTTCACACCTAAAGAAGCACAAACTGGTGTCCACTACTGTCATGGTACTGCACAGTGTCCAACATCTAGGATGGTGCTTGCTGTCTGTTGAGCTGGATGCCTGGGCATTGAGTAGTTGACATTGTACAATATCTCTGTGCAGCAGAATACAAACTTATCAACTTGACTTATTTTGATATGGGGTACTAAAATATATACCATCTTACAAACTCAGGATTATTACCAAATAGAATTTTTTTTTAAAGAGAAGTATAGTTTTCATCTTGTTCTTTCTTTTTATATTGTACTTTAGAAAAAAATCCAAGTAAAATTATTCTACAGTATCACTTTGAAGAAGCAAATGGTGTGGTCAGTAAATAACATCAAGAAATTTTATTTTCATTGAAAATTGAACATTTGAGGCCAACTTTACACAAAGAAGACCCTAATAAAAATGGCTTCTTACCCCTAAAGATTGATTCTTATATTTGCTCATTTTTCTACATGGAAGAACTGATCATGCATTTGCTCAACAAATATTTATTGAGCTTCTACTAAGTGTTTTGCTGAACCGACAAGGCACCAACCACTGGTCTTCGAAAGCTTGTTCATGTAATGATTTGGTTGTCAGAGGAGAGGGCTCTCTCCCTGCTCACTGAGCCTTGAAGTCCCCCCACATTAGCCACAATAATGACAGGAATGTGCCAACGAGAAGTAATCTGAAGGACGTGTGACTCAGTGCTGTATATTTGCAAGATAAGCTTGTCAGAGAGGAGAGGAAATACTTCCTTCTACCCTCTCAGATTCCATGGTGGGAGAACTACACTGCCATGAGGAGTCTTTAGAAGGAAAATGAAGATCTGATGAAATCATGAGGCCCCAAAGCTTGTGTGCCTTTTTTAGGAGGAAGGGTAGATTCTGGGGAATGTCACAAGAGAGGGGCTGAGGCTAGGGCAGTCAACTGGGGAGCGAGAGTGGGGGATCATGACGGAGCTCATGGAAGATCAGGGCCATTTTAGCAGGTGTGTTTACATGGCTTCATTTTGGTATCAATAAGCATGTGCAAGGAAAACCTTTCTCGTGGAAAATTGGATGATCCCCTTTTGGGAAGAGAAAGGGAGGTCAGCCAGCCTGTCCTGCAAGTGCTGATTCTTGAGTGCCTTCAGCTCAAAGGACTCAATATACCAAAGTGGTGTATTTTGGGCTGGCTTGTGCTGAACTCCTTCAAGCTTTAGACACCCGTGCATCATTAATAGTCATTACAAAGGAGTCAAAGGAGCTGTGAGCCCTGAGAACGTCTCACATAACTTACTGAGATTGATAGACAGCAGGGAGATGTCTCTGTCTTGGACATGGCCTGACTTTCTGGTCTCTGATGGTCTGGAGCAGAGCAGAGCTGCTCCTTGGTGTCTGGTGTTTGTGAGAAAGACAAGAGTGTTGTCGGTGGAATCCCAAGCTGGCGCATCAAGCTCCTGGGATTTATGGCCCCAGAACAGACCTACATCCAGATTCCTATAGGAAAACCTGCTGCCTATTTATGGGACAGTGCACCCTGGATCTTGCAGGCCTTGGAGTTCTAGATAACGAGTTATTTATTTAAAGTTGTATCCCCAAGTCTGTACTCCAATCTGCACCACAAATATTTGGCCAGACAATGAAATACTAGGCTTACATTGCATCTCGATTCCCTGGAAACCTCATTTATTTTAGCTGATTCATTCCTCTTGTCAGGCTGGGGTGCCATAGAGAGAGCCCTTCTTAAAAGGAAAATAGAAATTCTGAATTTAATTTAATTTTTTTTCATAACTTTAAGTTCACCTCCTTCTGGCAAGAAGGAATGTGCTATTCAAAGCCATAAAGATAAAGTAAGTTTTCATATATTCTAGGTACAAAATATTCCCTTCATCATGTTCAAGGCAATGATATTAGGTACACGGAGATCCTGTGTTGAGCTTTCATTCCAAACAATGAGCTATATGGTTATTTGTTTCAGTTATTTGCCCTTTTGCTATGTGCTTCTATGCTTTAATCATTATCACTGCTAGTAGGTAGGGGAGGTAGGAAAAAATAAGCAATAAGCTTGCAACTTAGTCATTTGATTTTTCTGGACCTATTGGGAATACAGAAAATGTACCTCATACTTTCTAATGTGAAGGAAAACTCTCTGATCTAATCCTAGTAGGCAGTGGGCACAGCATCCTTTGATACGTCTAAAAGAAACAAGAATGTTAAAATCAGTGAAAGTAAATTATTCTTAACTGTCTTAAAAAGGACACCATTTATACTGATTTCCAGTTTGGTGATGATGTGAAGACAGTTTCCTCTATCAGTCGTTAATCTCTTCAGGAAAACTTAAAAAGAGACTCAGACTTGTAGTTCTAAGTGTGAATCCTTACCTCAATATTTATCTTGTCTTCTACCTCATGTCAGTCAGAGCACCCACACCGTAACATGTCAGATGTGAATATGGCAGAGGTTGGTCTACAGGTTTGTTTTCCTTTAATGCCTACATGAAGAGAAATGCCTACTTCTCATAACCTCTCCGTATCGTCAGGGTGAAATCACTATTCTGTCCTGAGCGCTCTCTTACTTAGACATTGACTTGTGTGAAATCGGACCCTTCCTTCATTGAGACACAAGGCGTGTCCCAAAGAGGGTTTTTAGGAGGCCAGTGAATCAAGTTGGAGAAATTCAACTGAGTTGGGAATGACTTCCTGCTTGAGGTCAAAACCCCGTCAGAGGCTTTCCCTTGAAGACTACAGGTAAATTGTCAAAATCCGGGACATTTCTAAAATCGCGCTGCGTGTGACTTGCTACCAGGAAATGGGATCAAGTAATTAAGCCAGGATCCAAGGGTGGTTCTGTGCTTGCTGGTTCCTGTTTTGAATTGGGTGTTTCGTCATAGGGAATCATATTATCAAACTTCCAGAAATCTGAACCGCACATACTTCAAGAATCTTATTTATCTGTTGCTTAAAGGGTTTCAAGTCCAAGAAGCACTAAAATGATGACAAGGAGAAGACGTAGTACCAAAGAACGCAGCCGCAGCAGCTGGGCCCATCAGGGATCACATGTACGTTAGAAAGGGAACCCAAGGTCAGAATAAGGACCAAAAAAGAGAGCTGTGCAGGGATAAAACATCATCTGAACATTTTTGTTCAGATACATTTGTGATATATATTCTCATATGATGCTGCACAGCTTGTAGGGGTGGAAGCTATTGAACCAACACATTTTCATAAATAGAATTATTGTCTCTATATCTGTCTTGAAAAAGGGTATCGATAGTAGTAGTAGTCTTAGGCCAGGAGTGGGCAGAAGGAGTTGCATATGACTCACACCAGATACAGAGCCAGGCAAGATGGGGTGGGAGGACTAGGCCAGCATTGGGGACAGTTTGATGCCAGGAGAAACCCCCTGCTAGTTGCCACTACCAAGGTTTGTAGGTTGGATTTTCATGGGACTAGCTCAAGACATGGTTGCCAACATCTCTGGCTCCTTTCCATTTTTATTAGGAGTCCTAGAAGGACTTCTTGGCTTAAACTTGGGGAGATGGCAACCTGCGGAATGAGGGAAGATATTTGCAAATGATGTATGAGATAAAGGATTGGTATTGAAAATATATAATGAATGTACACAGCTCAACATCTAAAAAATAAAAACACCAATTAACAAATAGGCAGAAGACATGAATAGACATTTCTCCAAAGACAACATCCAGATGGCCAACAGACACGTGAAAAGATGCTCAACATCACTGATCCTCAGGGAAATGCAAATCAAAACCACAATGAGATATCATCTCACACCTGTCAGAATGGCTAAAATTAGCAGCACAGGAAGCATCAGGTGTTGGTGAGGATGTGGAGAAAGGGGAACCCTCTTGCATCGCTGGTCGAAATGCAAACTGGTGCAGCCACTCTGGAAAGCAGTATGGAGGTTCCTCAAAAAGTTAAAAACAGAACTAGCCTATGATCCAGAAACTGTACTACTAAGTATTTACCCAAAGAATACAAAATACTAATTCAAAGGGGGACATACACCTCTATGTTTATAGCAGCATTAGCTACAGCAGGCAAATCATGGAAACAGCCCAAGTGTCCATCGACTGATGAATGGATAAAGAAGATGTGGTCTATATACACAATGGAGTATTACCCAGCCATAAAAAAGAATGAGATCTTGCCATTTGTAAAGACATGGACAGTACTAGAGGGTATATTGTTAAATGAAATAAGTCCAAGAAAAACAAATACCACATGATTTCACTCATATGTAGAATTTAAGAGACAAAACAAATGAGCAAAGGAAAAGAGAGAGAGAGAGAGAAACCAAGAAATAGACTCTTAACTCTAGAGAACACACTGCTGGTCACGCAGAGGGGAGGTGGGTGGGGGATGGGGGAATCCGTCAGGGGGTGAAGGAGTGCCCTTGTCGAGACGAGCTATTGTACATCTGAAAGTAATGTGACACTGAATGTTGACTAACTGGAATTTACATAAAAACTTAAAGAAAAAAAAAAAAAAACTTGGGGAGGAAAATCACAGGATGCTCTGCTGAGGACATAGTCCCTGCTGCCCTGTGGTGGGCAGCAGCTTCTGGAAGCCCTAACCTCCTAACCAGATGCTTAGACCAGAGGACTGCCTGGGAAGCAGCAGGAGCAGGGATTACGCTGGCTGGTTATGGGTGCCGGGAAGGTGCAGGGCGCTGGCTCTCCATTGGTCTCTGTAGGACACCCCTGGTCCCACCCACGCATCGGCTCCCGGCTCTCTAACACCCCACTGTGTCCACGGCTCCCCGCCTCACACGCTTTGTGACTTTGTCACGCACACTCATTCACTCCCCTGCCTTCCCTGCCCGGGCCATTGTCCGCGGGGCAGAGCCATCACGGGGTGCGCGTACTTGACTACCTGCCTATGCGCATTGATTCCTTTTGGTTTCCACCGCAGTCGTACTGCGACGGTACAATGTTTATGCCCGTTTCTTAGCTAAGGAATGGAGGCACAACAAGGGCGTGGAGCCTGCCCAGAGCCGCAGTGTTGGAGTGTTGGAGCCTGAGAGCTGCAGGAGGGGCCCTGAGCCCACCTGTGCCCCAGTGGTGCCACGCCAAGAATGCTGCGGATCAACCACCTGGCGTCCTGAGCAAGATCCCCTCACCTGCCTGAGTGCCACCCATGCTAACCTAGACAGTGGCACTGAAATGTGGCCCTTCTGCTGAGTCTCTCTCCTACTTGGACCTTGGGGAGGAGAAACATCCAGAACATGACATGTTTTGAAAAACCAAACCAAAGCAAAACTCTGAATCACAGAATCAAAATTGAGACTAAGGCAAGAACTTAGAAATTCAGTCCTCTTTTACAGAAGGAGTTACAGCTGCGTGAGAGCAACAGAGCTTTGCACAGAACCATGCTGGGCTCTGGTGGGGCCGGGTCGGCCTTGCACCTAGGGCCACTAGCTCCGCATGCAGATGATGACTGTGCTCTCACAAGAAGCTTTGCAGCCAGGCAGTCCTGGGGGTCAGGAGGGAGTCACGCCAGGTGCCATCTGCCAGAATTATGGAGACAGATGGCGGGTGGACAAAGGAGAAAGTCAGAGAGAGGAGCACTGCTTTAAGGGTCTGGTAGAAGGTGGGAGGCTATGAAGCCTCCCCAAGAAGGTGAGTGGCCCTAGGGGCTGGTCCCAAATCTGAGGGCCAGGCCAACTCTGTCCCTAGTGTGCATAGAGTAGGGGAGGAAAATAAATTTCCCTCGGCTGGTCAAATCCATGGCTGAGAGCAACCCCTCCCCCCACCGAAATAGAGCATGGATCTTGAGACAAACACAAACAGAAACATGAACCTGTCTGCCTTAGGGTGCACGGGGGAGGTTCCTGGAAAAATGGGCAGCTTGGATTCGGGTCTAAACACCATCCTGCTGGGGGACGAGCTGCTGGAGGCATCTCAGGGCGGAGTGAACAGGTGAGGGAAGACGGCTGGGCCCTTCAAGGAATAGATGGGTGGGGGGGGCATTTGTCTGTCTGCATGTCACCATCTCACCTCCTCTTCCTGAGTCCCGGGGAGGGGACTGAAGGCGCTGGGGTCCTCTCGGAGGGTCTGTCTTCAGGCAGATGAAGGGGTTCAGAGAAAGCCTCTCCCTGCCCCTGTTGTGTCTGAAGTGCCTTCCACTCAACAAGCAATGTGCCGCACACTGTGGGGTGGTGTGTCCTGGACACCCGTGGCGGCGATGTCCTCGGGGCGGCGATGTCCTCGGGGGCAGGTCTCTTCCTTTGCTTTGGGAACTCCGTCCTCCCCTTGCTCCTGAGAAGGGCCTCGCGGGGCAGATTCCGGAGGCCCCGGTGCTGGTCCGCTGCAAGGTGATGCAGGGTCTGGTGTAGAGAAACCGGGGGCCCCAGAGCCTGCTTCTCTGTTGTGTTGTGTTTATAGCGCTTTCCTGAGGTGATGGCCTGGCCTGGCCTTGTCCCTTCTCGTCCCTCCCTTGGTCTTGTAACCCCTACTTCAAGGCAGGGGCCCTTTCTCACTACTTTACTCATCGGAAAACCGAAGAGACAGACACATTTTGGTCTGGCCCTCCGTGTCATCAGCATGGCTCGCCAGTTTTCCTTTCGGACCCTCCTTTCCTCAAAGCCTGTCTTCAGGGTGTTGTGACAGTGTCTTGAGAAGACAGGCAGATGAGGGGTCATCTGGTCAACATCCATGAAGTCTTGCTCTTTCAGACTGTCAAGTTTCATCTGCCTTCCCAGCCTTGACCTGCTCACCCCCCAGCACACACGCGCGCAGCCAGAGTGCGGGAAGTGCGCCCAACACAGAGGCAAGAAGCCTGGTTTTCAGGTGGTGGACACGTCATTTACACTTCTGTCTCTGAGTGGAATCAGTTGGCGTAGTGGACTCAGCATCGCTTTAACTCAAAACTCCTATCCTGTGCTTTCTTTCCTCTAGATTCTCATGGTTTCCTTAAAATAGAGATTCTAGTTTGCCACTCCAGAGCCCCCCACCCCTCAGCACACAGGCCCCCAGGGCACCATCCCCCGAGCCCACGGCTCTTCTTCAGTCTGGTCATGGACCCTGACCCTCCTAAGTCCAGGGCAGCCTCACGCCCTGGGGGAACCACTCAGGAGAGCACGTGACTCATGCCTGCATTCCCAGGACAGGGAATAAGCAACCCGCCCCCCCCAAAGAAAACCAGACAGGAAACAGACACCATCTAAAGAAAGTGAACTCAAATCTTGACTTGTGATTACTTTTCTCCCTGGCTTATTTATCCTTCTCCAACTTTTGCCTTTAAAAGAATTTGGAGGTTCTTACAGACAAGATGCTGGTTGTTGGTCCCAGGTGAACAGAGAAGGGGTGAGGTCAGGGCGGGTTAAAGGTCAAGATGATGACATCTTGGTGGCAGGAACACTTAGCAGCTCAGGGGCAAGGCCAGGTCGAGGACGGTGCTCTTGAGTTCCACGTGAGAGAAGGGACAGTGGACGACGTTATGGGCAGGCACGGCTTCGGTATGCCTTCCCTACCTTTGTTTAAACCTGCTGACACGTGCTCACACCGCCACGCCCCTTCCCTCACACATGCTCATTCTCACACCCATGCCACTCCCCACACTCACTCCCACATACACATTCATGCACACACATATTTGCGGACACACAAACACACACACTCGCTCACACACACTCACACATACACACTCATCTTTTTGCCTCACTTCCAGGATTTGGAAAATTTTCCCATCGTGGTTCTGTGTAAGGGCTGCAATCATATGCATTTACGGGGCACCTGCCACACATTAGACGGTCCCCTAAGGGGTGCGGTACGACCCACTCCCCTAATAAAACACTTCGGAATTTCTGTCCTTACGCGTTTGCCAGTTTCAGTTTGTTGCTGATGATCCTAACGCTGCCCCTGGAAATGGTGTGTTATTTTCAGAGATTCATATCCTCCATGTGGGTTTGGAAACATCTGTTCAGACCAGAACATATCGGTTGAAGCTATATTTTGCTCCTCTCCATATGAGCCCAGGTGGTTACAGCTAGATGCCATTTACTGTAAGTTTTAACTGACTGCCGTAAATTTTTATTTTAGTCTGCATGTTTGGTGAAACTAATTATTTAAGACAATAAGAACTCCTACGACATTTCTGAAGTCCTCAAAGTTAAAAATCTCTAAGTGTGTGTTTCTGTTAAGATGCTGCATGTTTCCGTTAGAAAATGTATATAATCCACGTTATTAAAAAAAGATTAAACATTTACTCTGTGGGTAATGAACTTCAGAGGAGACACAGTGTCACGAAAGAAAAATCACTGGAAATTATGATGAAATTATTCGTTAATAAAGTAACACCTATATACTTCATCATAGAAACATAAAACATGTTTCTCTCATTGATCACTACTTTGAGAAAAATGGCAAAGCTATTCCAATGAGTAAAAAAAAAAAAAAAGTCCACTTTCAGATAATTTTGCTTCGGAAAGTATGTTTCATGGTGCTTTAGAACAGTCATCTTCAAATGTTTTCACTAATATAACATACTATATTAAAATATGGGTATATCATATTTTACAAACTGTAAGCCCTCAATCATTATTAAACAGATACAAAGTTTCTCCTCATAAGTGGAACAGTTACAAGCAATGGGAATTTCAGTACACTCTATTATGGACAGACGGAAATGAAACTAAGGAATTGTTCTTTTAAATGGGGTTGGTGGACTTCTAACAATGTGATTTGATAGTCACCATCACCTAATAAAACAATGTACACAAACAAGCAATTCAGCTGTAGGAATTATTCCTTTTTCTCTTTGAACTGTATTCCAACTGTATCCTTCCACGGAATTGTACCTTAATGTTATATATTTTCTTGAACATTTTTTACCAATTGTTTCATAATTCTTTCTGTGAAGAAAACATATAAATTAAAGACAAAGTATTTTAATTCTGCCCATGCAGCTCTAAACGTTACATTTTTCTATACTGAGTTATAATTAATATTTGTGTAAGATTGATCAAAATACCAAATATATTGTACAATTTTATGAAAATCAAAAACAGAATTTAATTAGAAATGTGTAGCCTAGTGAAATCAATGGGCATAGTTTTTATGAGTTTATGTATCCATGGGTAATTACTACGTAATTGACAAAATGGGATAAGTGTAGCGGTAAATCTATTTATAGGGCTTTTTTTTTTTTTTTAAGTTGATGTAGGCCCTGAGAAGAGCTGGAATGTCACAGAATTTCACTGAAGAATTTAAAACTTTCTCTGAATTGTGTGAAACATGTCAGTATTCTGTTGTAAAAAAATGTAACCCATCAGCTCACAGATCAATTATGTTCTCTTTGAAAATAAATGATCAGAAGCCACGTGACTTCAAGAGGATGTGTTATCTCCCCACTGGCCTCCTCTGTGCATCTCTGTTACTGCTCCTTGCTGTGTTACTTGCTTTGTGATGTTTTGGAATGTGTATCTGCCTAACTTCCTCTGAGATGCTGTGGAAACTTCAGGGATGGGATCATCTTCTCTGTCTCCCTCCCCCCAGGCTCTCCTCTTCCCTCTGTCCTCCCTGCTCATGCTTAGTTCCACTTGATATCCCTCTAAAATGCTTCCGCTCCTTAGGCATTTGATCAAGTGTTGATGGTCTTAAGCATTCAGCAAGTTAACAAAACCATGGAAGAGAATTACTTGCACATTACAAAAAAAGTCTTTTTAGAAAAACAAGCATTAGTTCTTGTTGATAATTTCCAACCGTGCTGTTAATAGTGTGTGATATTCACTTTTAAAATATTTTATTGTGTCTACTACTTAATGTGCAAATCAATTTGTTGGCCTGGATCAAAGCAGAGATTCTTGTTACACTGGAAGTATGGAAAGCCCTTTAATTATGATTAGAAGTCCTGCCACGGGAATCAATCATCCAGTTAAATTCCTTAGAAAGATCCTTTAAAAAGCATTTTATCTAAATACATGAATCAGAGACTAAAACTGACCTACACATGAAAGTCTGTCGGTGCCCTGCTAATGGGCTTTCTTCCCTCTGGACCCTGGTGGGTTTGGACAGGAAATGGTGAGCCAAAGCTTTCCAGGTTAGGAGGATTTGCAAGATAAGGCTTAGCTCTGCAGGAACTAAGAAAAGCTTCTGGAATCTCCGGCTCCTGTTCTCAGGGAATGTCCCTGCCCCCAACCATAACCACTTGGGAAGGATTTTTTCTCTCAGTTTGGCAAATCTTCGTTCTGGAGTTGCATATTATCTTTGAAATGAATGAGTCATCATTTGGGTTTCTCTTCTTATTTAAAGGGATATGAACTTTAATAATTTTTTCTTTATTAATTTTTTCATAGGGGCTAAAATAATGTTATCTATTTAAGAGAATCATAATCACATCTTTTAAAAGCCATCAGAAAGCAAAGTAAAAAAAGAGAAAATTAAAATAACTCCATTTTCCCCCATCCCTCTTTTCCCTTTACTCTTGAAAGCAAAATTCTTAAAAGTGATACCGTAACCACTGCCAAGGGTTACGCAGCACAATGGTCCCATGTTGTAGGGTCAAACATACATTTTAGGGGACCCTTTAAAAAAAAAAAAAACAAGTAGGAAATTAATGATAAAGTAATGTTTTTAATCCAGAGAAAACAAATGAAATTGTATTTTTTATAAAAGCATTTAAATGTGACAAATGTTATGAAATTCAGAAAATTAACATATTTATCTTTTTTAAAAAAATTTTATTTATTTTTTAGAGAGAGAGAATGCGCACATGTGCATGAGTAAGGGGAGAGGCAGAGGGAGAGAGAAAGAAAATCCCAAGCAGATTCCATGCTCAACAGGGAGCCTGACCTGGGCTCCATCTCATGACCCTGAGATTATGACCTGAGCAGAAATCAAGAGTCGGACACTCAACTGACTGAACCACCCAGGCACCCCTAACATAATTGTCTTTTTTTTAAATTTATTTAAATTTAATTATTTGATATATAAGTATGATTAGTTTCAGAGGTAGGGGTCAGTGATTCTTCAGTCTTAGAAGACACTCAGTGCTCATCACATCACGTGCCCTCCTTCACACCTGCCACCCAGTTATCCCATCCTCCCCTTCCCCTCTCCTCCAGCAACCCTCAGTTTGTTTCCTAGAGTTAACAGTCTCCTGTGGCTTGTCTCCCTCTCTGATTTCATCTTGTTTTATTTTTTCCTCCCTTCCTCTATGATCCTGTATTTGGTGTCTAAAACTTCACATATGGGTGAGATCGTACGATAATTGTCTTTCTTTGATTGACTTATTTCACTTTGCGTAATACCCTCTAGCTCCATCCATGTATTTGCAAGTAGTAAGATTTCATATATATATGCCACATTGTCTTTTAATTAGCTGTCTAATATAACTCTGAAACCCTTAAAAAGATGGGAGCATACCTAATTCAGGTGTAAAGATTTGTTCTATCATTTTTATAGAACAAACAAACTTAGTCTTTTTTCTCGGATGGTCAGCAGAATACTTTTTTAAATAGTTTAGAAAAATATCTTTCAGTTTAACAACCCGTTATTGGTAATGGTATATTCTGAAGACCTCTATCAAGTTCCTTTCCTATGTAAACCTCAAGATTGCTGGGCATTTCCAGATTTCTAAATTTTACTCATAATTAATTGAATTGATCGATGACACTCATTAACCAGCTTTTCAAAAATGTCCCATTTCTAGTGGTATATATTTCATGTTAACATAATCAATGCCGGGATTTTGTGTCAGATCAGCAGGAATTTTAAAATTTCTTGGCAATGGGTCTGGCCAATGCACATCTCTTCATTGCTATTATTAGAAAATTCAAAAAGCCTTTTGTTGTTTCTGTTTGAGATTTACTTCTTACCCGTAATGAATTACTGCTTTTGGTGTAATCTGAAAAAAGTTTATTACATTTTCTACTCAATATTGGAATAAGAGTTTTATTTTCAATACATCTTTCTATTTTGTTTCATATTCCATTATTTTTTTTTACTGTGCTTTGTGTTCTACTTAATAATATATTTGAAAATAACTGAAACATACCTATCATGTGCCTAAACGAGGAGCTAGTAATTCCTTATTTCTTACTGAAATTGTAATTCCTATTCCTTACGGAAACGTCTAAGACATCCCATCACATTGCAGTTACAATGACATCTCCAAGCTTTGTCAATCTTCTAAATAAATTTATCATATCTCACTCATGTTTGGGTTTCTCCTCAGGGTCTTCAAATATTTACCTTGGAGTTCTTAAAACATCATGGGACCCAATTTTCAAAGCTCGAACATTAGTGGTCCTGCCTTGTTTCACTGGTATTACCTTAAGAAAAATCAAATTTTTCATGCATGTTTACATTTAGGAGATGATCCTAAATGTAAACTTATAAAACACTGATGAGGTCGACAACTTCAGAACCTATGGAGGCAGCTAGTTTTCCCAAAAGATCAAGAAAATGAGCTGGGCATGCAGCAGAGGCACCAGACCTTGCTATCATGAATATCAGGGTATTTAATGTGAAGATGGAGATGGAGTGGGCAGGGGAGCAAATCTCCAGGGTATTCCTCTGTTGACTTTAGTTAGCAATAACTTACTAGATTTGACAAAGAGCCACACAGCTAAATCCTAGAAAACTGAAATTAAAAGTACCTCTAGTTCAGGGGTGCCTGGGTCAACTACCCAATGATCAGCTGGGCATCTGACTTGGTTTTGGCACAGGTCATGATCTCAGGGCCATAAGACTGAGCCCCATGTCAGGCTCTACACTCAATATGGAGTCTGCTTCAAACCCTCTCTCCCTCTGCCTCTCCCTGTTGTATGTGCTGTCTCTCTTTCTTGGGTAAATAAATAAATCTTAAAAAAAAAAAAAGTACCTCTAGCTCAGTTTTCCTTTAGCTGAATCCCAAAAATGCCTTAAGCTTTATAGCTTTGCAGTAAACCTATCACTGTTTTATAGTGTCCCCAGTTAAGACCTAGAGGCTGCCAAAGTCATGCAGTTTATGAACAGTGGTCTCAAAACTAGTAAAGTATATAATCAGACCAAAAAAAAAAAAAAATCAATGCTTTTATCCCCAAAGATCTTAGGGTTTTAAATTGATGATACCATGTGTCTTAGTCTGCCCAGGCTGCCATAACAAAACACCATAGACTGGGTTGCTTACACAGATTTTATTTCCTTACAGCTCTGGAGACCAGAAGTCCAAGATCATGTTCTGGCTAATTCAGTTCCTGGTGCCTCCTCCTGGCTTGTAGATGACCACCTTCTCACAGCAGAGAGAAAGCAGCAGGCTCTCTGCTTTCTCTTATGAAGACACTGATTGAGTTAGGTCAGGACCTCCCTCTCATAACCTCCTCTTCTTCACTCTGAAGAGTTGAACTGGGAGCAGACCTTCACCATAGGAATGTGGGGGAACACAATTCAGTTCGTACCATGGATAACACAAATGTCTGAAGACAACACTCTAAAATTCAAATCAAAGATTTGCTATTTTATGAAATTTGATTAAAATGTACAGTCAATTCTGACCTTGGTTAGGGAAAAAATCTACCTTCTCACATGGAAAATACACTCAATCCACTTATTCACTATCTCACTAGTGGTGGTAGCTGAGTTCATCTTCTTGGTCTCTAAAGACCTGTGAGCTACACAAACCACATCACCCAGATGTAGAGTGGTGTGGCAAGTACAAGATAACCACTGCACACATTTCCCTTCACAACGGGGGCACATGGGAGTCACTGCCACATAGCAATCCTTGGTTCTCCTAAGATACATGTTAGGACTTCCTTCATGAGGACCCCAAGTGTGTGACTAATCCTCCATGGCTTCTGTCTCTGACCTCTTGGCTCTTTGTTTTGCTCTGAATAATCCTTTTCCCATGAAATGTGGCCTATGCTCCAAGCTAAGTAGATTTCTTAGTTGCTTCTTGACTTTGGAAGTTTGGAGTCCAAATGCCTCATTTCCTTTTGAACAGCTTCTGTCATTTATTTTATTTATTTAAAAATTTTTTGTAAATTTAAAGTCAATTAATTATGCATATTTTTAAAGGGTATTTTATTTGTTGAACAGCTTCTGTCCTTTCCAGTCTAAGCTGATGATTTTTCTGTCTCTGTAGTTCTCTTGAAAAAGTGTGTGTGTCTTCCATGAATCTTATTGAGACATATTTCATTTAATGAAAGCCATACTTAGAAATATTCTGAAGATTATTTCATGTTTACCTTGAGCTCCTGCTGGAACTTCTCAGGAAGCACATCTTTAAATTTCTTC
Organism: Lontra canadensis; assembly: GCF_010015895.1. Lineage (NCBI taxonomy): Eukaryota > Metazoa > Chordata > Mammalia > Carnivora > Mustelidae > Lontra > Lontra canadensis. The sequence goes on along the minus strand of NW_022631070.1, from coordinate 7,048,846 downwards.
AAACTCTTTCTGTTTGACCATGTGGTTCTTCAAGATCTCCCTTTAGATCTCTGAGGCCTTAAAGGAGGATTTTTGAAATCACACCTTGCCTCCAACTTAATGTTAGGTATTCCTGGCCACACTCTGTATTTTTTCTTTGCCTGAGAGTTATGTCTTATTTTAGCATTGTTTACCATCAGGGTGCTAGGAAATCTCAACATTACCAAGTCCCTGCTCCTTTTTGCTTGTCCTTACTTCCTTTAGCTGATCTCTCTCTTCCCAAATTTCACTGTTTGTAGCAAGAAGAAGCTTGGTGGCACCGCCCGGCCCCCAAAACACTGCCTGGAAATCTCCCTGGCTGATCACCAAGTTCACGAGGTATATTTTTTATTTTTCGAATTACTGCATTCAACAATATTGATAAACTTTCTGCCAACACACAAGGTTCTGTTTCCTCTTACTTTCAGGAGCATTTTCTTGACTGTACATTAAGCCTTTCCCCATGGGCTTCACACAGGCCAGTGGATGTCTACTGCCAGGGTCTTTGAGTCTCTCTTGATTTTTTCACTTGCACCCACCTCAGTATCTTTGTAGCTTCTTCCCACTTCCTGGGGGTCCCCCGATTGTACTGCCAAAATCCACAATGGTTATCTATTGCTTCATAAAAAAAATAACTCAAAACCTAGGGGTTTGAAGTTATAGCACATATTTTCTTCGCACTTTCTTAGGGTCAGTTTAGCTGGAGTTGCTCAGAGGTTGCTGTCAGGATCCAGTAGAGGCTGCCTCATCTGAATGTCTGACTGGGGCTGGAGGATCCGTCTTCACAGCTGCTCATTCAAACAGATGACACAATGTTTCTTGTTGTTGGTTAGAAGCCTTAGCAGTTCTTCCCCACATGAAGTTCTCTATAGGCTGCTCGAGTGTCTTTATGACATGGCAGCTGGCTTTCCTCAGTGTAAGTCATCCAGGAGAGGACATCAGGGAAGTAGCAGTATGATTACAACATCACTTCAGAAGTCACCCACCATCATGTCCGCCATGTTCTGTTTATTAGAAACAAGTCATAAGGCGTGGCCCACTTTTACAGGAAGGGGAAATTAGACACCAAGTGGAAAACGTCAAGTAATTTGTGTATATATTTTAAAACCACCGCACAATAACTCAACAATCTGTGGAATTTAGGAGCCCACATAACAGCCAAGTCCATAGATAGAGCAACATTCAAGTATGCTTGAGCAGGAATCTAGCTCCAATTATTTGTGATTCTCTTGACTCATCTTTGCCATGTTGTCTTCCCTCATGGTGAAGAAATGGCTCTAAATTCTGCAGAGTTGCATTTATATCCCATGCTACTTCCCTCCTAGAGGTCCCCAATGAGACTGAAGAAACTGGACTTGCTCAGGGGCTGGAATGATGCTTATCCTCTGTGGTCAGACTGCATATACCACTCCTTGAGGGGGAAATACACACTCTTACTCTATTGTCATTTAGGGGTTTTTATGAGATCAAAACATAACCTGGATATTAATTCTAACCTTTAAAATGCAGGAAAACTGATTATAAGATCTAATTTATAAGGCTGCATGGTCTTGTGTGCTATAAGTAGATTGTAAGGACGGAAGTTTTTGACTACTTGGCTCGCTGCCTGACCTCCAGTAGATTCTGGATGAAGAGCTGTTGAAGCGATCAGTAAAGGAAAAAGCAGCCACGAGATGATAAGCAACATTGTATAAGAGCAGAAGCAGCATCACTGCTACACACTGCTGGTTATTGATGGAGGTCAGCCTGTTGATAGCTATTAGCCAAGACACACGCAGTACTACTCACTTCATTCTCGCCGTCTATGCTGATTCTATTTGCCACTGTTCCCACCTCATCTCGCCCTCCCACCCCGACAAAGCCCCCTGTGCATCTTATCTTTCTGGAGCAACTTGTACTGGCACTTGCTTTTCTGTAATAGGAGGAAGTGATTGCGTATGTTGGAACACACCACCAATCGCCAAGAACTTCTATTTCTGTTCCCCTTCATTCATCAGTAGGAAATATGAAAAGCTGCAGTACTCATCAGCATTTTCTGGACATCCACAAAAAAATCAGTGTCCGTTGATGAGGTCATGTTGATTTGTAGATAAATACTTGAAATATTTAAACTGGTCAAAGTGCATTGCTTGAGACTGTATCAGTGATTTTGAAATATCTAGGATCCTCTTCCCTATAAACAATATGTTTTTTTTACTATCTTGATTGAAAACTACGAGCCTTTGGTTTTAAAGAAAAAAGAGGAAATACGGAAAGTTCAGAAAGCACTAAAAAAAGAAAGCAACCAATTGTTCAGATGAGCAGGGAAGGAGAGACAAGAACTGACATTTTCATCTGTTGATTGTGAGTATAAAAGATTGATTGTGAACAGAGACATATTTGATTTCAGAAGCAAAACCCATCCCAGTGGATGAAAAACTAGCATACCACTTCCCAAGGTTTTTGTCTCTGAAAAACAGACAGACATTTCTATGTTAGTTCATAAATCGAGTTCAATCTTCTCTGCATCCTCTGAATTCTGATCAACCAGTTTGATCCCAATTTTCCCACGTCACAGTAGTTGCAGTGGGGGCACCTTGCTCCCAGAAACCATCTCTCCCCGAGGAGCACCAGGGGCTTGCTCCCCTCCCCCTTGTCTCCTGCTCATCTTCTCTGGTTGGCGGAACCTCATGACCTCTCTGGGCTCTGCGCATTCCGAAGGTGAAGGAAGTCAGACTTCAGTGACTGAGTGAGTTCAGATGCTTACAGCCCTGCAGATGTATGTCACACTGCCTGTCAAACGGCCTGACGCTCATCCGGCCAGAATAAGGAAAACCCTCACGTTGGCAGGATAAGTCAGCTGTGGGTGGAGGCACACTCGCACCATGTAGGTTACCTCTGGGCGGCCATGGCAAACGGCTCAGGCTGGCCTGCTTCCACAATGGAAGTTTATTTCTCAGAGCCCGAGAAATCGGGAGTCTGAGATCCAGGCATCGGCAGCTCTGTTTCCCCCGGGGCCTCTCTCCTTGGCTTATAGATGGCCGTGTTCTCCCTGTATCCTCACATGGTCTTCCTTCAGTGCACATCCGTGTCCCAATCCCTTCTCCTTAAGGATAGACTGGATGAGGACCCACCTAGTGACCTTATTCTGACTTAATGACCTCTTTAAAAACTGCTTCCAAATATAGTCACATTTGGAGTTTCTGGGGTTAAGAGTTCAACAGATGAACCCAGCCCATAATATCAGGGGTCTTTTGAACCAAGGTTCTTCAAAAAAGAAAGACAGGCTCTTGCCTGGGTGCCTCCATCCAGGCTGTAGAATTTTAGGAAGGTGAGGTGTGAATGGGCAGGCTACAAGCAACATTTACTCCTGAAGAAATCCAGCAACCCAAAGAGCCTATGGGAAAATATCCCACCCCCGCTGGAACACGTGGCACCCTTGATAAAATATCTATTTTCCCCTTTTCCCACTTTGGAGACATGAAAGATACTGTCCCAGCTGTTTCCTTTCCTCCAGATGTGGAGGTCTTTAGATTTTAAATCTTTAACTTGGCCAATGATATAAAGTTCCTTTTTATATGAAGAGCAATGATGGCTTGTCCTTAATACTATATTTTGAGAGAAAAAAGACTTACTACACTGGACAGAAAACATTCTCACCCTCTTCCCATCCTTCCAGATCGTTTGGGTGGGAAGCAGGCCAGGTACAGAGCTTGCAAGCTAGAGAGGAAATCCTGGCTCTGGGGAGATGTCACAGAATATAATCTCTCCATGTAGACTCATTTTAGGGTGTGGTTTTCTATGACAGCATGTGTTATCAGACACAATAGATGATCTCCATTTTGTCTAGAAATAGTTTCTTTCTCCTTCTTAAGAAATGTCAAAATGGTGGTACACTAACCAATAGTAAGCGTTTTGAAAAGCATGTCTACTTTCAATTCAGTAACTAGCAGGACTGAAATAAAGGCATGCACTGTTTATCTCACAGTGTAGTGATTTTGAGATAATACAAATGTGCATTAAGGTCTAGCCAGGGGAATGCAAAACCACTCATTTACACAGGCTGGGACCTTCTTTGAGTGGGCAAGATGGGGGGTCCTCCAAGCAGAGAAATAATCTCCACATGCCCCCCTCCTGAACAAGCAAAAATACCTGCTTCCGTGATTCCAGGTTTTCTCCTCCTGCTTGCACAGTGGGTTCCACTGAACCTACACTCCGCTGGGACTTTCATCCACGGGATGAGAGAATACCACAGGGCTTGGGCAGGTCAAGACAGGCTGCACCTCTCCTAAGTCACAGCTGCTGGTCCACATGAGGAGGAGCACTGGGGACACAGAGAGGAGGGAATAGATAGGGATACAGGTGGAAGGACAGTGTTGTGAGTGAGCTGGGTGTCGATGCAGTTTGAGTGGCAGGTGGCCACACAGAATCAGCTCAGGAACGTCCCAGAAGACTATTGTAGAGTATTGAGGGTTTTGAATTGGTGACTAAATTCTCAATACCATCATTTTCCTCCATGTGGCAAACATCCTTTTTTTTTTTTAAGCACGCCCTTTTAGAAAGTAACAATGAATGTAAACTTATACGACAGATTTAAAATACAGGTTTTCAAAATAACTTATAGACATTTTGACTTAGAAAAGGACCGTTTCTTTCCCTGATATGTAAGTCTTTCAGTTTAATGGGTCATTCTACAACATCCTAATATCCAAATAAATGATATCCAAATACACCATCTCAGAAGAAAATGAAAATTTAATCCAAACAAGCTTTCTGCAGATTTTCATGTTGTATTTTAGAGTATTTCTTACTTTTTGTTTGAAGAAATAAATTGGTGTGTAGGGTCTCACTGAGACCTTTCCACTTGTTTCTCTAAACGCTTATGTAAGAGTTCACCACGCTGAGAATTTATAGGGAGAGATGCCAGATTCGAAGCCTCCAACGTTTAAATGATCAAACAAGAACAGCCAGGGAAGCATAATTACAAACAAAACTATTTTCCTTTTTTATTTTTTTCCTAGTCTCTACCTTTGTTTTCATTCCTCATTTAAATTAAGGGAAGTGTTGTTGTAGATAATTAATTGTCTCTTCACTCCTCACAAGGTCCTAAAACAGTAGTCTAGCATTTGGTTTATGAGAACGACCTTCCTTATGCCCAGGATTTAGCCTGGCCTTTCTAGAAATGTTACCCTTAGCTTAGATCCTAAAATTGGCTCAGCAGGTGAATACATCATAAGACTCCAAACTGCACCAAATCTAAAAGGCCTCCAATCATTTAAAAGAAAAAAAAAGTGATTATTTTCGTTAGAAGGACATCTTAGGTAGGTGAGTAAACAAGATTATGAGTATTTACTATCCTGAACTGTAAAAAGTAACAAAAAAGAAAAAAAAAAGTTGTTTTCCATAGCTGGGAGAAAATTTTAAAAGGAAACCTTTACCGTGCTTATCTAGAAGGGAATTTTTGGATTCTGTGCTCCACAAGACTAAAGACTGTGTCTGTTCTGTTTGTGGTCATAGCCTGACGGGGGAGAGACTGCTGGCGGGCAGTAGTGCCTCTTGAAGGAAGGGGGCTGGGAGAGCCATAATGGACAGACCCGTGCTCTGTGCGGGCCCAGGCGACCCGCCCGCCCTTCTGACAACAGGAACCCCGGCAGGGTTGGCAACTTGGGGAGCAGGCATCCAGAGGGGCATGGACTCATTGATGTGGTCTTTGTAGTTTTGCTGTTTAAGCCTACACACCATACCGTGGAAGTATATTTATTTAAATCGTGAATGCTGGGTGTCTGGATAACAAGGTTCCCTTCTGGGGACCCTGTTAGTTCTTTTAGGAAGGTAGACGGTTTCCTCCAAGAGCCTCTTCATCCTTTGGTCTCTAAGTGAAGCTGTCTAAGCTGATTCAAATATTCTAACTCACTGGTTCTGTGGAAAACACTGAGAGGCACAACTTCCAAGCAAAAAAAGCTCTTCTTTACCATTGTGTGGATCACCAAGTCCTGATATTTTCCATTAAGTTTTTTTCTAGGTGTGACTTTTCGGTAGAGTTTGTGACCGTCGCCCCCAGATCTCACGATGATGACTGGCCAAACCCTTACTTCCCCATTTCTTTCCCTTTCATCCTCCTTCAAAATCACCCCCACTGTCTCTTTGTTCACACACTTTCCATAACTCCAGATATCACAGCGCATCGAGTTCCAGTCCCGACTGCCTCCCTCTGTCCTCCGGGTTCAACCCTGGTGCTTGGGACATCAAACCCCTCGTTCTAAGCCCGCGGCTCCCCAGGTACCCTCTTGATTTTGGAGACTCCCCCGATGTCAACCATGGAAGCCCAAGCTTCTAGACCATAGTGTCTCTCCTCTTCTCATCCAGGCACGGTCTGGGCAGCCTGGACACCCATCCCAGACTCTGCCCGAGCACACCCGCTCTTGGGAGTGGGGAGTAGTCCTCCTCGGGTTCTTCATCACAAAACACACTATGGAGCAATCCTGGATTATCTCCAGTTCACATGGTTCCACCAACATTGATTCCACTGCCCTCTTTGAACCATAAAGTCCTGGAGGAAAAACGTGGCAGTGTTTTGTTTCTTCAGTATCACTGATACAAGTGAAAAAAAAATAGCAAACACAAAAATCGAACACACAAAAGAGGTCTTCCTTAAGCCCTGGGTTTGACACTTAGAAGAGATCATCAGTCCGTCTAATAGTCTCGGTAACCTGTAGCATTTCAAGTTCAGCAACTGGGAGACCAAAACAGGAAGAGGAAACCCTGTCAATTTTATAGCCTTGTGTAGGATTTTTTTGGTCCAAATGTCAGTGATAGGATAACACCTCATAATACTGCGGGATATAGGGATAGAGATAAGCTACCAGTTAGGCTGAGAGACAGGCTTTATCCCATTATATTATCTATTAAACAGCTGTTAGTGTATCATACAGACATCCATGGCTTGCTATTCACAGAAGAGAGGCAAAAGTGTTCTGTTCTCTTATTTTTACACACCAGGATCTAATTATTAGAACAATGGCCTCTAGCTCTACAGAGATCCTTAGTCTTATTTTATTTACTAGGGATTAGTAACATGGGAAGTGATGTAACACAGTAGAATGAACTGAGATCCTGTTTCACAGGGGAGCGGCTGACTTCTGCACGTGGCATCTTTGATGCGGGCTGGGTCAGAACTCTATGCTCCTTATGCCTTTGCCTATGGTCCACTGTTTGATGAAGTTTCTACAAAAAAAAAAAAAAAAAAAAAGAAAGAAAAAAAAAAAAACAACTCTAGGGTGGCTGTAGAAAGGAAGCACCCATGAGTTCAGGCTAGAAAGCTTTTACTCTGTGCATGCTAACTGGGTTTTCCAAGTGGTCTGGGTCAGAAAAGATGAGAGAGGACTCGGGAAGAGGGCGATTGTGAACGAGGAAAGATGGACCGTGTCCTTTCATTGGAACAGGTCTCCTTAGCCACTCATTTGTCAGTTTGGTTAAATTTTATGCACTGGATCAGACTTCTCCCTCCAGAATCAGCTGAGCTGGCTAATGAGGAGAGCAGATGATGAGCACAGTTGATGTGGGTCAGCAAATTTGGTTCTTCCGCTTCATTCATAGTAATCCTCAGTTTGGTTGGGAGCACTTTGTGTTTGCCCTTACTTTGTGATGGAGAAAAATCCATTATTATGGTCCTAATCCCTGCATGCTGGTTGTGTGTGCCTCATCTGGCTGCCCAGCAGACAGCCAGGAATACCTAGGGGTACTCCTTATCTTGGGAAAGTGGAAAGGATTTTGTTCCGAGTCTTGTGTGTGCTGCTTGCTTCTGTTTAATGACATGGGTGACGTGGAAACACTAATATGCAGTTGGTTACAAATAGCAACTTTGGCCTCATCGCCAAGGGGTATTTGTAAAAGCACCAAGTGAGTCATTGTCAAAAGCCAAGGGAAGTGGCACCTGCTACGTAATTCAGAAACTCACACGTTAGTTATATGTGGTGAAGAGACTTTGTGGGGAACTTTATTACTGAGATAACATTTTGCCTTTGAACGGACTTTACAATGGTGCAGGTCTTGGTGCTTTTGTATCCCACGTAAGCATCACCATCATCCTCTGGGGCTGGCTGTAGTGATCATCCCTGCGTTAGCTGAGGGCACCAAGATTAGAAGATGCTAGCGGCAAAGTAAGGACTGATGCTTCCCGGGTCCCATGTTCCAGAACCCTGTGCTGCTCATTTGTGTGTATCATCACAGATCAGACCAGCCTGACACAGGTTCTAGGATTATCTGTGTTAAAGGGGAAGAGCTGAGGCACAGAGATGTTAAGCAACTTGCCCAGGGTCATAGAGCAAAGAACCAGAAATGGCTTATTCTTCAGAGTGTCTGATCTCAACTGCTCTGCTGAACTCTGTCTTGGTTGCTGTTATCTGTGTCTCCGATGCTGAATTATGCTTGTCTGCCCACAGATCTGCCACCCTTTACAGAGGTCAATTTTCATGAGGGATATCACTCTTCTCATTCACATTTTGAAAACTCCTGGTGCCCACATGGCGTCCTGGCGTGAAGCTGGAACGCAGTCCACCATTACTAGGTTACGCAAGAACACAGAGGTTGCTCAAGGCTTCTTGACTAAGAAGTATCGATGCTATAAACTGAAATCAGCCTCGTGACTTTTACTTCTTTTGAAATGTGGTTTCACAGTTTACTTTTGTTCAAAATAGGTCAACTTGTTTTCTGAATGACATATCTCTTGTTGTCCCCATTCCAGGTATAAGTGTGGGTCAGATTGCTAGAATGTTCTAGAGCCCTTTGCCCACATGCGGCCTGCTAGCTCTAGAAGGCTTCCTGCTGCTGCGTCACACGTGGCACGGCGGCTGCTTCTCCTGCCTTCATGAGCTGCCCTCCTAGCACCCTGGCTTCCAGCTCATAGTCTGGAGCTTCTGGGCTCCAAAGAACTTGGATGTGACTGACCTCCTTTAAGAATTGGTTAATGCTTTCAAAGGCTTCTGAAATGTTATAATGTTGCTTGATTTAACAATGTATTGGCAAGAGTGGAAGTAAATTAGAATCTCTTTGAGAACCAGAAGTCACTTCATTTGGCATTTCAATCCCACTCCCTCTGGTTCTTTCCTGTCACTAATGTTCCCAATATTTCTGACAACACTTAATATCACTGATGTCTAATCACACGTTCACAGTAAAAAATGGAGAGAGGACAAAAACAGGACTTTCGCAAAGCAAGAATTCCAAAATGTCAGGAGACATGGGAGGCTTTCTTCCAGTGACACTAGTTTAACTGTTAGGTTTTACCAGCCTCTGTGTGTGTGTGTGTGTGTGTGTGTGTGTGTATGTGTGTGTATTTAATTCCCTAGCAAGTTGCTCAAATGTCGACATGCCCCGTGCACAGAAACTATGGTGCATCCTCCCCTCCGTCTTGAGACTTTCTTTCAAATATCCAGGGATCCTGGGCTTCCATATCAGGTAGAGAGAAAAGAAGCACAGTGATGACGAGCGAGTCCCTGTCATGCTCCGTGGACTGCTGTGTGCATGGGGTTGGCGTCCCTTTCCTGGCCGTTGCCACAACAGACCTGCCTTTGGTCTGTAACTCTCTGAGTTCACAGTCATGGCCCAGACCCTGCAACAGCTGCTTGAAGAGTGTCCCAGCTTTAGCTAACCACGCTCTGCCGGCACCACCTCCCTGTGAGTCTGGCTCCGTGTCATACCCAGTCGCCTCCCATCGTCTGTGCCACTGCGAGTAGGCTCTCTTCTCTGTGCAGGCTGGTCAGAGGTGTGTCCTCTGTCCCTGCCTCTTTCAGAAGGTTTTGTCTTCCTTACGCAGGTTGTTCTAAGCCTGCAGGGCTCTGTATCCCATTGTGTTTAGGAAGAAGAAGCCTTGGCCAGGGCACATGGAGACTGCCCAGGAGCCATCACGTGCCTCTCACGCTCCTATGCCTACAGAACCTGCCGACACACTCTTTGAATGTGGCCTCCCTGTGCCCTCTTATACTCTCAGTCAAAACTACACAGATGAGGGCAACAAAGAGATCGTTTTTTTGTCACCAGATTGGCAAAGATTGAAAAGGCCTGGGGAAGTGGATGCGTTCATGCTTTATTTGTGGGAGTGCAAATCGTCACAATGGTTCTGGAGGGCACTTTGGCGGCACAGATCCAAAATCTTAGCAAGGCGGGCCACTAGAGTGTTCAGTTACACTTCCTGGAATTCATCCTACAGAAATAAAAGCTCAGGTCTGCAGAAAGTGCAAAGTAAGGATGGTCATTACAGAAAAGGAATAAAAAGGGAAATAAAAGCATTAAGGCCCATCAGTAGGAGATTGATTAAATAAATCCCATCATATCCAAGCAGTGAGCTACTATGCATCAATAAAAAAGATCATCCAGTCTAGATCTGTGTTTATTGACATATAATAACATCGATATGACAGTGTTACTTGACAAAAGGAGGTAATAAACCCTAGCGGATATGTTTCATTTCTAAAAGGAAAACTACACACACAAACATGAACGCTAGAGAAAGGGATGTCTGGTGAAGGCAAAAAGCCAGTGGTGTGATGAGAGAAACTATTTCCAACTAGAAATTATTTGTGGTTCCACTTGGTTCTCTCTCTCTCTCTCTCTCTCTCTATATATATATATATATATATATATATGTATGTATATGTAGATAAATATATAACAAATATGTATTTGTTAACCAAAGATTATTCAAACTTTTTCCGTGGTTGCAATTTCTAAGTGCCAAACTCCACAGAAAGTTTTCAGAACATTTTTAGTTGAATTTTGTCGAGCCCTCCTGAGATAGATGGTGCTGCGGTGCCCACAATTTTAATGACAAAAGCTGACTCAGAGAAACTTTCCAAGTTCACAAAACTAGTGGACCTGTGCGGCCGGGACTTCGTCTCTGGCCATCTTGCCTGACCACAGATGGGTCTTCACAATGAAAAAGGGACGACAAATATATATATATATATATATTCTAAAAGGACTCTCTAATCTCCTGAGTATTTGATAGTATTTGACCTCTTTATTCATGCATTGTTGAAAGCAAACACATGGAAAGTGAAGCGAGGGGTTTCTGCATGTTTTCCTCTCCTCCTCATAGTCAGGCAAGTTCACAGTTGATTTCCTGGTTATTAAAGACATCTTCAAGCTGAAGTCTTGCATTACAATAATGATCAGTTGATTTCTCTATTTTCTGGCTCTATTGGAAACCCGTTCATAGAAACTGTTCTTTCCCAATTTGCCCATGACCGCACTGAAAAAAGGCCTGACACCCTTACGACAAAACACTGCGGATAGGCCTGTGGCAGTGGGTACTAGGTGTGGCAGAACACCTTGGCTGTGATCCTGTTTCAGTGGTTTCCCAGATCACACAGACCATGAATGGACGGATAGTGCTGATCGGCCAGGAGGCAAGTCTGCATCGGAACATTTACTATGAGAACCAGATATTTACAGCCTTACCAACAATGCAGTGCCCACTGGCAGGGGCAGGGGGAAAAAAATCAGTTTCCTGCCATTCGTGAGGTTTCCACCACTCTTAAAAGAATTACTGTACATGCACACAGACACAGATATCCATGAAACACTACCTCATCTTTCCTCCCAAGAACTGGAAGGCCCAAAGGCCATTCCCATTTACAAACAGACTAAGACAGGTGACTTGTTAGTGATGGAGTGGGCGTTTAAAGTTAGGCTTACCTATTGCTAACTGACCAGGGTGAGCCCCTGTCGTGTAAAAAGTACAAAAGGACCTGAAGACTCAGAGTTAAAGTGTGGGCAAGGTGAACTAGATGTGCCCAGGAAGGAAGTGAAATATGACTGCATCAAGACTGTGGAAGGGATTGCAAAGGCGATCAGAAAGATTAAGACAGCATGAGAGGGACACACCAGGTGACCTTATTCAACCTCAGAAGACTCAGGAAATTACTGGGACTTAACAAAGCCTGAGTAGACTTGCCTAGAGATTGGCCATTTGGAAAGCTCAATATTTTGTGTGGGAAAGAGCCTCAGATTTATACTTGCTTCATATAAAATTTCAAGATTTGAGTTTAATACAAATGGCAAACCCATGCCAGATGCACACAGTGGTGGAAAGCCTGTACTTCAATGTCCTTTTCTGGAGGTAGGCTAGAAATCCTGGTACAAAATCTTAGCACTCAACCACTTCAGAACACCCAGCACTGCACCAGTGCACACACACTTCTGTTGAGCTGTCAGTAAGTAAGAAATGATCACAGACCCACTATCTGCAGTCAAGGTCAAGGTCAAAGTCAGATGGAGACTGAGTGCTAACATTGGCCTCCTCCTTTAAGGAATCTGTGATGACTGCATAGGGTCTGGGAAGAGAAAGTGCAAAGAACTGAATGCTCATGTCCCCCCAAATGCACATATGATACCTAACCCACAAGGGGATGCTGTTAGGAAGAGGGGGCCTCTGGAAGGTGGGGCCTGTGATGGGTTTACTGCTCGTATAAAAGATACCCAAGGACACTTTCACCCTTTCCACCATGTGAGGACACAGGGAGAAGACAGCATCTATGAGCCGGGAAAAGGGCCCCCAACATAATGCTTGATCTCAGACCTTCAGCCCTTAGAACTGGGAGAAATAAACATCTGTTGTTTAAGTCTGAGGTATTCTGTTATAACCACGTTAATGGGCTAAGGCAGAGGACAAAGGACAAAGCCTACCAAAGGAGTATCTAACAGGAGACTCTGATGAGAAATCCCTTCAACCTGAGAGTTAAAAAGAAATAAACCCATTTCACAGAATGAAACATCAAGGAAAAATATAAGCTGCAATCCTGGCCCTAAGCATAAGGAAGCCTAAACAAAATGCTCTAGTGTGTAACCAGAAGCTGACCCTCACATCTGTTTGTAGCACTATCTGAGTCAACTTCCAGCCAGAGATTTGGCCTGGAAAACCTTCAGCAATCATCAGTCTTAAAGTAATATACTTAACAAAAGTAATATACTTGACAAACACCCCACAAATTATATGTAGAGAAATAGACCTTCAACATAAGCCTTAGGTAGTTTCTACACAGGAAACTTTCAAAGAATATGAGCTCATAGCCTCAAGGAATGGAGGTGCTGCCGGTGAGAGCCAGCAGAAAGACTACAGAGTCAACCCTGCAAACTCAGGAAACGTCGGAACTACCAGACACTACATCCAGTGTAATGTGATCTACGGTATTACATGTGTCTACGTTCATTAATTATATTTCATATCGTCCAATATAAGAGGTGAAAAATGTAAGCAAATAACAAGAATCCTAAAAAACAGAAAAGCAAATGTGGGAGGAAAACATAGAATTTCTAGAAATGAGAAATAAAAAGCTAATTTTTTAAAAAAATATTCAATTTAATTCAAATTTAATTGTGACTTACACAGCTACAGAGGCAATTAGTGAATTGGAGAATAAATCTGATGCAAGAATACAAAACATAACAACAGCAAAAATGAAACAGAACACGGAAAATTCAAGGGGTATGATCAGAAAGGTGTTCTAAATTTCATGTGCTCTGGGGCGCCTGGGTGGCTCAGATGGTTAAGCATCTGCCTTCAGCTCAGGTCGTGATCCCCAGACAGGATCAAGCCCTGCCTCTGGCTCCCTAACCACCCAGGAGTCTGCTTCTCCTTCCACCTCTGACAGACTAGGACAGGACTAGTTAGTTAGTGATGGAGTGGGGGTTTAAAGCTAGGCCTACCTATTGCCAACTCAGCAGGGTGAGTCCCTGTCATGTAAAAAGTGCAAAATGACCTGAAGACTCAGAGTTCAAGTGTGGACAACGTGAACTAGACGGTGAAATGAGATGGTAGCACAGATGCACCTGTTGGTAAGCCTATCGGATGGACGGAAGAGCGGGTGCCTTTCTGTACTGAGAGAGAAGAGCATTTCCCTCCATCCTAAGAGTACTTGGTGAAGGGCAGGGCTGGTGGGAAACCCTGTCTTCTTCGCCTCCTGACTTGCATCACTGGCTCCAAGGTGCCCCTTCGCTGTCAGCATTTCAGAGTCAACAAGAACCCAGAGGGTAGCCGTGGAGACCTTGGCTTCCTTTCTGAGATTGTGACCTGGGTGCCTGGGAGTTGGCTGTGTTCCTCTGTCCACGTCCTGATCTCCTGTGCTCAGTTACACTTACTGGGATGCTTGGCTCCATGAAGGCCCGAGAGAGGGTTCCCTGGGCCGGAGGAAGAAGTGGGGAAGGGAGACAGCAGGGCGACTAATACCGTCCACTGTAGAGTTCAATGTGTGGATTTTCACACTAGATTTCAAAAACGCCCAGCTGATTGCTGTTTATGAGAGAGACACAACCAAATTATAATAATTTAGAAAATTGGGATGTTAGAAAATTTTTCTTCATTTTAACAGATAAATATATATGAACTTACAATAAGCATGCACACACGTATCTACATATGTGTGTGTGCATATATACGTACATATATATATTTGCATTGAATTAAGAGTCTGCACACACAGTCATAGTAGTCAGATCTCAGTAAAACAAAGCCGGTATAATACTATTTTATCAGGCAAGGAGACTTACGGTGAGAGAGCACTGCTAAAGAGGGCTGCTAGATAACATAAAAGTTTCCATTTTCCAAGGAAGATGTAACTAAGCTTAGGTACACCTAATAATAAAGTATTAAAAGCAAACACTGTCAAAGCTACAGAGAAAAACGGACAGATTTCAACATTATGTTAGGAGTTTTTTAATAAAACGGCTGGGCTCTACTTTCTAGCTATGTGATATTTGGCTGTCACTTAAGCTGTCCATGATCCTCAATGATAAAATGGTGTAATAAAGGAATAAATGCTTCCTAATGCTGTATAAAATAAACAGCATGGAGAGTGTACTTAGCAAGGCGGGGGCAGGAAATAAGCCATAAAAATTAAATATTATTGTTGTTACTGTAATGTTCTTGGTGAAGGTGTCAACACAAAAAAGTGGTATTATAGAGAAGTTTCAATTTGCACTGCCTAGAAATACACAGGAGGCAGGACACTGGAGGTAGGGGGATGGGTTAAATCTGGAAGAGATTTTGAGTAGTTCCAAAATAGGAAATCATAACCTTTTCAGGTTGTTGCTAAGACCACCCAAAATATTAAAGAAGGCAGCAAAGAACTGTAGAAAACATACAGAAAGCCATTCGATAGTGGACTCTATTTGGTTTGCAGGAGAAACATATGGGTGCCCTGAGAAGAATAAGAACGCTCCAAATTGTTCAGATTTCATCTTTTGGTATATTTACTTCTATGAAATCCTTTTCCTCGCCCCCCTCCACCCCGGCCTGAGTCATATGTTGGAATGCAGTTCCCCACTTGGTACCGGCTCCTGACTCGAGGGCTTTGTAAGTCTACGTGAACACGCAGGGAGCAGATGGGAGAACAGGAAGCCTGGCGGCTTATCCGCTGACACCCCCCATCAGAGACCATGGCCGTGGGATCCACCGCGTGCCGGCTGCCTTCTTGTGGAGGGGCTCCGTCTGGTCGCGGGCCTCCTAAACGTCATGTGAAAGGATGATTCCACACCGACTCCTTTGGTTACGTCGAAGGCAGAGCCACCATGGTCTCGCAGACACTTGCATTTGCTTTAATATCTGTGTGACCACCGGGTTCACAGTGAGCTCAGCCGTCTTCGGTTCTGTTTCCTGCCCTTGCCTGGCTTAGGAACGAGTGTCGTCAGTGTCCCTTAACTTCAGGTGTTTCTAAGGATCTTTGAAAAATGTGAGGCACACGGAAAATCATGACCTCACCCTTGAGGTTTGTCCGCTAAGAGCCCTGCTGCTTTACAAACAGAAGGTGGTTAAGCAGGCATTTTTTTTTTTTTTTTCTAAAAGGCATATTTGGTCGCTCTAAAACAGAGCCATAAAAATTGCACAATCTAAAGGAAGGAACAGTTTGTTTTGCCCTGTTTATTGCCAGTGAAATGCCAGAAGACTTTTAAAGTAACAGCAGCCAGTGTAAAGGAGGGGGGGAATCAAATAAAAATGTTATGATCTTAAAATAAACCTATTGCTCTCTCCCCTTCCACGGTTTCAACAAAACTTTCTACACCTTTTGGCACTAGAAGATACATATAATGTTTTTGCTCTGCAAATGCCAGCAAGGCCTCGTATAAAATTATAGCTGTGGCAAGAGAGTTGCCGTAAAAGTGAGTGGGAAAACAGAATTTCCATGTAGAGTGAAGCGGTTGATGTTATCTTTCCTCAAATAAAGCAGAACATATTCTAAGAGAAAGAGAGTGGAACTGGACGCTAACTTCGGTTTCAGCAGACCTCAGGCGTGGTTGCACACTTCACCAACACGCCTCTCCGGGTCCCCCGGGACTCCCATTTAGCTGGTCTGGGATGCCTGCCGCATGCTTCCTTCTGAGAGTTTCCAGAGCTTCTCAGGTGACCCTCCCAGGCAGCCATGGATGAGAACTGTAGCTGTCGCGTGGGGCCAACCGTGGTGAATCCACCTGGATGAGGAGGGCACAGAATCAATCAAACCATGGAGTGGATCGTCTCCCAGAAGAAGCCTGCTTCCTGGTTGTTCATGGCCAGCCGCCATTAATCCTTCTGCCCTGATTATAATGAGCTCCTAAGCTGCCCCTGACCACCTGACCTAGGTGGGGTTCCATGCGCCTTGGACTAAACCCATCTCCAATGATGTGGACAGAGCAACGGTGTACTGGGAGTGGTGTGGCAGGAAGAGGAGAAAGAAACATTTTGGTTTCCGTCTTCGTCCCCCATCTCAAATGCTGACATGTCCTCAAGACTCTGGGTTAGTGTCCAAGTGGCAGCCAGCAGGGTTTATCTAGCTCACAGCGGCTGGTACTTCTGGTACTTCTGTTTGCTCCTCTGTGCCCCTCCATCTCCTTCTCTGCTTCTTCACGTTTGCACGGTTGTGATGTGTGAGGGGGAGAGGCAGAAGGGACGGGCCCCTGCGTGCCTGGGGAGGTTGAGGGGGCTGGGGAGAGAGGGTGTTGGGCAGGGGTTCAGGAGCCCTTGGGGTGGCGAGCAGGGGGTGGTTTGGAAGGGACAACATGATGCGTTCATCCTGCCCAGGGCCAAGGATGCAGCACTGAGTCGGAAGCTAATGCATATTTATGATTGAGTCTGAGCCTAATGTTAAACACGGTTCTTAACATCCAACATAGCTGGGATAATCAGACTGAGTCGAGGTTGAAAATAGTCTTAGCTAAAACTTAATGGAATACAGAATGTGTCCCTGCATACATCTAGAGAAATGTCATGTACGGACTAGAAATTTCCTTGGAATAGGAAGAACTGATCCTTTCAGCTTAGAAACCGTACTAATATAAAATGAAAGCCGCTGTTTGCTCCTCCATGGAGAGAATGCCATTTATGAGTTATTAACAGAAACTGAACCCAAAATTGGAATAGTGGTGATAAAGCAGTACCAGTGATAATCACAACATTTTCTAGGCTACATGGGATCATTCTACTTACTCACTCACTCCCGTCCTCATCCAGCAAATACACATTCGCTGGCCTCTGGGCACTGAGCCCTGCGTTAAGTGTAGATAAGTGGCAATAAAGACCCACATACCGTTCTGTCCTCAGGGAAGTTCCAGACTAGCGGAGGTCAGGCATCAAATGAGTAAAAACCCCCAAGGATATATTATCATAAAGAGTGTGACACTTTGTGAAAGAAAAACTCAGGTACAATGAGATTGTTTACCAAAAAGTCCAGCTTTGATTTGAACGCTCTGAAGACACTCTTTAGGGAAACAGCGTTTATGTTGAGTCTTGAGGAATGATAGGAATGAACCCTTTCAGGATCGGAGGGAGCTCACCTTGTGGGCAAACGTGCTGTGTGCAACGTGACAACAGTATTTTACAAAGGAGAGGCACGTCCGCACAGACACTCTGCCCTCATCACACACTGAGGGTCTGATAGAGAGCCGACCACCAGCTTGATGGCGCGGCCCCCTTCCAGAGAGTATGGGATTAAGCAGCTTGGGCTCCCACCCCCCAGCAAACAGCCTGTTCTGTGATATAGACTCTTGGGCTCTGCAGACAGACTTTCTGCTTTTAATGACAAGTAGAGAAATGTCTCTTTTTGGTCATGGAGCCGTTGGCTTGTTGTCTGTTGGTTTGTTTTGTCTTGTGGAAGCACGTTGAACATCCCTCTAAGGCTTTGGAGCTGTGCTGCTTCCCCACAATGGAAGGTTTTGTCATCCCAAGATCCCTAAAATGTGTAATTTGAATATGAATAATGTGGTTCCTTTGGCCAAGAGCAAGGGTGCGAGATGTTACTGGTGACGCCTAGTGAAGCTGAGCTCCTTGCACCATGGGTCACTTCATCTACCGTGTTGTGTTTTTCTTGGTGGCATACATAGTTGTCCTTCCCAGTGGAGTTAGTCTTTGGCCCAGTGCTGACTTCTACTCACCCCAAATCTACAAGGAACTCATCATTGTGAATACCCAACCCTCTGCCTGTTCTCCTTTCTCCTCTCCTTCCCCAAGTCACTCCTGGTGCATTTATCCCCAAACCTATTTCTGTATCCTTATTCATAGCTAGCCCTAGGTCATGTCTGGTTGGGATTATTGGGATTACTTTGAAAAAGTTGGAGTTTCTAGTTTTGCTGAGTCAGTCTCAGGGTTGATTATATTCCCTGTTTTAATGCCAGAACAAACAGTCTCTAACACTTCCTTCAGATCTGTCCATCTTACAGACCTGCCTCTTTCCTGTCCCAGAGCCTAGAAGACCACGAGTTTCCGTGGCTGACTGGTACGCTTCTCTCTTGAGAATTAATGAGGTCTGGGGCCCATTCTTATCGGATGAGCTGTATGGTGAGATCACATCTTGTTCGGGGCTAGAAACTGGCTTGTGCAGAAAAAAAAAAAAAAAAAAGCCTTTAATTGTAGCTGTCCTCATGCAAGCAAATCTTAGGCTAAAACTCCTTTATGCACATTAAGTAATATTCCCAGTCTTTGCTTAACAAGTGAGCATGCCTGAAAAAATGGGACACATAATTAAGGTTGAATGCCCTCCCACTTGTGTGGTCCTTGGACCGACAGCTGGGGCATTATCTGGGGACTTATTAGAAATGCAGACTCTCAGACCCCATCCCTCCCACTAAATCAGAAACCATTTTAACAAGATCATTCAGTGATTTATATGCACAATAAAATTTGAGGCCCTCTGGCTTAATGCACATTAAGGAATCTTCATCTCCTTCTGAATTCCTGATACTAAGCAGAATGATTCTCCTTGACTGTGGTCATGGTGGGGTGGGGGGCACACAGGCCCTGTATTAATGGTGTTTTTTTTCATTTTCTGCATTTTCGGGTGCTTTGACATCTTGGGCTCTTGTTGACCTGGGAGAGACTTTCTTTCCAGAGTTAGCTCATTCCTACTCGTAGCAAAACACTCCTCTTTAAGCTACTGCCCCTTTCATAAGCAAAGCACCCAACCCAACCCCTTCTATGGGGCTCTCACATTCCTGGCCACTGTCTCCCCTGCGGATCACCCCAAAGGCCTGGGACCAAATAAGGGGCTGCCCCTACCCCTGAGTCCACTAAAATTACTTAGACAAGGCAGTTCCACACCTGCTGATCCTGTCTCAAGGGGCTGGTGTTTCTCCCTTGCTCTCTTTGCTTCCCCGTTGCCCCTGGGACTCCCCCATATGGCCCTGGAAGGCACCGCGTGCCTGCCTCCTCTTGGAAAGGAGAGTAACAAACTAACTTTTCAATGGCCATCATTTCCTGATCCAGTGGTCTCACCAGCCCCAAATAATAATAAAACTGACATCTTCAGATGGAAGTTCTCCTGAGATGCCCTTTCCCACAACAGGAAGATGAGCAAGTTATTTTAGAAGATGGGGGAGCTCTCCAGAAGGGAGAGCTCTGAGTCAGCCCCTCTTTGCTCACCCAGAAGGCAACTGTGGGGTGGAGGACTAGGAGAGCGGCTCTCCCCTCTGCACCTGTTGGACCCCCCCACAGGCCTCCCTGACTGGGCACATGGGCGGGGGTCTCTTTCCTTTGGCTTACAATGCATGCGTTATCGGAAAGTGGTGACGGTTGGTAGAGGGGCTTACTCCTGGTATTAAGCCAAATGTTTTCAATGGGCCTTTGGTATCTGTACACATAATTGTAAGTGTGTATGCACATTTGACTTGAAAAAAAAAAATCCAATGAAGAGTAAAGAATTTTAAAATAGAGACATTAACTTGAAAGGGTTATCATCTGATCCCAGAACAAGGGTGGCTCAGAACGACAGAATAATGTTCGTTTCTGTGCTGTAGCATGTGCTGGGGGCCGTCATCTGATAGAACAGATCAGCCCTGGGGGTCTCCTGCCTCTGCCCGCCCATCAGCTCTTTTTATCTATTTTCTTTGTCCTTGGGGGATTTGGCTGAAATCAGAAGGCAGAGTACAGGCTGTGAATTATTTTATCATGTATAAGGGCTCTGGGTTAGGAAATAGTGTGTCCTTCTCCTTGAATTTTTTAAAATATCAAATATATTTTTTTAGTTAGAAAGTTTACTTAAGAAGACACGTTCGGCAGTCTCGGATACTCCTTTTAATGGAACAGAAGTCTGAAGGGGACCAGAGAGTCATTTTCCTTAGACATTTGATACTCGGACTGGGGTGCAGTCATGCTGTATCCCACGTGATCCTGCTTCAAGGCCACGGAGCGTGGCTGGGAGAGCAGTGGCAGAGGAGAGAGAAGAGAATCTGTTTGTGTCTAGAAACCAGCTCGCCTGCAAAGACACTGCCTCCAGAATGACCCAATTTCTGTTGGGAAACACCCCAGCGGTCCCTTGAGAAGGACTCACTACAGGTGTGTGGTTATCATGAAAGCCTGGGAAATCGTGCCCGAGGTTTCTTCCCTGGGGTCCACGACGAGTGCTTCGGGAGACTCACATTCTGCAAAATGGTGACCGATGTGTCCCTCATAGAGAGGTTTGTACCTTCATCACAGGACTCGCCCTTCTTGCTTTCTGCCAGCATCCTCCCCTTTGCCCTCTCCGCCGTGGCCGTCCCTCCTGCCAGTGTCCAGGGACCCACACGGCATTCCTATCCTGATGGGACCAACTGGAGCCGAGCCCCTCAGCTGCCATAGGAGAGAATCCCAGAGAGAACTCATCTCCTCACCCTCCATGCTTGTCTAGCAGAGCGGCAGCCCTCCGATAGGCTGGCGCCTGAGAACATGCCAAGGTCCTGGGGTACATTGTGCGTGCAGCACACCGAGTGGACAGCGGGTCCCAGGAGCATCAGAGGGGAGCTGCCACCCACAGGTTTGTTTCATTTACAAGTGATTGCTCCTTAGGTTATTTTCTAAAAGGCAGACCGAAGAAAACCTTGTCAGCAGGCAAATGAGCCTCAGACAGTCTTTGTGGATCCGTGACTGAAGCTTTCGCATGTGAGGGTGACTCATGGGTAAACAGTAGACGTGAGTCTGAGTTAGGCTGGTTTCAGTTAACTATAAATAAGAACGGTTTTCGGCTAAAATAGCATAGAGCATTTTATTATTCAATTTCCCCAAGAGTTTGGATGGCTGTGCCCTGATTTTCTGCCCTGCAGGAATCCAGAGCCAAGGGTTTTTTCCTAATTGCTTTGGTAGCTTGACCACCTGTATTCACAGGACTGGACTGAGTAATGAAGTACGGTTCAACGATATTGGACCATAATCCATTAAAGGCAATATTGTCTGCTCCAAAGTCCACAGGCTGTGGATTGAGAAAGATCCAAGTTCAAGTTCAAATCCTCCCGCTTACTATCTATATGAACTTTGACGGACCAATTCTTCTTTTGTGGTCCCTGAAACTAGAACTATCCACAAGGTCTACCTCACGGGTAGTGGTGGGGTTGACTCAGATACAGAAGTAAAAATTCGGGGCAATGAGGAAAACGTTATAATCAAGTGTCGACTAATGCCAGAGAGAACAGAATCTTCTGGGATGACTGGCAAAGCCACCACGGTGCAGCTGATATCACTTATCTGGCGTGGTCTGTACCATCTTCGTATCCGTGTGACAGGACTAGCCACAACAGAGCACATTCTCACATGCCGGGATATCCTGAGTTTCTTCCTGTGTTCAATATTAACGCTGTTCAGTGTTTCAAGACCAAGGACCCCCAAACGCTGCCATTCCCAGCCATCATGATTGCCCCCACGCCCCTTCCCTTGCCGGTGGCCTGGGACTCTTAGAGATGTTCACAGCAGGGGTCTGCCCCCTGCAAAGGAAGGTCTCCAGGGAGGGGGTGGGGCACGGACACCAACATCCTTTCCATTTCTTCCCAGCCCCACTCCCACAGCTCGTAGAGAACACATTCCAAGTCTTAAAGAAGAGAGAGGACTCCTGCCCTGCCCTGACTGGCCCTGAGCCGTTTCTAGGTTTGGGGCAGCGGCTCTGAGCAGGAAGCCGTCTAAGCTCCACCCCTGGATATGAGGCCGCTATTGGAAGTTGCTGCGAAGTCTGAAGAGTGACCCCCATTTCTGAGCTGGGTTTCTGACTCTTCTGGACTCTTTCACTCTGAAATTGACTTCGAGCAAAGATCTCAGTGCACAGACGCTTCCTAGAGAGGGGAGCCTCTGATGCCAAGTTATCACACAGCGTTTGTTGGTACTGTGCCTGTGAGCTCCCCGTGTCTCACCCAAAACAGAGTACGTAGGCCACAGGTCTCCATGTGGAGGAAGCCAGACCATGCATCCTCCCCACCAGGCCAGGGGCACGCAGGAGGTGCTCACGTCTTTGGGGTGCTTTCTTGCTGGGGCCACATTATCTCAAGCACACTTTGCTTTCTCCTCTCTCAAAATTCACAGTTTTCTCCTGTCTCAAAGTTCACAGCTTTCTCCCACTCACATCCTGACACTTGCTCTGTTTGGGGTCACTGCTCTGTGGCCCTTGAGGGCCGAGACCTTGGTTTCCCTTCTGTACTTTATCCACCACTATTGTCTACTATCAACCACTGTGCCTGTTGATTGCCCTCCCAACACCCTAATTCAAGGTTTATGAATTTCCTCCACTCCCTCAACCTTCACCTTTGTCTCGATTCTAGAACACTCCCAGCGACACACCCTGGAGCTGGGCG
The DNA here is from genome assembly GCF_010015895.1 of Lontra canadensis. Lineage (NCBI taxonomy): Eukaryota > Metazoa > Chordata > Mammalia > Carnivora > Mustelidae > Lontra > Lontra canadensis. Next base: position 7,025,800 of record NW_022631070.1, on the reverse strand, counting down.
TGAGCAGGAATTGTTCACTCCCAGAAACACTCCTGTTCACGGACACACCCCCACCTCCCCTTCCTCTTCCTCCCCTTCCCCAAGCAGGGCAGCGTGCCCCTCTCAGGGCACTGGACAGTGTTCTGATCACTCTCTGTCCTCCTGGGTCCTCTTTGCCCGCCTCCGTCCCTCTGGTCCTGGACCTAGGACCATAATAAAAAACCCACTCATGGCCCCTATCAGTATTGTGACCTCACTCCCTCAGCAAATATTTACTGAATGATGAGGCCGTTCTCAGTGACCTCTGCCTTGCCATCCACTTACATTGTTTCCTCTCCTGGGCTTAGACACTCATTCTATGCCCATATTTTATGAAATCTGAGGCCATATCGATCACAAAATGCACCACTACATTATGCACTGAATAGAGTGAAAAAATGCTACCAATTAACACTGAAAAATGCCATCAATTGTAAGAGGCATTCTGCTTTCAGAGCTGTTAAAATATGAAAAAATATGCATCTTATATTATAAAAAGTAATGGTATTTGTGAGATCAATGCCAAAACACTTCCTAATCTTCCTTTCCTTGTAGATATTAAATTTCTTGAAATAGACTGAGCAGCGGGTTTCTGCCTTCCTACGTCCCAGATATTCCTTATCGCACTACAATCTGGCTCCCTCATCTAATAAAATCACTCTCTTAAAAAATCACGAGTCTCGTTCCAATGCCTGAATCCAATCTTAGGCCACAGCTCATGAGGCCACAACAGAGGGGGATACCGTTGACCGTTCCACGTTCACTTTTTCCTTTATTCTGAGACCCCAGGGCTCCGGTGCTCTGTAATGCTTCAGCTAAACTTTCTCAGTTTTTCAAACTATTTAATTTTCTTTTATGGGCTGCTTGTCTGCCTTGTTCTTGGTGGTGGCATCCGCTATCCTAGCCTTCTGTGATTCCTTTCCTTCTGTTGAAACCTGCAGACAGGCTTCCCCAACAGCTCATGCTCAGGTCACTTTCACGTCCCTTGTTAACCCAGCCCACGCCACCAGCTTCATCTTCCTCGACCATTAGGAGCATCTAGCACAGAGGGTTATTTCTTTTTTCTGCAGACCCATCCTTCCTGGGATGTGGAAGAAGTGTTCTCTCATGTTTTCCTCCTGGTGCCCTGAGCTACTTCTTTCCATCTCTGGTCCTTCTCATCCCCGGCACCCTGGCTCCATCCCGGGGGCTCACTCTCTGGGTGACCTCCCCAGCCCCTCTGCTTTGAGAACTGTCCACCTCTCACCCAAAGCCCATAGGCTGCTATCTCAGCCCAGAACTCTCCTTGAATGCCAAAATGTCATGCCTCTCTGTCTGCTGGCTTATCCCATCAGTGGGTGAATTCCAGTTTTCCAAACCTCTTCCTTCCACATTCTTCTGCATCACAGAAAATGTCGGTGATCTCCTTCATGGTCCTCAGGCAGGGAATTCTCTGAGGTTCTTGCCCTCACACATCCCCCATTCTGTCCCTGCTCGTGGCTGTGACTGTTAACACACACCCAGAACCACAGCCTGGGTTGATGGGGTCCTCGATTAGAGCAGGTGGCTGTCCCCAGGCCCCTGCTGCAGCCCCGCACCCAGCACACACCCAGAGTCTGGACTGTAACCTGAGTGACACGGTACCGGGCCGAGCCATATCCTTCTCACCCGTCCCAGCCCTACTGGCCTCCTGCAGCTCCCCGCCCTGCCCTCTGGGATGCTGAGCCCCTGCCCTGGGGGCCCTGCCCGTGCTGCTCACTCTGCAATTTCCTCCCTGCGCACCTTGCTGTTTCAGCCACACGCATCACCATGCTCCCTCACCACTCCGGCTGCTTCTGTGATTTTTGGTGTAACACTTCTTGGTTCCTGTTTTAACATTTGCCATCTCTCCCTTTCTCTGACAGTTGCCTGTAATCATTTTTTTTTTTTTAAGTGGGCAGAGCAATTCTAAGCGCGAAGAAGGATTCTGCATCGCGCCCGGGATCAGACCGCGTGGGCATACGGCTGGGATGTATCCTTTGAGAGTGCATATACGTTTTCAAAAATAAAATTCCATAAAGAATTCTCCTTTTTAACTTGTAAGACTTCAGACCCTGGACTTGATCCAAGGTCCTAAGTAGTGAACGTGGGAAAACATCCATTGAGTTTTTCTCTCCAGTGACTAAAAATGTCTCATTTATTCCACAGAGACCTCGCTGCATGTTTTTATTAAAGCAAATGATTTGTGAATAAAAACTTGTGGTAGGATATATACTTACAGAGTGGGGCAGTTTGAAATCATAAGTATTGACTAATCAAATCCTGCTCCGTGGACATTTTAAGTACTCTGTAGGTACTCTGACATTTCGGAAGAGGAAAACCTGCCCAGAAAGAAAAGTCTCCTTGGAGAATACCTCTCATTTTACCGTTCCTGGAGTTGGTTTAAAAACATTTTCCCTCTCAATTTATCCACTCTTGATGTACAACGGATTTGGACACTCGGGGTTTAAGGGGTGGAAAGCAGCCGTATTGATCCAGGGGTCATGCGGAGTGGCCGTGCTGTTCTTCCGGAAAACTGCCCCTGTGTTCTCAGTGTAAACACTGTAGGGGTTCAGAGAAGTTTCTGTCCACAGCCCAGGGCCCGTCACGTGACTCTCTCGGGTTCTGCCCCATGACCCTTCACCCTTCTCAGCGTTCAAAGGCCAAGTTAATGAAATTCTTAAGCGTTAACACGGTCTTTAATCAGAGTAGACAAGAACGCCCCCAGCAAGCTTTTAGTGGACGTCTAGAGAAGTGCTCTCTCTTGGCAGCCCCCAAAGCTGTGTCATGGTCATGTGACTAATCACCCCACCCCCTACCTCCAGTTCCAGTGGGAGTGGTCGCCATGATCCTATCCCTTCCTACATTCCCAGCTCTTTCTCTGGGCTTCCCTGGCCAGCGGGAAATTAGGTAATCAAACATTCCACTGCTCTTTTCTCCTAGCTTCCAGAGGACGGCAGGAGAACAGAAAGGTTGCATAAAGCCCTGCATCTGTACTTCTGATGGTGTCTGGACAGAAGGCAGTACATTTCAGTGGTTGGTTGGGGAATTCTTAAGGTCTTAGTAGAAACCCAACAAAGAAGAATTCCAGAGGCATAATTTTCTCTTCCCACATTTTCTCTAGACATTCTTTCCATGTTTACTGTGTGTGTGTGTGTGTGTGCGTGTGTGTGTGTGTTTAATGTGGGACAAGGAAGCTTTGAGCTTCCTTGGGTTATTTTATTTTCTGTGCCCTGATGGGCGTCCTCCAATGGAATGTCAGCCATTCACCCACAATGTGTGTCCTGCTTGACAAAGTACAGTAGGGTGACAACATGGGGAAACTCTCTGCTCATGGGAAGCTTTCATTATCATCATATCGGACTTACGAAAGCTTGCGTGTGGCCTTTCATCACACCTTCTGCCACATAGCATAGGGTGGTGTGTTTGTCATATTTAAAAATCTGCAATCCAAATCCTTAGCTTTTGTAGAACTAGAAATACAAACCTACTCTAAAGACCCCTCTCCTGGATACCTTAATTTTTATATGCTGTGTTTGAAATGCTGTCATCAAAGTTTACAGTTGTTGATCTTATGTGATCTTATGTGAAACCAACCAAGAGAATCAGAAGAAATTGGACACAAGCATCCAGACCAACTGGAATAGATCACAAATGTGTGTGGCCATAAAGGGATTAGAAATAACATAACAAACCGTCCCACTTCCTAAAATCACAAGAATACACACATGCTCCAAGTGTGGATGTCCACACCCCCTCATGTCAGGAAAGCATTGTCACAGGCATCCAGGCTCATCCTCTCACACCTCCCGCCCCTTCTCCTCCCCTTCAGAAGGGCATCTGTGCGTAAGCCTGATGGGTGGTACCCTCCGTCTTGTTGCCTTTCCTGACTTCTTGTCTACTTACTGTCACTGATACCCATTGCAAACCTTAGAGGGCTCCTCTGGTTTAAAAATCATGGAATAATAATGAACTTAGCTTATTAGTTCCATAATTTCAATCTGAAAAGACTGCAGATAACAGAGAGTGTATGTTTTTGTGAGGTTATCTTCTATGAAGATATAAAATAGGGCACCTGGATGGTTCAGTCACTTAAGTGTCTGACATCGGCTTAGGTCATGATCCCAGGGTCCTGGAATAGAGTCCTACATCAGGCTCCCTGTTCCATGAGGAGCCTGCTTGTCTCTCTGCTTCTGCTTCTCTGTGTCTCTCATGAATGAATGAATGAATGAATGAATGAATAAAATCTTACAAAATGTATAAAAAAGTTACAGAATAGTAAAAATATTAGCAGAAATTATTTAATTCTCACTCAAATATTTTAAGAATGATTCTTATGTGTGTTTATAATTATCTATTAATAATTGACCCATTGATCATCCACATTTTAGCAAGGAAAATTAACAGAGGTTTCAGCTATCTTTTTTTTTTTTTTTTTAAACTCAGGGACAGATCAGGGGCTAGAATTCTGAGCTTTATTCACTCTCTCATTGGAGAGCAGCCTGGTGAATGTCCCCATTAGGAGGAGACAGGAAAATATACTCATCTCCCTCACAGCTGGAAATGTTTTCCCATCCTCTCTCCCACCAGAGGGGGGAAAATAAATATATACTCATATTTGGTCTTTCATTAGCTTTCCTGGGAAACAGACCTTGAGAGATGGAGGTTTGCATGCAGCTTCCCCACGTCCACCAGTGGTTTCAGGGGCAAAGCTGTGGGGCGTCAGGAAATGGAGGTAGGAAGGAAGGGAGAGAAGTCAAACCAGGATTCAGTCCAGCAAGTCCCAGCACGTCCCCGGGGACTCAGGCTAGGATGCCCTTCAGAACTGATCACACTGGAGGCCTTTGTACCTAGCACTGACCAGTTATCAGTGACCACTGACCAGCTCTTGTTAGATCCAAGAGCAGGGGGCATATCCTTGGGCAAGGGGCTTTTTGCAGCTGAGGGTGATTCTCAGAAAGGGACAGAAGTGACCACTGCCCTCTACCAAGTCTTTAGAAAATGGGTTCTGAAGAGTGGGCATCTGGGAATACCATCCTTCATCCTTACACACGCACACACACACGTGCCATATATCTGTGTGTGGACACACATGTTACATGTGTATGTGTAGACACACGTATGTGTCATAAATCCATCCCTATATAAACTGTCTACATTAATGCCTGCCATGAAAGTTCCCTAGGAAAGAAAAGGAAGTAGAAGTGATCAGATATGCTCATGGATTTATTCCACGGTTCCTTAAGTCGCAGGCCAATGGCCCCATGTAGACCGTACCACCAGAGCCCCAGACACTGACACTCCTGGTCACCACTCCCAGCCTCCCTGAGAATGACAGTGGGTATGAGGCTTCAGGAAGAAGGATGTTTTTACCCCCATGAAGAATATTAATACTAATTCACAGTGCAGCACTCCCCAGCCACCAGGACTGTTTCTCTGGGGTGTGGCTTTGATCAACGTGGGGCTTCTCTCTGCACCCCAACAATGCTCCTGGCCCTCAGCACACCTGTCTCATGCATTTGACTAGGGTGACTCCTCTCACACAGTGTAATCATTTCTCCCACTTTTATTCTAGAAGGATGGGCTTGCCTCAGCAGACGACAATGGGAAATTCAGTCCTATTCCATCATTGACAGATCATTTAATGTACTTTACCAAAATCCTTTGTTTTACCTCTACATCTTTCTTAGATGACCTCTTCAGAAATGATCGTATCTCTGTGGTCCCCAGACATGGCTTTGTTCCCATCACAAAGATCGCATAAAAATATGTAGGTTAGGGAGATCCTTTTCATCCTGTGGAAGGTCAAAGTGAATTCCTTTATTAGAACCTTCCATAGTATTTATAATTGGGAGAACTTTATCCTTGACAAATGGAAATCCAAATGCCCTACAACTGAAGAAGATACTTATTATAGTTGAATTATAATTTATAAAGCAACAGAAGCAATTGTGATATAGTTGTGATTTTTTAAACGATAAAAACAATTTGAAATAAATTAAGTAGTTGGTTTCAAGAAAGCATTAAAATGGTGCTGAGGAGCTTAGACTCTGCAGCCTAATTGGCTGATTTGAGTCCCAGTCTACTACTGGCTGTGTGACCTTGGGTAAGTTACTCTACCTGTCTGGGCTTCAGTTTCTTCAGGTGCAAAAGGGAGATTACTTGAGTACCTACCCTGATAGTATTTTTGGGAGACTTAAAGGAACTAACCTATGTAAAGTGCTTAGAACTTTAATTGGCATAGAGGAGGTAGTGCAAAAAATATTAGCTAACTTGTATGAGCTCTTCTAAAGCAAAATTAACTACTCCTTCGTATAGGGGATTTTTGGCCTTGCTGTACTTATGTATCTGTTCAAATTTCTTAGTGCCTAGAGTATCTCACTAGCAGCAGGGATTAAAATAAAGGCATGGAAAGAAACGTAGTTCTGCAGTGCTTAGAATGTGCTGGTCACATGTCCATCATAATCAAATGTTCGCACGGTCCTAAAGATGGGGAACAGGAAAATGAGACGATATGGCTTCCCTGAAATCACAGGGCTTCGCAGTGGCTCACTCAAATCTGTGACTACCTCTGTCTGGCTCTGAAGTTGCTTTGTCAGGTGATCTTGAATGTGCAGAGTTTCAATGAAAGAGCCTACAGCCCAGAGGTCGCTGGGGTAGCCCTGTTCTCACCTCCCTCATGCTACCTCCCAAGCCCCGTCCAAGACGCTGATACCAGAAAAGAAAGTAATAATGCCATTAACTTTGAGCTCAATATGTTACAGCATTTGAAAAGTTCAAGCATCTGTCTCCTCTGTCCTGCCTCCGAAGAGACTGAGACCAAGCTCTGGGGCATGGCGATGGTGTGGGAGTTTCCTCAGCTTCCGTGTTTATGTTTTCTCACTGCTGCTGCTTTTGAAATTAGCAAAAGGTGTGCTGACCTTTTCCCATGGTAAACACAAGGGGGTATGATAGCCCACATGCAAGCTTCTCTAGCAGGTCTGGGCTTTGTTTGTTGTTAGTCTGTGCGTTTTGCTGAAGCTGACCTCCAGATCAGGCGGGAAGCACCTTGGTCCTAACAGTCGGAGTTCTCTGCCCTCACACTGGTCTCCTGCTCCCCAGATGAGTGCATGCCTCCCGTGGGCCATTCAGGGAGAAACCTGTGACTACAGCTGAATGAAGGGGACACAGAACATACTCTTACTGGAGTTTCTAACTGTGAGAAGAATGAAGAGTCGTCTTGGCGGTGGTCATCTGTGTCATCCTATGAAGACAGCATTCAGACTGAGAGTGAGACAGAAGCATTTCCTATTCCGGATCTTCCGAGTCCTGAGACACTAAGTTTCCCGGGTATGTGAGTGACATATGCTCATCTCTCTTGTCTCTTTCCATCTAAGCTTGCTTGAGTTAGATTTCCATGACCCGCAGGCAACAGAGCTGTGGCTGTATATCTCACTTAACCTGATATATGTCTCTCTTTGAGTCCTTTCAACATGTAGGGGTTGAGCCCTTGACACATTTACATTAAGAATCTGCAAAGATACAACATCATTGTTACACACGGGCTTCCAAATTCCTGATGGGTGAATAATACCATAATATGCATTCCTGCTTCATTCTTTCTTTAAATATGATTGTGGGAGCTTCTTTGCGGGAGGTATGTCCACTTCATAAGTGTCTGGCAATGGGCTGAGCAACTTAATGGGGCAGAGCCTTCCTCTAAAAATCTGTGTGTGTGGAGATTTCTAAATGGTCACTTAAGCTTTACCATTGATTTGGCTTAAAATGGCGAGGGTTCTGTGTTGCCTGTAGGAGCTGGGCTTATCGCTAGTATTTGTTTATTCTATCTTATTTTCTTATCGTGTTTTGGGAAATTAGGCAGTATCAAGCGTTCTTCCTTGGCACCGTTAGCTTATAAGGAATGGGGAGAAGTTTATGTCAAGAACTGGGGGTTTTGGGTCTATCTATATATTTACCTATCTGTCTATCCATCTATTTATATGTCTTTCTACTTATCACCTTCCTTCCTTCCCCCTTCCTTCCATGTCTGTATTTAGCCCCATCTAGACTAGAAGAGACAGGTCATCTGTACTCAGTGAATGTCCTTGCAGAGAATAAGGACTTCACGAGAGCCTGCAGAGAAGCTCAGATAAAAGAGATAGAGAGCAACACAGAGAGGCAACCTGCGAATAATAATGGCCAAATTATTTCCCAAGTGTAGTCCAACAGGAAGCAGAATTATTTCCTTTAAAAGCACTAGAATTCACTGTGTCCCCCCAAAGTATGGTGACAATAAAGCTCTGTTGGTCCACTGGCAACTAGAGCACTATTTGGATACAGTGTGTGTCTCAGTCCATGCAGACTGCTGGAATAATCACCACAGACTGATGTCTCCAACAACCAACACCTCTCATGATTCTGGAGCTTGGAAGCTCAAGACTGATACCATCACACTGAGGGTGAGGCTTCAACATATGAATTTTGGAGGACACAGACTTTCAGTCCAACGCCGTGTAGATCAGCATAGGAACCTGGTAGAAGTTAACAGTCCAAGAGCTACCACCGGAAGTCCCAACAAGCTGGGCAATTAGAAGTATGCACTGAGGAGAAGAGGTGCTTGCAAAGCCTCGAGCTCTAGGTGACTTCTAGATGCCTCCACTGAGGCCAAATACATTACTGGGATGAGAGATACCCAAAGACAAAAGACAAATATAGTAGAAATCAATATTAAATCTTTGTTTCTCTCAAGTGTCCAATTAGATGAATTTTGACAATTGCATACATTTGTGTTAACTAAAATAAGATAAAGGTTGGTTTTATTTCCCCCAGAAAGCTCCCTCATGAGCCCTTTCCGAACATTTTCATCATATGACCTCAGACTCCGATTTGTATCACATTAGTGTCATCTGCATTTGGCTTTTATATAAAAAGAATCATTAGATAAATAGATAGATAGATAGATAGATCGTCTGTTCCTTTTAAAAAATATACTTGAGATTCATCAAGGTGGTTGCATGTGTAAATAGTTTAATTTTTTTTTTTTTTTTTTTTAGTTGCTGAGTTGTATCCCAGCTTATGGCTCTACCACAGTGGTTTACCTAGTAATAGGTTGACGCACATTGGGTTGTTTCAGTCTGGGGCAATGACACATGAGCTTATGTCTAGTCTGGCCCTGTCCAGAAAATATCCAAAGCCGTTACTGTTCACCAGAGAGGTACCAGGCCCAGTCCATGGGTGGGAGAGGGAATCATAGTGCATTTCTTTTGTTAATAAAAGTTTAAGCTGTAACCCTACAGGTGGGGATGGTTAGGGTGCAGAGCCGGTGTGGGCAACTTGTTCCAGGCAGAGGCATTGTGTTCCAAGTCCTGAGGCTCAACAGGCCAAGGCACGATCCAGAAACCAAAACAGTTAGTAACCCAGAGCTTCCTTACTGTGCGGAGTGGGGCTTGGGAGAGGGAAATGGGAGCAGGTCACCAAAGACCAGACAGCATCATGCATTTTACGGCCTTTGAACTGTATTCTGAGTTTTGGAAGTAACCAAAGTGTTTGAAGCCAGCACATTGTTTGGATATCCCATCATAAAAAGCTCTTGGTGTCAGTGTTACATTCTGTGTTTATTTTCCTTCCTTTCTGTGAGTGTAAAAGAAGGGTGTTTTGTCTCTTTTCCCCTCTCTCCTCTTCCCCTTTGTTCTCCTTCTTCCCTTCCCTTCATTTATTTCTGATGATTTAAGAAGCAACTACAGTCACTAATACAAATTCTCCAAAATGATGGCCCTTTATGACAGTTATTGCCTGAGCTCACTGAGTTCTTGGGATTCTATGTGTTAGAAAGACAGTCTTTATGCTTTCAGGTTTTGAGCTGCATTAGAGAAAACCTACCATTTCAGAGGCGTGGTGAGGTGTAGTAATTAGACACAGTGAGTATTTTTCCAGAAGATATAGACCCCTAGACCGCAGATCTGGAGATGATATTAGGGTGTTTACTCTTTATAGGAATTTGTCTGACTGTAGTCAATAGACTGTCCATCCCAACTGAAGTGTTCTTGAGAAGCTAAAACATTCCTGAGGAGTTTCACTTCATTTCAGGTCATTGTAGCCACTACAGAAGTCCTTCCTCATATTAGTCAGAAAAATCTGTTTTTGGACAACTGAAGTCCTCACTCCCAAGTCTGTTGGGTGGTCCCCAGAACACATCTGGCCCATCATTGTGATGACTAATCTGTTCCCTTAAGACACATAGCTTGTACCTTTAACTCTTCTTTTTCCCATATTGAAAACTTAGACTTCCTTCAGCCGGCATCGGTAATGCACCTCCCTGTCCTTTCCTTATCCTGTTTCTCTGGACACGGTTCAGAGAACGTAATCCTCCACTGGTGCTGGGACGATAATCAATGATACAAGGAGACCATCTCTCCTATTCTCGTTCCTGTAAGCTCTGGCTTGTAAAGAGTATTTTAGCATACACTTCTCAAAGTCAACTTGAACTGAACTTGAAATGGCTGTGGTATAACCCTGGCAGACTTGTCAAGCAGTGGTCCTCCAGCTAGCACTGAAGAAGCTTGCAGAGGGGCTAGTTCAGTTGCTTGTATCTGGTAAAAGCAACTTCCCCATCTTGTATTCAACCTAGAAGTTCTATTCCTACCAAAAACACAAGATGGGCAGGAATAGGGCTGTCTGATGGAACTTTGTGAACAAACAGAAAATTTCCATATCTGCACTTTCCAATATGTTAACCACTAGCCATGTGGAACACTATGGAACACTAGAAATGAAACTGAGTATTTAAATTTTATTTCATCTAAACTTACATAGCCACATGTGTCTAGTGGCTACTGGATTGGGCAGTACAGGATCATACGACCACTCCTTGACCAGAAGGGAAGTAGAGGTGGGGGACATAAGATGTTGGAGAAAGAGAGGAAAGGAAATGTTCCTGGGATAATGGACTGTGAGCCGGTCTCTCAGAACAAGTATCGGAGAACTATGAGTTCTTTACTTCCTGGTATTAAATAGATCTAATAGGCAGATTTTAAAAAACACCTATAGCTACACAAATAAAATTATATTTCACAAAAACATTCAAGTTAAGCAGTATTATCTTTTTATTGATGAGGATGAGTGCGAGCAAATTGTCTAATGGCATGTACCTGTGTATTACTACATATAATTTATTTTACCATGGTAACGAGGATGTCTATGATAAAACCAATCTTAATATTTATATTATGTATATGTGCCTAGAACTATACATAAGTCTGTATGCATACCTGTGTGCATTTGTACACATATATGTAGAAATGTGTACATTTATTTGTATATTTTATGTATTTGATGGAGTAAAGTTCTCTGGTCAGGAATAACATTCCTAAATGAGAAGCCACTCTTCTGTGTAAAAGAAGTGATTGTGAATAGTCACATAAACCTTGAAAGACACCTAAGGACAGCTGTAAAAATTATAATATCATGTATGTTTTTCTCATTTCAGAAACTGGTCACTAATGAACACATTTTTGTCCCACAGAACTAGAGCATCAGAAGATTAAAATAGGAATATGTTTCCCATTTGCTGATTTCCAAGCTTCCCTAATTACCTCCTTATTCAGTCTTTGAACCTCCTCTCCAGACAATGGATCATCTGGTATTTCCACCACCAAAGTATCAGAAATATTGGTAGATAATTTCATTAATGGAGATCTGAAACACTGAGCCATGGAATCAGAGATTGAAGGGATTTTAGAGATGGAACCCAACTCCATAATTCAGAGATGAGGAATCCAAAGTCCATTATGGTGAAATGAATTCCTAAGGTCTTGGAATTACTTCGTGATAGCTTTGAGTGAGGAGATCACAATAGCTCACATGCTGAGTTTATGCTTTTATGATATAGTTGATTTTTTTTATCTGTTGGCTCAGATTCCTATATAATTCGTGATTGATACTCGTCTTCCTGGTTCAGTTTTATTTCCTTCCTCTTTAAAAGAGAAAAAATAAAGTTGAAGAAAAATACCTCTTTAGACAATAATAATAAAATATCTGCAAAAACAGGAAACTTTAAAATATGATACGCTTTGCCGCGATGGGATAAACAGGAAGCGAGTAGAAGTTATGCTGTGACTTTCATAGTTCTCTCCTCTCTGCTCATTACGCACAAATCTCAGAGCTGGGTCTCTGTCATACTGATGAGGAGTTAGTGGCAACGATTATTGAGATGATGCCTGTAATGTGGTGAGCACTTACTCTAGTGAAGGCTGTGTGTTATGTGCTAGGGCTGCCATAGCAAAGACCACAGACAGAGGGCTTACAGAACACACATTTATTTTGTCACAGTTCTAGAGGCCAGAAGTCCAGGGTCCGGGTGTGGCAGGGCTGCTTTCTTCTGAGGCCTCTCTCCTGGGCGTGTGGATGCTGTCCCCTCCCCATGTCCTCATGTGATCATCCCTCTGTTTGCATCTGCATCTTGATCTCCTCTTCATATAGGGACACCAGTCAGATTGGATTAAAGCCACCCAATGTCATCATTGTAACTTAATTACCTCCTTAAGACTATCTGAAGACATGGTCCCATTCTGAAGTACTGGGGCTTTAACAAATGAATATTAGGGCACACAATTCAGCTCAAACAGGCTATAATTCTAGCTAATGCAGTAAGAGACATAATATTTTCCTCACTTTACTGTCACTTGTTTAGAGAGGGGACACATGAGCATACAACTTTGAGGACTCCTGGAAGGCTTGAATATCATCTTGGTCAGGTTTCCAGGTCCTTCATTTCTCCAGCACATCGGATGGCCTGATAGGACAATATGTATGTATTTCACAGCCAACCGGGCAGAAGAAAGGGAAAGATGAAATCTTAGATGTGGCCCCAATGGGCTCTGGCCAATCTTCATGCTCCCTGCAACTTCAAGGGCATGTTTCCCTCTAGTTAAGCTGCATCTCCAGAAAGATCATATTTACTTCCATTTTCCAAATTTATGTGTAATCTCAATAATGCATTCTTGAAGGATGTGTGGTGGAAGTGTGTGTGTAACGCGGGTGTGTGGTGGAAGTGTGTGTGTACATGGGTGTGTGTGTGTGTACATGGGTGTGTGTTGGAAGTGTATGTGTGTACATGGGTGTATGTTGGAAGTGTGTGTGTGTACTGCGGGTGTGTGGTGGAAGTGTGTGTGTACATGGGTCTGTGGCAGAAGCATGTGTGTTCTGCGGGTGTGTGGCAGAAGTGTGTGTGTGTACTGCAGGTGTGTGGCGGAAGCGTGTGTGTACCACAGTGTGTGGCAGAAGTGTGTGTGTTCCGTGGGTGTGTGGTGGAAGTGTGTGTGTATTGTGGGTGTGTAGTTGTGTCTGTGTGGGTTGTCATGGCCATTGTTCATGGTGTTTTAATGACCATCTAATCGTCAGACCTGATCTGGTCCTGTCTCAAAGATATAGGACCTCAGTTGGTGACTACTTCCTAGAAAGAAGCCTCAGGATTTGGTGCCAGAAGAGGAGTCAGATGATAATGAGAGCTATGAAGGGAACTACAGTCCTGGTCTTGCCAAGTCTCTTGACTTCTGCATCTTGATTTTTTATGCTAAGGCAACTCTATGACACAGTTCTATCTTCAAAACCTAATGTGTCTGCATTTTCTAAGCATCTATGAAAGCCTTTGTGAGATGGAAGTCAAACCTCTCGCAGACAGGGTGAAGGAAGGTAAGTAGCAAGGGTAATATTTACAGTATTATCTTTCTTCTCCAGGAACAATGCATGCAGAATTTCAGGAGTCATCACAGTCCTTGACAGTGTGAGTGCCTAACCCAGGTGTACGATTCACAGCAGCATAAACATCTAAGGTGTGCTGTTACAAAATGGAGGTGCTGGGCAGAGCACGGATCCGAGACATTGGCCAGCAGTCCAGATTTTGCCATTGACTCAGGATCTTGGTTTTAGAAGCTGCCAGTGTCATTGGCCATTGACATCCAGATGAGAAACTAGCACAGAATGACAGCTGACAGATAGCAGATGCCTTTGGAATAGCAAATTCTGATAACTTGTGTTAGTATATCTTATGGGAACTCACAATGTTCTCTAGGCATTGGGCCAAGAGATAAGCACCAGAGCTTTGAAATAAGAGTGGAAATGGGTAGGGTGTTTTTCTTGAAGTGCATCTTTCTGGCAGGCCAAAGGGGGCCCTCCTCCCCAATGCCGAAGGGAGTTCTAAGAGCTGAGTGTGCGCCGGAGGGTTGGGTCTTGGAAGTGTTTTTGGATGTGGGTTGAGGGAGGGTTAGCTCTGGCCCAAGGTTTCTGAAGTAACCGACTTGCTTAGCGTACCATCAGCTCGCTACAACTTTTGATGTATTTAGCATTATTAACAGAGTAGGAGCAACTAGCTTAGATAAACAGATTTCCTCATCTGCGGGTGCTCCTGCCAATGAGATGTGCAATGATCATCTTTCTCCATTAGCTTTCCCCTGGATATTACATTGATCATTTCAAGAGCTTTCATAAGTGCAGGCCAGGCTGACATTTTGCAATGCCTCTTGGCAATTATGAGATTTTATGGTAACAAGAGAAAATTCTTCTAGGGCAACTAAGTTTCACCAATTGCTTATAATGTGGCAGTCTTGTAGTTTATCATCACCAAATATGTAGTTGCTTGAAAACTTTTTTACTCAGCAACAAAATGATGGAAATGTACTCTTGAATTTCTTTAGCTTTTGTATTTGTTGGTTTACTTCCCCTAATTAATTTGCCAGCCAGTTGGCTCATTTGTTGAATATTTAATGAAATGAGTGAAACTTTGGATGTTAGTAAATTTAGGGCTTATGTTTTCCAAAGCCAATCATTCCTTACTATTGTATTTTTTATTATTCTATTAGCATCATGCCATGATTAAAGGAAATAACAGAAAAATTCACTGGCTTAAAGAAGAAATTATGCTAATTATAATGTGTCTTATTGGCCAGATGTCCTTGAAGGGAATACAGGTTTTGGATGTGTCTGAGAAGTAAATGAGCTATTTCTCCTCCTAGAGCAGAAGAGCTCTTTATTCATTCCTGTGTTGAAGATCCAGAATTCTGGAATATGACCAAAGAAGGGTGCAGTAGTCCTAAAGAGGTAATCCAGCACTCAAAGGTTTATTTATCATTCTTATTCATGATATAAATTCACTGGTATATGTAAATGTGTAACATAAAGGATGCAACATTCAGCTTAAATGTTATAAATATGCATGATGATTAATGACCCAAGAGAGAACATGCTAGATGATGCTTTCACTCTCATGGTATGTTTTCTTACTGGAAGATCTTATCATCATTGAATGCTTGTTAATGTTGTGTAAAATTGTTAAAGGTGTGGAAAATATTAAGCACTTCCTATATGCCCAATATTGTACTGAATACTGTCCATATATTCTTGCTTTAAAAATAAAATTAAGATGTTAAAAAAGTAAAATAAAATAGTCAAATGACCAAGAAAAAAATACAAAAATGAAGACTAAAAAGATGATGTTCTAAGAATCTATTTGGTTAATATAAAACATTTGGTATGAATTAGAATGTGTTTTGAAGAGATCTCACACTGTTTCTAGGAAATAGGCTGGAGTGAATTTTATCAACTCCATGTGTTTGATGCCATATAGTCCTTTTTTAACTTTATAAACACTGAAACCAAGTTTTAGAGACATTAATTAATTTTCCATCCTTATACAGGGGGCAGGTAACCAGGATCTGACTCCTACCGTATGTCAACCTGGGACCCTCCCTCCCAACCCCTGCCCCATCCTTCCGGTGCTCCTTCTCCATGAATCCAAGGCTGGAGGGTTGTCATGCTGGTCTGGTGGCAAACCCAGTCTTCACTTGAGCTGATGGCACCTGTAGTTCTGAAATTTATGCAGTATAATGCATGAACTTGATATACAGAAATAATTGGCTTTGAAATATTCCCTAGAGGACCCTGGGTCCCTTGGCTTTCTCTTATAACCAAGGCCCATTACAATGTCACTTACTGCATTAGATTTACTGAAGATGTAGACAAAATTGTGTCCATTCATGTTAGGTATAGGTCATGTGTGTAATAAATATGTAACCATATGTGATTAGTATATAGATACACAGATATGTAGCTAGATGTATCTGCCTATATGTAGCAAGATCTCTACATATCCCTATCTATAGAGATACATCTAGCCACATACTTGAAGATCGACATATCTATTATATATCTATTATGTATCTTTTATGTATGGGTTTACATCTAAAGATATAGAGAGATCGTGTAGAGAGATATCTAGATATTTATATGTACAAATCTCTCATACATTTGTGTATAATGTATATATCGTACATACACGTGAGAGACAGAAAGAATAAAGCAAATCTCGCTTTAAGAAAATCTGAAACATTTTAAATATACAATGGGGAAAGAGGATAGGCTAATGAAGCAAAGTAAGCTTTTGTGGGAGTGTTATCTACATTTGAAACTACTAGTTGTAGAGATGGTGAGTAGAAACGCTGAGGGAGAAGGGGGTGGGGGAGAAGGAGAAGCCAAGAGAAGAGAGGCTGAGCCCCTGACAGCTTGGTGGAGCAGGTGCCCTGGGCTTGGACAGCTTCTCAGCTCATGAGGTCAGGGTCCTGATCTTATGATCTCATTTCCTTCTTCTGAACAGGTTTAGTTTGTCTCCATGGCTCGTAAATCAGAGGCATGGTTGAACAGAATCCACACAAAGTGAAAAATCACAACTCAAATCTGTTTTTATATAATTTGGTCAACTTTGTAAAAGATGAGTTTATGAAGAAGAATAGTGAAATAATGCTCAGAAACCAAAGCATTGGTTGTATTCACGTAGAGGATATTGGGAACTATTCTCCAATATTTTCCAAGGTTTCTATATATTAAGTTATAAATAACTAAAGTAATTTTTAATAGAACACATGATATGAACCTCTTAAGAAACACAACAGTGGAAGTCATTTTCCATATTGAAGTGCAGTCCCTCATTTCCCAGGTGAGTAAGATAAGGTGCACTGAGGAGTTCCACAAGTCTTTTGTACTTGAACGATCAGGGGTGCAAAAAAGTTGTTAATAAATCCTGCTAATTGAAGCTCAGTCAGAAACACAGATAAATGATTCTAACCAAACAGTAATGGTCTTAATCTTTAAAAACTCAATTTACATGCAAGTAATATTTCACTTAAGCCAAGCAGAGCATATCTGGATACCTGCATTGGCTCTGTCCATCTCTTAGCCTCTACTGGGTGGTGACAGAAGTAGCAGGCAGTCCAGTGGGAGGAACAGTCAGTTTGTTTATCCGGCCATAACGTGTTTTGTTTTGTTTTACTTACTCCTTGTGGATTGATTTGTTAAACGTGTTTTACGAAGATGAAAAGGGGCTCAGGAACTTGCATGGGTACTGATTGGAAATAAGCTTGAGATGTGCACCCAGCGGGAACCATTTGGTAGTCTAGGAGAAGCAAAAGGGATGTCCCCTTCATCCCATCATCTCCATTATCCAGAAGATGCTCCTTCCTGTCCAGGGCCCGTGATCTCACCAGGACCCGAGCGTACTTTCAGTGCCTGCCCAAAGGGAGCTGGGACTCTGCGTGATGGTGAGGCTGGAGTGCATTCCCAGCCCTGCTAGAAATGGATGCTTCTCAGGAGCATACCCGGTGCAGAGAAGTAGTGATTAAGCTCGCTGGTCATTAGCAGTGAGACATTCTCCCTGGTCTGGGTGCCAACACCAGGAGAGAGGAGCCCCGCACAAGGTCACTGCTCTGCCTCGTCAAGGCTGCTTCCCATGGGCAGTGAGCTGAGGCTCCTGAGGCTGTTTCAGTGTTCTGCAGCCCCTTCTCCAGGCCCGGCTGGTGAGGGGTGTGATGGGAGAGGCCCAGCTTGCCCAAAGAGGGTCCCAAAGGGGTCCTCCTTCCACGGCAGACTCCAAATAGGCCATCCTCACTGGTCCTTTGTCTTTCCACCCCATAGGGGTTCAATCTGAGATGCTTTTCTTGACCCTGGTCCTTGTATGGGCCCATTCTGCCCACTCTGCAGTCTTATAGAACTCTGAATCATGAGGGAAGGGTCTGGGAATTTAGGCTTTTCCTCTAGAAAAGCCTTTGGTCTCCTCATGCTCATTTGCTTGCACTCCTCCCAGTAACCAGAATTTCGAACATTTCCCTTGGAGAATGAAAGCTGTGGCAATTCACTCTCTGTTCAAGCAGTTAAAGTCAGAGGCCAGAAGACCCTGCACCAGCATTATCTCGTCTTCCCGTGCGGTTCCCTCATGAACTCTTCACTGAGACCATAACATGCCCTTATTCCCGGGCACAGACAGCCAAGTGTCTTGTGTCTCTGCAGTGTTAAGCTTAATCTAGAATTCAAAAAAGCATAGCTCTCAGGGGACTTGGGTGGCTTAAGTCACTTAAGCATCTGACTCTTGATTTCAGCTCAGGTCGTGATCTTAGTGTCACGAGATGGAGCCCTACATCAGGCTCAAGCTCAGCACGGAGACTGCTTCAGACTCTCTGTCTCGCTTGCCCTCTGCCCTTCTCCGCACACTCACGCACTCTCTCTTTCTCAAATAAATAAATAAGTAAATAAAGTCTTTAAAAAAAGCATAGGGCTCATAGGGACCTCTTTTTATGCAGACCTAGGGAGAGACATTCCCTTGGGTCCCTGGGCTCCCAGAAGGTCCTTCTACCCACTGCCACTAGGGCTCACCTGGTGTCCCTGCTTGTCATTGGGCTCTAGGCATTGTTCCCACAGGAGCATTTGTTACATCTGTCATTAAAATTTTGTGCTGTGGTCCAGATGATGGTGGGCCAAACAAACCTTCAGTCAATCTGACAGTTTTCCTTTATACCAAAATAAAAAGGATGATATTCCAGACAAGATATTAAAACATAACTCAATGCTAAGTGGGCACTGTGTGCTCTCCATGAATCACATGACTGTTCACTCAACAGATCACCTCACTGGTGGTGACCGATGTCCAACAGTGTCAACAACAGCCCTTGCCCCAGGCAACCCAGAAAAAGGTCTCCTGAGACAGCCACTAGTACATGGAGATGAAGTTTCTCACAAACAGAATTGGTGTATAATTGAACACATGCCCACACATGGTATGATTAGAAAGCAGAACAGGATAACCTATGACTATATTCTTCCATACCCTGAAATTACACTGACTAGAAAAACAGGCATTATTTAAAAGATATTTATCAAGGGGTGCCTGGGTGGCTCAGCTGGTTAAGCATCAAACTCTTGATTTCGGCTCAGGTCATGATCTCAGGGTCATAGGATAGAGCCCCGCATCAGGCTCCATGGTCAGCAGGGAATCTGCATGTCCCTCTCTCTCTGCCCCTGCCCTGCCCCTGTCCCTCTCCCTCTGCTCCTTCCCCCACCCTGCCCTGTTAGCTTGTGTGCATGCTCTCTCTCTCTCTTCTTCTCTCTAAAAAATAGATAAAATCTTTTTAAAAAGATACCTATCAAGACTGAAAAAGCATGACACTCCATGTTCTAAATTATGGCATATCTTCCTACCATAATTGAGCAAATCAAGAGTGTAATAACCCAAAGGTGTCTGGTCACTGTCAGAAGTATTTGTCTTGAAATTCTTGGATAACCTCATTATATATATATTATTATATATATTATATATAATATATATTAAATATATATTATATATATATATTATATATATATTATATATATATGTACATATATATATATATAAACCACATACATAGACATGCACATAGACACACATGCACCTTAGAGAGAATAGAGATTTCATCAGAAAAGAGAATTATAGAAACATGTCTATGAGAAGTAAGTGTGCTCATAACTGACTTTATTCCCTCAGATGCAATGTAGGGACATTTAATGATCATATACTTGCAAAGAAGAGTTTTTTTAAAAATACGACTAGCCTGCCAACTTTGTTCTTTGAAATAAAACTCAATCTTATTGCAGTGCAAGAATATGTTTGGGAGAAATTTAGGCTTTAAGGCTGAACTTTGTTGATATCCACGGACAGACAAAGCTTCCCACTTGAGCAGTGTTCTGCTGGATCCAAGACAGAATGATCACATCTAATGGTTTTGAAGGCAAATTGCTCTCTGTGTGGTCTGTGAGCCTTTAGAAAGGAGGAATTGTCTTATTTATCTCCAGTATGAGAAGGAATGCCAAGCATGTAATAGGCATTCTGGAAGTTCTTCTTGAAGGAATGGAAAATCGCAAACTCTCATATGTCTGTGCATGGTACCGTCCACTCCTGTGTCTGGCTCAGGCCATTATTTATAGCAGTTCCAGACCATAGCCTTTAATGATAGCTATTAACAAACTGCAAATCTTAGAAAAGCCTGGAGAACAACATACAAATGATCTGGGAGACCCATCATAGGGGAAGTAGCTAAGAGTACCCCAACTCTAGAGTCTAGGAAAGTGTGGGCTATTGAGAAGACAAGAGCCTATTTCCCATAACAAAAGTATGCACATCCAGGCTGCTGTAGACCGTAGAGCTCAACCAATTAGCAGACATTATAGGGAAGCTCAATTTAACTACAAAGAAACACTTTCCAAGATTTGGAATTTCCAAAAATGGAAGAGGTCACCTTGCGAGGTAAGGAACATCACTGGAAGCATCCAAACAGAAGTTGGATAAAGACTTGTCTATTGTCTGTCCAGTGAGAAACAGACTCCCCACAATGACAGAGAAACCTCAGATACAGTGTCTTATGAATGAGGTTTACTTCTCCATTTCTTACCCCATTGGATTTGGCTCCATGAACCCAGGGATGGGTGTCTGCTCTTTTGCTCTGATCACATGGGTGCACCCTGCCAAATCTGAGTCATTGCCATGTGGGGGTCCAGGGTGCATAAAGAGAAGGGACAGAATTTCAGGCACATGGTTTGTCTTTAAGTTGGAGACAACCTCCACATTTCACCGTTTCTTCTGTTCATGTTCCCCCCACCCAGATCTCTCCATGCATGCCATTCAAGGGAGGTGCATTCATTCAGTCTCTACACGGGGGGGGGGGGGGGGGGGCTCTAGTCTCATTAAAATCCCATGACTATGGAAGAAGGGAAGATTTGTCTTGGGGAAAAGCCTGGGAAGCCGTCTGCTATGAGAGAAACAAGAAGTCCTCTTGCTCTATTATGTGTTTACTCCTTCTTTAAATAAATATTTATGGATTATCTATTCTGTACCAGGTACTGTGTTAGGTACTGAGATACAGATATAGATAAAATACAGTTCCTGCTTTCAATCAGTTCACATTCTAGGAAGGAAAACAAACTTCTGAAAAATAGTCATGATATGCAGAAGCACAATCTATAAGCAAGTTTAAGGAATGAAAAGCATGAAAGAACATATTTTTAAGAGGGTCTTGGGAAGAGTGAAGGAAAATGATGTTCCAGCTGTCTAAAAGGGTGATAGAAAGACCCCCCCCCCCTTACCCCACCCTGTAGGGAGGAAGCAGGAATACTGTGGGCAGAGGGGAAGTATTTGAAAAGCCCAGAGGCGTGAAATATCACATTGCATTTCCAGAAGGGTGAAGTGCACAGAGAGAGCCAAAGCTGGGTCCTTTGGTGATTGGGCAAAAGCTGAATGGTTTGGGTTATGTCCTGTGAAAAAGTTTTAACTTTATTCTCAAAGTGATGAAGAGACTTTCTAAAGATTTCTAAGCTGAGTTAGTGATGATTTTCAGTAAATAAAAGTAGTGAAGCCTAATGATGGAGCCAATGATAACATCTTCCAGGTAAGGGATGGGGCAAGTGTGCTGGAGACTAGGACAGGGGCAGACCTGAGGGGGGTTTGAGGCACTACTGTCTTGTATTATCTCTTGTTTTACTTTCCCCATTGCCTTTAAGTCTGTATATAAACATAGCAAGTGAGGGTTTTGAGGAATTCACATGATATACAATGTACTTAGTACACTGTAAATGCTTAATGAATATTTGTGGAATGAATATGTAGACTGATTTATAGATCTTGCCTTCCTCAAAGCCAGAGTAAAAAAGTTCTTTATAAGTAATCACTCTATAAGTAGGTTAAGTTAATCCATACAAAGTTATGAAATATAGGCAAAGTTCAGTTTCATAAAAACTTCATGTTTAAGTAAGTAGAATCAACTTAAAAATAGGCATACCTCTCTCTTATAAAGTATCAGTCAATTCAACAAACATTGTTGGGCTCTCTTTATATTCATGCAAAGTACATCTATTACCCTGAATTTCTACAACTTTTTGCAATCCTATTGATTGTGCTTTAGATGAAAGCTGCATTAGACAAACCAAGTAGATTTGGTCCCAGTCTTATTGGTCAGATCGATCAGAATGGCTGCCAGAGTGGGAAGATCTTCCAGAAGGCTAGCAGGGGGAATCAGGCTGGTTTTCTTGGGAGTAATCTTGAGCATATCTTCATCTGCAAGACATCAGTAGCAATTGGCTTAGATTAATTTACATTTCAGATAGCAAAATAGACTTTCTTCTCCTTCTTAGACAATATTTGCTGCCATCCCCAGCTCTTAAAGAGAATGTCTCTCTCCAGAGAGAGAATGAGGCATTCTGTAGAAGATTGGGGGATTCCTAAACTCCTTTGTAGTGATTCAGACCTTGGTGTGTAACACTTAATCCAGACCCACCTCACATGCCCATCATGGGAATTGAGAGCAAGGAGATCCAGTGTGACCAGAGAGCTTTGCTGCCTACTGGGTGGATTCATGGCCCTTCCGGGTGGATTCATGGCCCTTCACCAGCTGATTAGATGGGTGGGTACAGAGCCAACCCAGCAACTGCCTCCCCAAAGCTCAGGATTGCTTGACCCTTGCTGGCTCGCACACTTACTTAATCTGCCACTTTGTAGTAGCCAGCCTTGGGCAACCACTGAGAGATTCACTTTTGTCGTCTGTCAAATAGGGGAGTCATTCTTCATTTCTGATACGAGGAATTCTATCCTCACCCTCCCCCATGGGAATGTCCTTTCCCTGTCACTGCCTATACCCTCAGCCCCTGGTCTGGAAGACCTCACAGACATCTCTGTTCAAGGTTCTTTAACTTCGAAGGCTGATATTTATCTCAGACACAAAAAGTATGTCCTGTTACTATGGAATGAATGTCCCCCCAAATGTGTATGTTGAAATCTATCCCCCAAGGTGGGGGAGCTGGAGTCTGTAGGGGGTGAGGAGGTCGTGAGGCAGAGCCCTCATGATGGGATTTGTACCCTTACAAAGACCCCAAAGAGCCCCCTTGCCTATTCCTTTGAGGGAGGACATAGGAGAAGATAGTCTAGGAACCAAGAAGTGGCTCTCACCAGACACGGGGTCTGCTGGCGCCTCGATCTTGGACTTCCAGACTCCAGAGCTGTGAGAAATCAATGTCCATTGTTGATAAGGCACCCAGTCTATGTGTTTTTGTATTTTTTTTTTTACAGCAGCCCAAGTGGGCTAAGACATGTATGATCATTCTCTTGCTACCCATTCCACATGAATTAACTGAAATTCCTTTTTTCAGGCCAACTTAGTTGTTCTACATTTAAATATATATATTATGAATTTGTATAAGAATCTTCACTATGAGAGACACAGATGTGTGTGATCTCATTTTTTTCTAAAATACAAAGAGCATCCCTTTCCTCAGAGGCTCAGTTTGAAAATTCATCCTATTGAACCCCAAAATCCACTTAGTGTCAGACCTTCACATGCATTCCCTGCTACTGTCACCAAAGTTTTCCTCAAAGGACAGGTGTTATCTCTGTGGTGGTTCCTGTTGGGGATTGTCTGAATCCTTACTCACTTCAGTGACATAAGCCTAAAGTTGCCTGGAAAGAACGTTATTACAGTGGACCAGCAGCCCGAGGGGT
Organism: Lontra canadensis; assembly: GCF_010015895.1. NCBI lineage: Eukaryota > Metazoa > Chordata > Mammalia > Carnivora > Mustelidae > Lontra > Lontra canadensis. The sequence goes on along the minus strand of NW_022631070.1, from coordinate 7,001,970 downwards.
CGGAATGGAATTCAGACTTCTTTGCCTATACACACAGCTGTAATGACATCATGAATTCCCTGGGTTGGGATGCAGGGGTGGGCTCAGGGGGGTGCGATGGAGAGGATTTAAGCCAGGATTTAACTAACACTGCACAAAGCTGAAAACCTTCATGGTTTGCCTACAGGTGATTTTTTTTTTTTAATTTGATATACGGTTCTACAAACATGACATCTGCCCAAACCTCTCTACCTCCCCAAGCTCTGCGTTTTTTCCTTTGCCCTTAGTGCTTACCATCTTCTAACACACCCTGTAATTCACACATTTGTATTATATTTCCTGATGGGCGTTTGTCTCTCTCACCAGGAAGTTCCACGATGGTCAGGATCTTTGTCTCTCTGGTTCATGGTGTACAGTAGGTGCTTCATATTTGCTCACTGAATGAAGGGATGACTTCAGTTTTTATTCTGGGAGCACGTATGGTCCCCTGTGTGAGTGATAAATTGATGAGTTGCCTCGAATGGTCGTTGGAATGTGATATCAGCAGAAAACAGAAGCAGCCACGGTCATTTCTCTCAGCAGGTTCCAACAGTGGGTTTTAGGCTGGCATTTTTAGGCCATGGGCCCCTCCCAACAGATTGGAGGCAACCCAGGGCAAGGAACTGGAGGTGGGCCATGCATTCGATGGTGAGACAAGCCCATGCCCCAGACAAGCCAGCACGGTCAGACAGTATCTCTGCCACGTGAGTGACCACAGCTGTGGCTCCAAGCCCCAGCCCTGCTGCCTCCCCCATGGAGCAGAGCAGCTCACACCCACATCTGCTGATGCTCTTCTTCTCAGCTTACCTCTCACTCAGTGGCCACAGGGGAACCTGGAACTTTCATTCCCTTCCTGACAAGAGGCAGCTCCCAGTGGAGTCCTGAGAGGAAGTCTCATGAGGACAAGATGACATTAAAGGGCTGGCGCTTCCCAAATCCTGTCACAGTACATGGTTAGAGTTTCCATGTGCTGAAAATGACAACTGTTCAACTAATTTTTAACGGTAATGTGGGTGCTCTGGTTATAGTGTTTCCAAAGTTTACAGGAGGCTACAGATTTATGATCACTCTGGTAATCGCTAAATTTGGCAACTGATCAGGGTTCCAGACAGACGTTTTGCCAACAACGGAACTTGGATAAGGTCTGCAATGACTCAGCAGTAAGTGGGTTTGTAGGAAAATTGTCTGCCCCTCATACAAACCCCTACAGCTAACGTGCCCACTGCTTGTTAGATTACTAATTCAGTAGCATTTTTACTTGACGTGGTTTTGCTTTCAAATCCAATTCAGTAAATATGTAATTCAATAGTCCACATTTTGAGAATGGACTACAACTGAGGAATAAAATGTAGAAAACCAATAGTGCCCAAATCAAGGCTTTCATGGGATCTCATTTAAACAGGGGAAAAAAAAAAAGTGAAGGTGGTCCCTAGAACTTCTGTAATTTGACCTTCTCCTGATCAATTTTCTATGTTTGGATATGTGTGCATTATTTCGACTCAAAGACTGGATTCATGCCATTTGGTGTGGTCTGGGGACCCTAGTTATATCCAGCCCCAGTGATTTGAGATGAATGAACCAATTTAGATCATTTTTGAATCTGTGACTGGAAACCTCCTTGATTTGAGGAGATGAAAATGCATAAGTTGTCAGAGACTTTTGATTCTGGCTTACAGTCTCAGAAAGTTCTAATGGTTCTAGCATTCTCAGAGAAGTTCTGAAAAATATTAGAATAAAATTTCATACACACCCCCCCCAAAAATATCACTAATGTTTAACCACATTAAAAATAATAATAATAATAAAGTCCGGTAAGTAAAATAGACCTTTGTTAACGTCTGAAGAAAACCTATTCTGGCCACTTTTTCTGAGATAAAATACTTTGTTAAAACAATGTAATTATGGAGAATTTGTTGGAATTTGGGATTTAGAGAGACACAGATTCGAAGTTCAAGATGCAGGGCAGTGACCGGTAGCAGAGCTCTGTCTCTCTCTCACTGGAACTCCCCCAGCTTATTGTTTCTTTCTTTCTTTTTTTTTTTTTTTAAAGATTTTATTTATTTATTTGACAGACAGAGATCACAAGTCGGCAGAGAGGCAGGCAGAGAGAGAGGGAAGCAGACGCCCCGCCTAGCAGAGAGCCCAATGCGGAGCTGGATCCCAGGACGCAGAGATCATGACCTGAGCCGAAGGCAGGTGCCCCCAGCTTATTGTTTCTGAGCCTCAGATTCCCCTTGTTCTCGTTGCTGATGTAGCTTCCAGGCGGGTCCTTGTGGGACTGAGTGCGATGGTGGTGGGGAGCTTCGAGCGCGATTCCAGGCAGAAGGCAAGGACTCCAAAGCATGCCCCTCTTATCACTCCACGATGTTGCTTGATAAGTTCATTTATGGCACATCTTTTTGTGACTGTGACGGTGAGGCTGTTGTTATAATAGCATAAAGATTATAATGGCATAATCTTTTCCAATTTATTTCCCAACTGCCCACAAAAGAAAATATGTATAATGATTTTTTTTTATTGCTGACACATAGGAAACTTATTGAATTTTCCATATTTATGTTGTAACCAGCCATCTTACTGAATTTTCATCACCCATTTCTATCATTTTTAAATGCATGGTTTTCTCACATTTTAATGTCTTTGAAATCAAGAAATCAAATCATAATCAACATCTCTACAGCTGTCACTAGAGGTGATGAGCCCAGACAGGGCTGTCCTTGTTGGTAGATCATTTTCATCTGGGCATAGGAAACATTAGTTCATTTGGCCATCACAGGAGCTCCTTTCGTTGGTAACACTGGATGCAGCTGAAATTTAAATTAAATTTGGACCAGAAATTGTCAGTTGTCTGAAAAATGATTACACATGATAAAATATTGAAACAAAAATTTATTGTATGTACCGGCAATGTTTCTATATACCAGCTTAATGCACTACTAATTTTTAAATATCTCCAATAGATCACACATTTTTTAAAGTCAGAGGGGTTGTTATAACAGATTTATGCATCATGAGAGATTATCACTAGGCATTAAATATCTGTTTAAAATGTCTGTGTCTTCTAAGAAAAGGCTTATTGACTTTTATCCTTATGTAACTCAATTAAGAAAATAAATAAAACTATAATTTTGACCAAACTCTAATCTTCTCTAAAATCCTTGAAATTATATTGTCAAGCTTAAAATTCATGAGTTCAGGTTATCAAAACCAATGAGTCCCCATGCATAACTGGTCAAACATCATTCAGAAAAATCTCTAGTCTGGGAAATGAAGATCACTTAAACTCAAATATCGATTATACCTTGCAGAGGAAGGCATGATATAATTGTATTGATAAAAGTTCTGTTTTTACCTCCTAGGAAAAAAAGTATAAAGTTATTTCAGTGTTTTATGTCTTCTGTAAATTGCTATTACTAAAGTGACCTTAAATATTCAAACTGATTACATTTTAGAATCAAGGAACTATGATAGTCCTAATAGTTTTCTTTTTTTATGGTCTTCAGTTCTATATATGGATTGTCACATCATTAGCGGCAAAGGGGCAGCCCTGCAATTACCTAGAAGCATGGACTCCAGGTCAGAATGTTTGGGTTTGGATCCTCTCTCTATTATCTGATATTATGTGACCACTGGCAACATATTGTTTTAATGCAGATCTTATTCTTGTTAATAAGATAATACCTACCTCCTGAATTACTGAGATAATACCTACATCCTGAGTCACTGACAGGGCAAAGGAAGAATTGTAAGCAATGCCCTGGTCCCATTGAGCACACTCAGTAATTGTTAATAACCTGAAGTATTTTTATCTACTCTGGGTGTTCAGAGCTCTTTCAGCGTCAAGAACCAGACTGACTATTACCCATTAAAGAGTACAAAAAGGTCTCAGAGGAATCTAAGAACAAAAAACAAAGCAGAGATGTTTATTTCCCATGGAAAATGAAAGGTGCCAAGAACCAGGGCTGCTTTTTCTGAGGGACATGCCCACTTTTCCTCTTCCTTTCTCTATACAGGACTCTCTTCTTTCTAGTTTCCCTTTCTGGGGTGAATAAAACCATTTCAATTTTCCTAGGAAGAGAATGTGATTGGCCCAATCATTTTTTTTTTTAACAAAGCCACATAAATTAGGTGCTGCTAGCCCAGCTATGGGTGACTGTCTCTTGAGAGAACTGCCCAATATACATGATCAGTAATTTGTAGGTCAGGATCAGGCTGTCAAAATGTCAGTGGGTTAAAGTCTTACAAAGGGAGATGTTTAAAAGATAGACATCAAAATGTATTTACAACATGTCCTTTAGTTATTATATTTATATTTAATTTTCTTATCTTATTGCATTTACTATAAATCCAAAGTAACGTTATATGATGACAGGAAATGGGTGCGTTTGAGAGAAGCTTTCTCTAGGTCATAAACCTAGACCAGAACTATTTTTGCTTCACAATGGAGTGTCCTTTTTAGTTTCAGGAAGATTTAGATCTGCTAGATTTGCCATATTACTCTCTGGGACAGTTGTTCAAATACAACATGATTTTGCTCCTTGATTCCTCCTTGTCAAGTCCCCAGGATGGACATCCCATTTTTATTAATTGAATGTTTCATCAGGTACATGAATATGACTCATTATATTGCCAGTTTTGTGATTTTTTTCATTGACAAATTTTATTAGATTTTTCAAAGCTAAATCTTCCTTTTTATGACTTGTAAAAAATTAATTTGAGGTAACTTTTGGAGAGAATTTATTTCATTCTTTGATGTATGTTGAGGGGAAGAGATTATTTGGATTAAGTAAACTAGCAAGTATCATCACTCATCACCCCTCTCTCTCTTTCTTTTTTTTTTTTTTTTTTAAGATTTTATTTATTTGCCAGAGAGTGAGTATGAGAGTATGAGCAGGGAGAGTGGCAGGCAGAGAAACAGGCTCTAAGCAGGGAGCCTGATGAGGGACTAGTCCCAGGACACTGGAATCATTACCTGAACCGAAGGCAGATGCCTGACTGACTGAGCCACCCAGGCATCCCCCGCTCTTGACAAAAACAAACGAAAAACAACAACAACACACAGTACACTAACCGGGAGGAACATGGGAAGTTTTGTGGGTAGCACACATATCCCCCTTTTAACACTCTCTTCAGAGGTATTGAGTTGAATTTTGTTTTTTAGCTTGAGAAGAAAGGAACATGGAAAGCAGCAATTTGTCCCCCGATTCACAAAAAAGGTGTCATACTTTTAGAAACACGGATTATAACGCTTTTCTGCCACAACATAATATGGTATTTTCATTTTCTATGCACTGTCCTGAATGTATCCAGATATATTAGCTTATAGAATATGAGCATCCTTCTACCGTGGTTGAAACCTTACCACTTTCATACATGAAGATAAAACATTTAGGATTGCAAGCAAGTGGAAGTGCAAATGTGTCACGTGTGATCGGTGCTATTCCATTGAGTCAGCTGAATATAGCAAGTGTGGGAGAAGAGGCAGGAATCCACATCCAGCAGCACCTGACAGTGCTCCAGGGCTCTGGGATGGAAACTGGCAACCAGGAATAGCTCCGGGATAGCAGCTACCAACTCAGGTCAACAGGCAGAGCCAGGCTGGCCCAAGCCTTGTGCAAAGCTCCCTGTCCTTATCTTGTTTATAGCATCTAGCATGTGCCTCTTAGGTGCCAGACTCGTGCATTAAGCACTGAGAGCGCTCAACCTCATCCCTCCATCAGCACGTCATCAGGGTGTCCTATCAATATTCTAAGTGTTTGGAGAGACACAGTGTCTTGCCTTTTTGGTGTTCATCTTGCTTGTGAAATTCTGAATTTGGCAACCACACCGGAGTAGACACAATTTTGAATATACCTTCCTCTGTCCATTGAATGGCTGTTTTTTTCAATATGGAGTCATTGTCAAAACTTTTACGCTCTGACAAGGGAAGAGACCCCTGTTTATGCCCTGTACCTCACAAAGACTCTAATGACTGAGTGAACTAAGTAAAAATGGATCGAGTCAAATAATCACATCATTCTTTCTTTTTAATGTTTGCTATAAAATTTTATATCACATACTTCTATGAGCTTATATCTAAGGTATGAAACTGAAATAGCTTTCGGGTTTGAAGGAAGAACATGTTACAAATATTCTTCAAAGTCACATCAAGATGCCAATCCTCTGTAGAGTTTCACTGGTGTTTTTGAACTAAAGTTTAAAAGAAACTGCATGTGTCTGAGTTTTCCAAATTAGGTTATCATGTCTATTTATGACCGTCAGTTCCTGTCATGTAATACGATTACATGGGCTTTATCAGAAGTGACACATTGGGTGATTTATACGATGTGTCAGCCAGCAAGATACAAAGGCTGATAATTTCCTGTAATTACTTTGAAAAGAATTTTGAAAATTGATTTTATATAAATAGTATGGAGCTTCTATTTGAAGTAGTTTTAAAATATCATTCCAAGACATTGCCGGGCATGAAATAATCAAAGGTACGGAATGTTAACAAGAGTTTCCTAAGTGATTAACAAATTAATACACATTATGTTTTTATAGCATCTTCTTGCAATGAGCGACTGAGGGAGTCATGACCTTGGAAGTGTGTAATCCTCCACCAGCAGAGAGAACCCTCTGCTGTGTCTTCCGCTGCTTTGGCCAGGTCATTGCTCATTCTTGAATCATTTGCTCTCCTTGCTTGCAATCCACCCCTCTGCTCATTTCCTACCTGAATTCTTCATACCTTTTATGGTCAAGAAAAAATGTTACTGCCAAGAAACTTTTCCAGACAATAGTCGCCTCCACTGATCTCTGTCTTTTTAACAGAGTCCTAGCCTTGGGGACCCATGTCAGTGGGCCTCTCTGTCTCTGAGTCATTATGACTAGCTTTTTACTGTGCAGCTAGCCCTACACACTAGTGGGTTTCCCACGCTCAGGTATGATATCCTGCCATAATATGGAATGACTTGCCCTTGCCTGTCTTGCAGTCTGTTTCTTGACATTTTCTCAATCCCTCTACCTTGTGACCTGGTGACTTCATTTTAAAGTTTATTTCTCCATGGCTCGGACATAAAGTCAGCATAACAAGAAGAGAAAACAGGAAAACAGCAGGGCTTTGGAATGTCTCAGACACGTGGGCCTGGGTCAAATCTCAGACCATCCATGTTCTCTGAGGAATTGTGAATAAGCTACTTACCCTACCCGAGGATCCTTTTATTAATCTGAGTAGTAGCACCCATGGTATTTGCCTCACAGGCAAGTATTATCTGGCCAAGTTCCAGTCTCTTTTTCTCATTCTATAATGCCAGGATACTTCACTTAGTACATTTCTAAATGCATTTGATGTTCAAAATGTCTTCTGATTAACATTTTGGCGAGCCGTGATTTATATTTCTATCCTTACCATGATTCAGATTTCTCACCTGGCCGCAATGACTCCAGGAGACCTGGGTTAATGTTTTGCCTAGTTTAAATGGTTGCCCAAGTACTTCATCAACAGAAGACTTTCCTGTTCAGCTTACTGCTTCATAACAAAATGGATTTATCACTTTATCAATTAGTTGTCTCCTCCTCAATTTTCCCTGTGATTACAGTCTCGTGGTGGTTTTATTGCTTGAACGTTCACGAGGGTAATACCACAGTGCTTAGTGCATGGGCGACCGTCATGCTTATGGACTCAAGGGAATAATGTGTAGCTATATTTCAGAAAAAAAATAAATTTCTATCTCCATTGATCTACATAGATGTTGAAAGGGAAAAGAAAATTGTTGAATTAATGTTTCAGTGGTTTCTGTTTTCCAGGGGCACAGCCTGGGTCTTTTTCCTCTTTGTGTGTCAAGGCCCCAGGGTCCCAGGAGCTTAGCACATGATATGTGATAAGTAATAAATGAATGAGTGATTTCATGGAAATTGAGAGTAATTGTTCACCCTCTTGATGCATAATATTTTCCCAATAAAAGAATATCTATCTGAAAAGTTTTGCCGGAAATTGGCCATAATTTCTTGAAAAGTCGTTTTCAATAAGTTGAGAGCCTGGCTATTGGGTGCCTAAAGTTTTCTATACGTTGGGTATCTGAAGATGTCTACGTGTGTGGAACTGAGTGTGTCATGTAACATAGTCTTTTCTAAGTTGGTTTCAACACCAGAAAACTCTCTGAAATGAAAGTTAATTCCTGTCAATGTCTTACTGCCTCAACCCACACACCAGGAGCGTTGGCAAATCGCAGCAGGTAACTAACAGCTATCACAAAACAAGGTTTTAAGACTCCACTAAGCTAACCAGCATCTTTAGTAGGACTTTGAAGTTTTACCAAAATTCAAGCTTTTCTTAAGTGTGAAGCCATCCTTGGAGACTAACTGACAACAAAACTTGGGACTGTCCCCGTGTGCCAACATTCCAAGAACATCTTGAAGCCCCTAATGTATGGTAAATGTAGAGACAACACTGTTTCTTAGGAGAAAAACAATTCCTTCTAAGAAAAAAAAATAAGGTAACTTCTGCACCATATCAAGAAGGAACTGTTTTACTAATCAACCGCTTTATTTATCCTAACTCACTTAAATACCAAAGGTACAATATTGAGCATGGTTTCATGAAGATGAGCTTCCAAAATACAGGATTCTCTTGATCTTACATAGCATTGTGCAGCAAGAAGGATCTAGGGCGGGATGTGGGAAATCCTTCTTGAGTTTCATTCATGAGAGAACAGGACTCCCCATGGCCCTCTTTCTACCGGATATTACGGAATCCTTCTGCCCTGCTTTAAGAATGCATAAATGCAGCCAACCTATAAGCATTCTACACCACCTTGCTCCCAAAGCACTATATCTAATACGCAGGAAATGTTTATTTTATTTTCTTAACCTTCCAGATCCTGATTAGCAGTTGTAGAAGAGTAAAGATTCATTCATCAATAAAATCCAAAGACTCCATTTACCAAACTTCCATTCTTTACTTTAATGAAATTTGTCTGTAGGGCTTTTAAAGTTCATTTATAAAGTTAGAAATATATTCAGCTCTGCTGTCTTGGAGATAGATGGCCACATTATTACTTGTCTGTCAAATATAAGTAGGGCTGTTAATAACATAGAGACAGCTACTAAAGATTCCAAACATGGGTGTTTCCTTTAGAGGAAATTGCAATTCTAACCACAAAATTCCCGTTGGACTCAATTACCTGACTTTGTAAGCAGTATGAAATATCTTACTTTTTAGTCAGGAGAATAAGACAAAAGTTAATATTCTCCAAAGTATATACCCAAAGAAGGCAAATAAATTAACAAATATTAACACTGAGCAGATAACGAATATGACGCATGCTCCAAATTGAGACCAGTCTATTGTATGTGCTAGCAAAAGGCGGTCCTGGCTCCCTTCTGGCTGCCAGATGGATTTTCATGTGATATTGGAGATGGGAAGCGTCAGAAGAGTGAGCAATTATAAACTGTTGTAAGAAGACGAGACTCCTCCTTATCCTATATTTAACGTACTTATGTGTATTTGGAGATGCTTTCCTTTCTCCTTACCCTTCCAGTGGAGTCCAGAAAAAGAATATAATGAGGAAACCAGTGTTAGAATAAGTTTAAAAAATGGATTTCCTGGATTAGACCATCCAATTTCTTAAATATTCATATAAGGGTGCAACTAAGTCCATATTTCACATCTCGTCTCCCCTCTATCTTAATATGAACTTATAGAGAAATACAACCTTACACTTCCCCAAATATGAATCAGAGACATTATACTATCCAAACGATTAGTACTTTCAACTAAAAAAATTGTGTGTAAGTTTTATCAGTGATTATGCATTTACTATGCACTGTTCTTGCTGGTAGGTACAACAGCAGTGCAATGTTATTTTTTAAATGAAGCTCAGAATTGATTAGAAAATATAGGAATGGTATCCAAAACATTATTTAGGGTCAAGAAGCATATTTTGGGTTTCCGAGGAAAGACAGTTCATTCTGAATTTGTTGCTGCAGGAAGGTTTCTTGTGGAAGTGGAAGTGGAGTTAGACTCAGAAGATGGGGACTGACTTTAGGTGGATTGACCAGGATGGTGGAGAATTTGGTAATACTTGGGTATATATTCTTCCCTAGAGGATTAACTCATCAAGAACTAAATAAGCATCTTTATTCATGTGATTGTTTCATGAGTAGCATTGGTATACTGTGAAAATTTCCTTTCAGGACGCTTTCATCTGGGTTATTTCCAGATAAGGGGGAAATTCAATACCTCCCTGTAAGGAAACAATGAAATGCACATTTATGTTCATAAACTTCAAAAGGAAGCACTGAATGATACCTTGAAACTTCTTTTTCAGGTTGGGGGAAAACGGTGAGGATTTTGAACTATGTGCACATGGACATGATCCTTTTGTGTGGCTGACACAACATCCATGTTGATTGTTTTATGAGATTTCAATTTGTAGCTTCAATGTGATGACAATTTCACTCATCTGGGGCACAACTGGGAACTGTGTGAGCCACACTGCTCTCGCCAGTGAGTATGTCCTCAGCGTTGAAAACTGCTTTGCTAAGGAACAGCTGCGAGGTAGATGGCAGAGCATTCTGGCACTCGGGACACTGTCTTACTTCCCCTTAACATCCCTTATTCTGGCAGGGTTTTCCTGCTCTGTCTGGGGGCAGAGGAAACATCAGGCCAGAAGAATCATTGCAGATTTTCATGTCAGTTTTAAATATACAATCTCTGTGTTTGATGGAAGAGAGAACACCACCCTGTTAGCAAATATCCCCAAGAAGTTTTAAATTAAGCAAGCCTTTGTTAGCCCTGATAGAAAAACATGCTAAGGATAGAAAAGTCTCTTCTGCCATTAAATCTCTTTTGTCCTTGGAGAACGGAATTTTCATCAATTACTGAACTCTTAATAAGAGGTAACTTGACTGGCTAATGTAGACATTTTCAAACACATTAGAGAAACAATATAGCTTCCCAGTGAAGAACATTGGCTTTGAAAGCACGGACCTGCTTTAGATTTCATTTATCAGGTGTGTAACCTTGAACAAATCACTTAAACTCTCTGGCTCTCATTCTGCTCATCTGAAAAACAGGACAATAACAGTACCTGCCCTATAAGATTATCTTGGAAATCATGTACGCTGTTTGTGCACCATGCCCAGAGGAAGGCTTTGTTTAGCCAATTACTTTTTGGCCTCTGACACCCTTAGGACAGGATACAGGTGTGTTTCTATTCAAGCAGAAGCAAGAGCTCTTTCCCTTCCTTTTCCCCCCTTTTTTCTAGAAAATAAGTCTGATGGGAAGCATGTCTGTTATTGTTTCTAGTGAGAGGACAGCTGGCATGGCGAGGAAGGTGCCGGCTGCTGTGGGAATGGTACTGGATGCCTACTGGTTCTCATTCACACGTGGTGGCCCTTCCTGAGCCCTAGCAATGCAGTCTGACTAGGCCGCATCAGTAACCCCAGACTTGTAAGTCATCTACCTTGATTGTATGGGAGTCTTCGTGAAGTGGGGGTTTCAGCACAGATTTTTTCCTAACGTCTATCAGATTTAGGTAATGGGCGAATACATTAGAATAAGATCTAATTTTGTTCTTGTTCCTGGCTTCATCAGCGTGTAAATATTCTGTTTCAACATGACACAATGACAAGATTTTTAAATTCATAATTTTCACTTGCATAGTTTCATATTCATATAGAATGGATGTGATCATTATATTAGTGCTGATGTGCACTGATCAGTGTATCTGTAGCAAAGGGGAGATTTTATGATAACCAACAAAATCTATATTTTCACTGGACAGGATGCATCCTGAATCATCTTCCTAGCTCATTCCTCCCTCGAAGCTGAAATCAGATGTTTAGTATTCCCTAGTTAATGGAATTAAAATCTAGGTTAGGAAAATGAAATGCAGTACCATGCTGATCAAGGCTGGCATCTTCATATACTGACTCCCATCCTCTGTAACTGTCTTTCTGTTGCTTTGAGTCAATATTTAGCTCTCAGCTCATGTCTTTGTCAGTTTGGGCTGCTGGAACAGAACTCCACAGGCTGGGCAGCTTTAACGAGAGGAATTAATTTCTCACAGCTCTGGAGGCTGGAAGTCCAAGATCGAGAGGTCTCAGATTTCGTGTCTGGTGCAGACCTGCGTCCCGATTCATAGACACTGTCTTCCCGTGTTCTCACATGGCTGGGAGCAGAGAAGGAAGCAAGCTCTCCGGGCCCTCTCCTTTTAAGGACACTAATCCCTCATGGGGGTCCTGACTGCATCACTTTTTGAAGGGCCCACTCCTAACACCGTCACCCTGCAGCCTCAGATTTCAACATAGGAGTTCTGGAGGACACACACTTTCAGTCCGTAACAGCTCTCTACATTCTTTTTACTTGTATTTTCAATACTGTATAATTAGTACCTTTTTTTCTGATTGCTTGTATTCAATATTCATTAGTTCATGGCATGCTATTTTACTTTATAATTGTTCCATATGTTTGTGCTGTATATGTGGGTCCACTCCCTCCAAATGTACCATCAGACGCTTGTCGATGGGATGATTCCAGGAATCACGGAGCCTCGATGTGTTTGTCTTTTGACAAAAAGGCCCAGATTTTTCAAAATTTTAACTTCATAATTTGAAAATTTTTAAACACAATTTACTTCTTTTTAAAAAAATTTTGTTTATTTGACAGAGAGTGAGCAAGCAGGGAGAGTGGCAGATGGAGAGGGAGAAGCAGGGTCTCCCCCTCCCCACTGTGGGACTTGATCCCAGAATTCTGGGATCATGCCTGAACCCAAGGCAGGCGCTTAACCGACTGAGTCACCCAGAGGACCCAAACACAATTTACTTATGAAGACTCTCTCCTTGACATATAACTATGTCGAACAAATATTTTCCACATTCACCATTTTATAATTTTCTAAAATATGTTAGATATGCATTTTACCAAGTGGGGCTTGAACAGATTTTAAACTTCTTTGATGATCCAACTGATCATTATTTAAAAGTCAGGTTTTGTTTGTTTGTTTGTTTGTTTGTTTTGTTTTATCTGTACAACATGATTTGAATTTTCTTCTCCGTTTGGCCATCCTACGACTAGCAAAAAACTATCCCCACTTTTTATTCCAAGGGTATTCCTAACAAAGTTACTTTAATCTCAAGTGTATTTTCTGCTGCTTCCAGTCTGCTGTGAAGAAAAATCCAGATAATAGGCAATAGTGTTTGTCTTACAAAGTTGTCTTGAAAATTATATATAATATTTGCACATAACACCAGAAGAAGAGCTTTGTTTAATCATTTACTTGTTGGTCTCAGCTAACATTTGGTAGGCACGATAATATTTATTTTTAAAGGAACCAATTACCTATTAAAGGCAATTTGTTTGTCTTTCTTTCTGTTGCCTTGTATTTATGCAGGCAAAAGGAAACCTTGTTACTTAGGTCAAAGGTAATTCTAGCAGAGATGGACAACTGAAGGTAGATAGTAAGTCACTTTGAATGACTTATGGGATCAGTTTGAGAAGTAAAGAAAGGCAAAATTTTTGAGTAAAATGTGGGAATTAATTTTATTTAACTTATTTGCTAAAAGTTGGCACATTAAAATCAGAATAATCTGAATAAAGTCTGTGTTTTCATTAAAAAAATCAAAACAATTACTTCATCTAAACCATGTGTTTTGCTAATAAATGAACCAGAAGTAGTAATTAGAGGCTTAACGAACTAATTAAGAAATAAAAAAATTAAAAGTCACAGGAAAATAAATACTAATATCATTTTAGTGACCAGAGGTGAAAAAGTGCACTACAACTATTATTCTCATTTACTGTTGGTGTCATTGTAAGTTGGCGTAACTCCTTTGAAAAAGCATCTGAGTCATAAAAATAAATTTCTCCTTTGACTCAGTAATCCTATTTCTGGGAATTGATCCAAAGAAAATAATTTAACTGAAGGCAAATGCTACATGAACAGATAATATTCATTGTATCTTGTTTTCAAGTGTAAACACTGAGAAGCTGATATGGATACAAAATCAGACAGTAGGTAAGTAGGTGATGGGGCGGGTACTCAGTGGATATTGTGTTCTCTTTCAGGGTGGCAGGAGATGTTTAATACAGATGCTTGGGGGGGGCAGTGGGTGTGTTGTGCCTTTCTTTATGTTCAAGGTAGCAGACAGAGCACACGTGAGGACTTCCTCTCCTTCTTAAAATCTCACGTAAGTCACGGTGAAGAAGTACAAGAAGTCTATCCAAACAAATCTGGAGAGGAAGGAGGGACAGCCAGCAGCCAATCAGAAATATTGATAACTATCTAGAACATGGAAAACATTTAGTATCATTTATAAATAAATCAGAGCTCACCCCAGCCTGGAACATGGATAAGAAATCACATTAGGGCAGGGACAAACCCCTCCCTTCTGAAGTGTCCTCGAGAAACTCTGGGCAGTTGCATAAAAGTATGAGAAGTAAGAGCGACAGAGGTCACCGTGAACAACTGTCAAAGGAGGTGTTGTGCAAGTCATTACACACACACACACACACACACGTGCACAGCCCTTTTGGAGGGGCACTTTTCTCCAGGCTAAACATGCTGCATGTCTGTGAAATGTGGGAGAGTTGAAGGCTATCTCTTGATGTTGACTCCCCGAGTCAAGTCTTCCTCTGTGTGTTGGGTGGATGAGAGGGCCCAGACTTCCCACCTGCTCCCCACATGGGCACGCTCTGGTGAGACTTTCCAATCACCAGAGCTTCCCCAGGAAGGCAGAGTTTATGCCCCATCTACCTACTCAAGGGGAGGACTGCTATAAAAACAGACTGCCATGGTTGTGGAAGATATTCTATTTTACGGTTAACCTGGTCCTTCATCAATAAATATGAGCAGACAGCCAAGGCTCATCAGAGGCCAGAAGAACATCAGTATGGCCCTCCCTCCCAAAATTGCCAGGATGAGTGTATATTGTTATAGATAGTGGGAAATTTTATATATATATATATATATATATACACACACATATATATACACATGTATATATGTATATATATATTTAAATACATATATATCAAAATATATCTATATCAATATATATATATATACATATAACAAAATAGATTTAAAATAATCTCCAATTAGTATCCTAAGAAAGATCGAGAAGATAAAGAGGCTAAAGGAAGAACACGCCACAGTGAAAGGGGACTTAGACATTCCAAAAGGAAAAAATAAACCCCCTTGGATTTGTTTTTCTTTAAAAGCAATAGTTGATTCTGGTTTCTGAGGAAGTTTCTGTTTGTGGATTTCTGCCCTTTAAACTGTGATTTTCTGTATATACCTGTTTGTTTCTTCATCTCTTAGGTCAGTGGTCTGACCCGTGACCTCGGTTCTCTGACCATTCTAGGAAGAGTTCTTGATTTTCTCATTGTTTAGCTTTTTTTGTTTTTGCTGTTCTGTGGGTAATACAATGACAACTTCTAAGCTGCTTATGCACTCATCCAGAAACCATTTCTGTTCAAATTTTTGGAATTTCTAATAGAATGTATTGCAGAAATAGAAAAATAGAATTCCAGTGAAGAGGTGGAAGAAATAAAGAAATTGCTCAGATTTTCGACAAAAAGATAAAGAAAAGAAGTAAGAAATGCATGAGATGAGAATAGAAGGTCAATCCGTGAGTCCATAGGAATCCAGCTCCAAAAAGAAGAAGGCCCCAGGACTGGAGGAAAAAATCTAAGGAAATAAAGTAGAATTTGCTAACACTAAAGAATGGTGTGGGTCTTCAGATTAAATCAGGCAGATCAGACAATGAAATACCTGGGTGGATCAACACAGCTTCTTGAGGAAGAGCACATCGAGGGTGAAGAGTGTATCTGAGATGCCCAAGAGGCCGAGGGTCAAACCTGCACCGTACGGAAAGGGAAACAGGCTGACACCAGTTTCTGGATGTTGGTGAGCCTGGTGAGGGAGCTCCAGGAGTCAATTCTGCAGGTAGATCACTTTGAACCTAGAGCCCGTCATCATAATGTCGGTCGGTTCAGATGGCAAGAGATAATGGACTTCTGGGATTGTAGATGGAAATGCCCACATTTCATTAAAAAAAATGAACCTGGTGAGGGGCAAGATGATAAGAATCCGATGGTGAGGAAACTGAAGGAGGACAGGTGCCCCCTAAGTAGATGAGATTAGAAAAACACCATGAAACCCCAGTCCAAAAAAACAGGTTTGTCTGTATGCCTCCAGGTGGTTTCTGGTATACCTGCCCTACCCACCAACCTGGAGAGAATCAGCTGCAAAACCAATAAGCCAAAACACCCGAAAATGAAGAGTAAATCAGATTTAAGAAATCCTGGGTCTAACCTGAAAATCAAAGCAATCGTGTCTGTTAGGGTAAGGAATCAGAAGGCTCCAGGAAAAAGGTTGAAGTGAAACCCCTGAAATAAGTATTAGGAAATTAGATCACATGAGGGGATATATTGCTTTTGTCAAAGGAGAAGGAAAGACGTGAGGGAGGAAGGCAGGAAGGGAGGGCGAGAGGAAGAGAGTGAGAAAGAAAATTAATTTACCATAAATCCCTTGTACAATAAAATCCATACAAGAAAGTCAGGTTCCAAATATCAAAGTAAGAAGGAGCACGGTCATTAGGTATTTATGAAACTGAGGACTTCCTGATTTTTTTACTGTTAATATTCTCTTTAAAGTGTCACAGATTTGGTAGTTCACAGAATGGCATAATCCCTGCGCACCCAGTCTGAGAGGATGTGTTTGTGCTTGATGGTGCTGGGGGCAGGGGGCAGAGGACAGGGGGCACTCAGAACCCCAAGCAGGCAGGTCTTGAGCACGAGTACACTCCCACCCTGGGAACAAGCCCTGGGAGGTGTTTTAGTCTAGCACGAAGGCTCACAAAGGAGCCAGGCTTGGGTCTCAGGAGTCTGCAACCTCCATTCAGCTCCACCACCATGGTGCCTTCCTGACACTGGGCAGATTACTTAACCTCTATGAATCTCATATTTAAATTTTGTTCATTGTTAAAAGTAATTGAGACAATCTATTCAACGACCTCCGACCTCCGGGAGAATTTTCAAGCAGTGCTAATCCTCTTCCCCGCCCCCCCGCCCCGCCCCCGTTACCCAAATAAGTCTTTGCAGATAACTCAAACCACAGAAATACAGAGAAAGCGCTTAACTCTGTAAGACAAACCATCTTCTAGTTTTTTAAAAGCATCATTTATATTTATTATTAAAAGAAGTTACAACAATTTATGTATTTTTATATGTCATATAATTAACACATATATAATATGCTTAATATACATATAATATAGTATCGAGCACTTTACTGAAAAACTTTAGTCTTCCTATTTTCATATACAGAAAATAACAAAACAAATCTAAACACATTCAATTTCAGAAATTTTATGTAATCAATCTTTATTTTCCTAGTTACTCAATTAGTCTAAAACAATGTTTTTTTCCTATGATGAAATGGGAATAAAAATCATTGAGGAGTTTATTTGCAAGGACTGGAATCCATCCCGTGGACAGTCTTGTCATCTCTTCTGGAAGAGCAAGAGAAACAAAGGCTGATGGCATCCTGTTAGCCTCCAGAGTGCTGTCCCGTTGTGGTCCCCCTGGCTCTTGCAGCAATGGCCAGCCTCAGCTTCCCCCCTCCCCTCCCAAACCCTTGCCCTTTTCTCTCATCCTGTGCTTTTAATGTTGCTGCTGATCTTAAGTCCCCATAAGTGTAAGGGCTGTGAATCAAGAAGGAAGTAGATGTCTGCATTTAGTAGGGGACTTTGTAGAAGACATACATGTGGAATCCAGCTGGCATTCCATTTCCTGGCAAAAGGCTGGGGTCTTAGAGCCCCTCAGGTTTAAAGTACACAATATGAGCACGTGCAGAATTTGAAAAGGGGTAACATTTTGTCATGAGTCATATGTGTAAGGTCAATTCAAAGGCTGCTAAAGCTAGACTTTAAGAAGAGTATCTTTCATCTTTTTAATATGTCATTTTAGATGAAAGCCTATCTGCTCTGCGGACATTGCCAAGAACGGAATCCCACGCTCATCAAACCGTCCTGAGAAAGCCATCCACATACACAAGGGAGATCTAGCTCATTCACATCTGCACTCATGTTAGTGCAATGTATAAATACTCTGAAAAACTCTGTGTTCTCTGATTACCGCTCAGAAGATACTAATGTCAAAAACTCCACCTCATTAAAAAATATCCTAAGAGAAATTTATCACGGGGTAAGAGGCTGAGTGCCTTACTCTGCAAACAAATGTGAGTTACTTATGACCCCAAAACTCCTGGAGAAATAATAAAATGGAAAAAAATATATATAAATGTATGTAAATATGTCTCAAAAATGCCCCAAAATGGATTTATTAAAGTTTTATTTATTTTATTCATTATTAAAGTTTTATATGATCCTTACCTGATTTTCACAAAGATTTATACTTACATCACACCTCAAAATCATTTGAATATTTCTCAAATACACAAAACTTATTTATACATATACCTGACATTGTAGGAATAAGCTTCTCACCCCATAGTTACAGTCGATATTGTTAAATATGAGAGTGTTCCTGAGAACTATGAGTCCATACGCCATGTTCAGTTCACATCCCCAGCATGTCTTGGACTAAAATAGTAAAAGCATCCTGTATTTGTTTTTTGGGTTTTTTTGGAGAATGCTTGCAGTATGCATGCTTGGTATCTATAGCACATCTAGAAAAGTCACTAAGTCAGTTCTGACCAGAAGAATGTCCCAGTCAGTGCCTCCTGGTCCCCACAGGCTGGGAAGGGCTTGTCTAGCATGTGTTCCCACGTATCTGCAGTCACCGAGTGGCTAGGCTGGCCTGCAGGGAACTTTAGGCATCACTCAACCTTCGTGCACCTCAGAAGGTCTCCATCTGGTCCTTCACAGGTGTGCGCTTGGGCTCCCCGACCACATGGCAGCCTCAGGCAGTGGGACATCCAACATGGTGGCCGGTACTGCAAAGAGAGAGTGCCCAGAGACCTTGGCAGGGTGGTGTGGTCTCTTCCTTCCTGAAAGCTAGTGTACCTATCACCTGTTACTAAGGTCCATCCAGATGTAGGGAAAGAAATAGTCACTACCTTTCACTGGGAGAGGAACTTAAGTCACAGGATACAAGGAACACATGGGATAGAGGAAAGTGTGGCCATCTTTGGCAAATACAATCTTCTATGGAATTGTGACTGTCCTCTCAGGAAGGATCACAGGACTTCCTTGTCTAGTGTGTATGAAATCCTTATGTGTCCTCACTGAGGTGCAGTTGGTATGGAGTACAAGAATGTGGCTTTACAGTAAGGTACAGCAGAGGAGAATGGACCGGTGACCAAGAACAGTCTTCTTGAGGAAAGGACTCCTGCAGGATGGTGGTCTAGTCAAGTGGTTGCCTAAACCTCACTGGTTCTGGGAAAGACAACTCCATGATTAGTGGAAGACCATGTTTCTTGGACTCTTCCTCTTCTTCTTCTTCTTCTTGTTTTTTGTTTGTTTGTTTGTTTTAATGAAAAATTTCACTGAGTATAGCAGAGATCTCTGTGGTATCTTTTAAGCCCCAATGATGAATGAAACCAGACACAGGAGCGTGACAAAGGCTGCAGATTCTTCAAAAAATCTGGATCCCAACTTTTAAACCACCCAGAATAAAGACTACTGATGCTAGGCAGAATTCTAAGATGTCTCCAAGACTGGCCACATAATCCCCAAGGTTATAAAAATGATGGGTATCTTCATCATGGTTAGGTTAGGTTACATGGCATCTTTGGTTTTAAGAGAGGGACATTATCCTGGGGGAACCATTATAAGGAACTAGAGTCCTCCGAGTAAAGATTTGAAGAAGGACAAAGACTGCATGGGAAATTTTTCATGGCTGGCTTTGAAGATGGAGAGAGACACCTGGCAGGAATGCGGGGGGCCATCTAGCTGCTGAGAGCAGCCACCAGGGGACAGCCAGCAAGGAAACAGGGACCTCAGTCCCACAACTACAAAAAACTGAATTGTGCTGACATCCCAAATGGGCCTAAAACAGGATTTTGAGCTCCCAGTGAGAATCTGCCTGACATCTTGATTTTAGCTTTGTGAGATGCTGAGCAGAAGACCCAGCCACACCAGGCCAGACTCCATCACCAGGAGCTCGTAAATGGGTGTGGCTTTGACTGTTAAGGTGTAGTACTTTGTTGTGTAGCAACATAACTACATATGTTATGTTATGCTTCAGGTACCTTGATGCTAGACTTTCTTAAAGTAAGAAACAGCCAGAGTGAACACTTGGTTCTCTGGTCTCTGCTCCCCTCCTGCTGCCTGGAAGGCAGAGGCCACCACCTTGAGCAGCAACAGTTTGGCCCATACCCTGAGGAAGGTGGAGCAGAAGGCTACAAGTTTCTGTGATTTGGTGGGGCCGGCCTGTCCACACAGATCTGGCCTGCAGCTTCCAGACTTAAATAAGTGGAGGAGGGATAAACACTTACATTTTTTCCCAAGTCCATTGTTATTTGGGGTTTGTTGACAAGCTAGATTTTTCCTTATGCTGATTATCCTGCTCCAAGTCAAACAAAGAAGTGACTTCAAGATTTTATGTTATGATATGCTGTGGTATTTTGTCTTCTAAAATCTATACTTAAATACCCCACGTGCTTGGTTCCACCATGTACAAAGCATGGTCATCAGCAAGGGACATCAGAGGGGAAATTCATGGTTCCCCTCAGACTATTATTAACCCAATAGATAAACCCTGTATTTGAGGTGTTCTGATGTAATTAACTGCCTGTGTAAAGTGAACACAAGGAGGCCATTATGCAAATAAGAAACCATTAATTTTAGGGGAAGGGACATCAGCTTCCTGGTTCAGATGCAATAAAATGGGGAAGGGGGCTGACAACGTCTTAGACTGCCCAGTCACTACTGAGGTACTGCAAAGTCAGACATGACAATATTCATTATAAATCCTAAGACTCAACAGACTTGGGTGCCCTGTTAATATTCACAAGCACTTTCTAATTTATAATTTATGATAAATAATATACATAACCAGCATCACAAAAAGTGCCAGGCATACTCTACTTGGGTAGAGATCTTTTCCAGCCAGTTCTCTGAGGGATTTCCCTGAGGGAGTTCTAAAGTTTCTAGACCAACATTTTATAGGCAAAGGTTGTACAGAAGATTCTCCCTTGGGTATTAATAAGGGTGTCACATAATTGTTTTGTTCAAAAGTTTTTCATCAATATGGAGAGCTGTACCCACTTCTTTGAAGATTTCATAAAGCACACCAACATTTTGAAGTCATTGAGGAGCCCCGACAGAAAGACATCTGCTTAGCTCTTTTGCTTTTATTCAAAGACTTGAGTTTTTTAGAACAGTTATAGGTTTAAAATAAAAGTGGGAGGACGGTAAATGGGTATCCCAGCTTCCCTCTTTATAGGCATCCCCCACCAGAGTGATACAGAGAGGTACATTTCTTGTAACTGATGGACGCACACTGAGACATATTGTCACCTCAAGTCCACAGTCACATTTGGGGTCACACTTGGTGGTGAGCCTCCTGTGGCCTTGGGTAAATGCAGAGTGACGTGTATCCATCGTTATGGTAGGACACAGTATTTTCACTGCTCTAAAAATCCTCTGTACACTACCTATTCATCCCTCCTCATCCCCCCTTTCTCCCAGGATCCAGTGATCTGTTCACTGTCTCCATAGTTCTGCCTTTCCCAGGATGTCATAGGTTAGAGTCACAGTGTGGAGACTTTTCAGATGGCCTTCTTCCACTTAATAATAAGCACTTAAGATCCTTCCACATCTCTTCATGGCTTGATAGCTCATTTCTTTTTGGCGCTGAATAATATTCCATTGTCCAGATGGACTACAGTTATTTAACCCTTCACCCATTGGAGGGCATCCTGGTTGCTTCAAAGTCTGGCAATTATGAATAAAGTTGCTATAAATATCCAATGTAGGTTTTTGTGTCAACATAAGTTCTCAGCTCCTTTGGGTTGATTGTTGGGTCATATGGGAAGAGTATGTTTTGTTTGTAAGAAGCTGTCAAGCTGTTCCACCATGTCTGTGCCATTCTGCATTCCCACCAGTGATGAATCAGCGTTCCTGTTGCTCCACATCCTTGCCAGCATTTGATGCTGTCAGTGGTCTGGGTTTTGGCCTTTTTAATAGGTGTGTAGTAGAATCTCATTGTTTTTTTTTGTTGCCAGCATTTCACAACACCTCTTGATTCAGACGCCTTTCCCACCCCGGACCTGCCGCCCCCCCTCACCCAAGGTGCACTGCCAGTACTCTGAAGGACGTAAAGCAGATCTACTGCTTTGGATCACAGAATTTTGCTCAAAAGGTAAAACCTGGAGCCACATGTCACTGAAACAACTATCACCAAAGGCAAGTTTGTTTGTTTTCACTGATTGAGAAGCCTTCCCTAAAGGCATCCACTCCAGAAGTAAAATTCTCTCCATGTATAACAAGGAGAAACAAATCAGTAACCTGGTGTGCTACCAACACTTTGAGGAATTCCCTGTATTTATTGTTATTTTTGGAATAGTTTTCTTCACAAAGGAAAAAAAAATACAAGTGAGAGCATTGTCAAACTGGTGCACTATAACAAGACAATAATAATCCAATAAGGAAATAGTTTGATTATGAATCAGAAAGTAAATATCATAGAATCTGAAAGGAACACATAAAACATTTATTTCAGCACTTTGACTTCAATGCTAAGGTATCTAAAGGCAAAATTCAACTGCAGATCTGAGTGGTGGGGGCTCAAGAACCCTCAGGAACCAAACGTTCTTCACATTAAGTAACAAACTGTGACCCCAGTGAGTCACGCCCTGAGTGATTCACACTCAGTGGGAGGGAACTGTGGTTTGTTTCTAACCAATACAGCACAACAAAATGATGGAATATCACTGTCTCGATGAGGTTAACTTTTACGGCAAAGAAGGTGGGAGATCACTCCCGTGATGACTGCTATGCTATATAGGACTTTGTCTTAGACTGGAAAGAGATTGTCCTACTAGTCTTGGAGAAGTGAGCTGCCATGTTTTGAACTCCTAAGAAGAGGGTCACAGGGCAGGGCACATGGGCAGTCATCTCTAGGACTCGAAGGTTACCTCTAGCTGACTGTAAATTAAGCTGGGAAGGGGGGTGCAGTCATACAGCTACCAAAACAAAAACAAAAACAAAAACAAAAATGAAATCTACAACTTGAATGAATCAGTCAAGTTTCTCCAGAGAAACAAAACCAACAAGATATATAGAGATATAAGGGCAGGTTTATTATGGGAATTGGCTCATGGGGTTTGGGAGGACAAGAAGTCCCACAGTCAGCCATCTGTAAGCTGGAAAACCAGGAAAACCAGAGGTATAATTCAGTCCAACTCAGAAAAAAAACAGGGTAAGCCAATAATGTAATTCCAGTCTGAGGCCCAAGGCCTGATGACTAGGGTGGTGGGTGGCACTAATGGAAGTCACAGAGTCCAAAGGCCTGAGAACTAGGAGTTCTGATGTCTGGTGCAAGAGAAAATGGAGGTCCTGTCCCAGCCAAAGGGAGGAGAGAGCAAGTTTGCCTTTCCTTTGCCTTTTTGTTCCATTTGGGCCCTCAATGGATTGAATGAGATCTGGGACATTGGGAAAGGCCACCTCCTGATCTCAGTCTATGGATTCCAATATTCGTCTTTTCCACAAACACCCTTACAGACACACCAACAATCTGCACCTCCCTAACCCAGTTGGGTTGACACGTGAAGTTAACCATCACACTGGACAGCCCCAGGAGTGGATTCTTCCTTAGTTCAGCATCGAGGTGAGAAGAGTCTGGCTGAGACCTTAGTAGCCATGTTGTGGATTCCCGAGCAGAGAACCCAGCTAAGCGGTGAGTGGACAGACTCCTGACCCACAGACACTGGGAGAGGATAAATGCATTTTGTTTCTTACACAGCTTGCTGTGTGGTTTTTGTTATGCAGCCATAACAAACTAATGAGCTATCAGATAAATGGCTCCCAATTCCTGTCCTGATATTACATTACAGGTTAAAAACCTCAGTCAAATGCAGTAACGTGATGTCAAAATCTGAAACGTTTTGCTGCAATCCACTGCTGACTCCTTGAGGAGTCTCTCAAAATCAGAGAAGTGGCATGTCTACTAAATGTAAGTCTAAAATTTCAGGAATTTTCATTGAAAATCCTCACAAAACAACCTCCAAATCCTTCAACATAGGCAACCCCATAGTTTTTGATGTGCAAGTTAACTTTCTGTACACTATCAGTAAGAAAACATGAGGAGAAGGGGATAGTCTCTGGGGAGGTGCACCTGAGCTTACCTGTGATTAAGACCATCACCAGCACCCCAGGGACAGGGTGATTCTTCCCACTGAAACTCAACCAAACACAGGGAGTAATTTTCCCTTCCTTTAATTTTTGGAAATCTTGTTATTTTATAACACCCTCTCCCCATATTATATATATAGTTCCAGAAGAGTTCCCCGAAGCAATTTGAATAATAAAGGGGAAAAGAGTTATTTTGGGAGAGAGATGGTGTGAATGTCAATCTCATTTCTTCTGCAAAATTACCTGAGTGGATCTGAGCAGGTTATGGCCTTAATGATTTCCTTTCCCCACCTGGCATGGAGATCCTGTCCATAGCCCCTTTCAACATTGCGGGTCTGGGATTCTATTAACTGATTTAAAGTTTCAATTAATTACAAGACTTTTTTAAAAAGTATACCCAGTGGTGCTTTTACTTAAACCAATTAAGACCTCTGGAGAGGACAAATAATTATCACTCACCGACAATTTTCCAAGTAATAATTTTGCTTCTTAAGATGAATTTACTTTCTGCTTTCAGGTGTACGGTTCTGACAATGGCATTTTGTAAAGCAACCAATATGACAAAGGTACTTAAAAGCCACTTGTGTGTCCAACACTGTCCACAGAATTCCCGGTACACAGTTGTTCCCCAACTTACCATGGGGTTCTGTCCTGATAAACGCGTTGTAAGTTGAAAATATCCCAAGTCAAAAATGCATTTTACATACCCAAGCTACTGACCATTTTTGCTTACTTAGCCTGGCTCACCTTGAACGTGCCCACAACATTCACGGCCGCCTCCAGGTGGGCAAAGTCTTCTCACAATAAGCCTGTTTGATGATCAGGGGTTGTGTGTCTCATGTCACGTACTGGGGATGGTCCTGTGATCGAAGAATGGCGGGGCTGGCTTGGCCTTCTGCCCTTGTGATCGCTGGCTGCCGGGGAGGGGTCCCTCACTGCCCACCTTCCGGAAATCCATTGTGACCACGTCACTAGCCTGGGACAAGATCCACGTTCACAGTCAAAATTCCAAGTACAGTGTCTACTGAATGTGCGTCACTTTCGCTCCGTCGTGAAGTTAAAAAATTCTAAGTTGAACCATTGCAAGTCAGGAAACATATTTATGTTTTGGTTAATTAAACTATCTCACAGAGCCACAAAACTGCCTCACGTACACAGTCTACTGTTTTCTTAGTCTTTGTTTCTCAGGTGTACTCTGTGAAGGCACCTCCTGATAAATGTCAGGAATAATTAATGGACACTAAGTGCAGATCAATGAGGAATTTTAAAATGTTCTCGCTATAGACACAAACATGACATCTTTCATTTTTCCTTTCTTTAGTTTCCAGTAAGAGTATTTATTTTAATTTTTACACTGAGACTTATTTTGATGAAGAATTAAGTGTGCTTTATGATTTTTGAGCACAATACAGTAGGTAAAGAAATTCATTACTTTTATTTTCATTATTATTCATTATATTCATTATTATTATAAAAAATAATTGTACTTCTGACACATTTTCTGTTGTATAGATCTCTATCTCTCCATTTCTAAAAGGGTTAAAGGATGTATGTTCACTTGTAATAGTGTCCCAAAGCTCTTTGTGTTTGGTCTCCAAATTCAATGGACTTGAGACAGTTTGTTCTTAGTTGAATGTGAGACATTTCCTACATCAGCAAGCTCTATGAATTCAACTCAGATTTACAAGACTTTATTTTATATACGAAACAGGTCTTAACAGTACTTAATGAAAGATGTGGTAATTGACTGGCAGGGAAAAGGAACAAGAAAATTGTAGTTTAGTGTAATAACATTTCATGTAGCTCTATCAGTGTTAGGTTTTACACTAAAAGGAAAGCTAAATTTAGGATGTCTATTACATACTAGCATTGATATGAGTCATTTCCCTTCCATTAAATCAACCAAAACCCTAACTTCCTATTTTAGGGTCTAATCTGTACAAAGCAGCAGATTTCAGATCTCAATTCTGCATGTTTGAGTTCCTCAAAAAAAAAAAGAAAAAAATCAGTTTAAGTTTGTACTGTTCGTGGAATTTTAAAATTATTCCAAGAATGAGAATAGCTAACACCAAACATCAGATATTAGAACAGTTTCACTTTCAACAATTAAATTAGATCTCAGTTAAAATTTGCAGCCACTGCAGGAGTTTCTGCAACTTAAACTAAAATGGTCTTCCCTCACTGCCCTCACCTCCCTACACACTATGTGTGTAACTGCACATGCAGACACGCAGACACACAAACTCGCCCAGACACAAATACCCGGGCACACGTAGTCACACACAGTGAGGCACAGATGCTCACACAGGCACACACACACTCACATGCAGGGATAAATGATTTCCACCCACTTTTTATGGTAACACTAGCAACCTAGTACTTTCTTCAACAATGCAGCTCCTTTCAAGATCAAAAGTGAAAGGAAAAAATCATCACCTACTGTGCTACGTTTAAGATTCCAGGACTTTTTTCATTTCAGCCTTAATAAAATTATTGGCTATGCTTTCCATTTATTTTCTGTTGAAGGGCCGTAACGAGTTTGGGTACAACTATAATTAGGGCTTTGCTTATTTGGCCTGAGTGTCTGGTGTGTTACCAGGGCTTATGGGTGAAGCAAACTGTCCAGGGCTTCCGTCATGTGACCACATGGACCCTTTGAGGTCCACTCTCAAAGATATTTTCTAGAGAATGACTTTGGAAATCAACCAGAAGTGATCACAGTTTCTCTGTGGACCAGCCTCAGCTAAGTATTAGTTCCACGATGTGCTAAATTTGGACGACAGATGCACAGAATTGAGGTCAATGTTTTTAACAAATTAATAAGGGCACATCCATCTATTTGAGAGCCTATCATAGGCTCTAAGAATGGACAGTTACCCGCATGAGTGGTCTCTATCTTTCCTTCAAGAGGTTTTATAATTAACTTCTCAGAGAATATATAAACAAAAAAATATTTAAACCATCAAAAAGACAACATCATGAGAAAACAAGAATTAAAGTACTAGAGGATGAGAAGAAAGATCCCATTGCCAAAGAAGTCACAAACTACATAATGACTGCAAAGACACTTTATCCCAGAGCTATTCAATAAGTAAAATTTTAAAATTTGGTCTGTGGACACCATTTCAAAAGGTTTCAAAATATTGTAAATGATTGATTCTGAGCCCAAATGGATTTGATGGAAAATACGATGATCTTCACTTTGTCAAGTGAAATATGTATCATTTTTAAGCAGAACATATCCCATTTAAAGTAGTATTCTTTAAGAGTCATGCGTACTCTAAAAGCAAAAATGTTTCTTTAGCCATCTGGCAAGATCAAAGCTTTCTGTCACTACATCCAAGGCTTAGAGATATTTTTAAGACGGGAATTTTTTTTAAGGTGAATGAAAAATTAATGTTTGCATGTTTATGTGCGTGTATGTCTGTGCCTTTACCTACGTACAGTTTAGTAAAATACATATGGAGTCTGACATTAATATTTCCCTTCACTAAAACTGCTGGTACTTCTTAAATCATGTGGACAAGAGAGTAGTCTCTATTATGGGACAGTGTGAACTCTTCTGTGTGCTCTGGGTCATCTGCTTGGGGATACACATTCATTCAACAGATACTACTGATCACCTGCTGGTTTGGTCTTTACTCCAAACACTTGTGGGAAAAACAAATAGTTGAAAAAAAAAATAGTCAACAATGTCTGCCCTCAAGAAGCTTATAGCCTTCCTCGTGAACTATAAGCATAACTGACAGGTAAATTTTATGATATGCTAGAAGATGATAAGGGCTTAGAAAGAACATAGAAGGGTAAGGGGTATTTTATTTGTTTTGTTTTGTTTTGTTCTTTTAAATGCATGTCCTTTATTTTTTTAAAAAAGATTTCTGTCTATTTATTTGACAGAGAGAGAACAAGTAGACAGGGAGGCAGACAGAGGGAGAGGGAGAAGCAGGGTCCCCGCTGAGCAGGGAGCCTGATGTGAGCCTCAGTCTGAGGACCCTGAGATCATGGCCTGAGCCAAAGGCAGATGCTTAACCCACTGAGCCACCCAGGCGCCCCCGGGTTGCCATTTTAAATAAACTGTTCATGCCAAACCCTGTGATCAAAGAGATAAGTTTTTGCAAAATCTTGAAAGACGTGGAAGGGTGAGACTTGCGTCTGGAGAAGGAGCAGTTTGGGCAGAGGGAACGGGTGTTGGCACCAGAATAGGAGCACATCCACGAGGTGAACGGTGGATTTCTGGAAACAATGTGGGTGGGAGCAGGGGAAGGAGGGAAAGTCTGAGGAGAAGCCAGAGTGGTGAAGGGAGTCTACCATCCAGTAGCTTGCAGGCCACAGTTAAAGACAATCTGACTCAGAATAAAGAGCAAGCCTGTGAAAGGCTGGGGCTCCCCCAACCTGACCTCATGTGGGGGCCATCTGGCTACAGTACAGAGGGATGGGGAGCAAGGGTGGAACCTGGGAGACCACATCACATGACCCACAGGGAAGGCAATGGACAAAGCAAAGACCTTCAGAGCACGAGGAGGAGTCTGATGCTGAATACATCTTAAAGAGCAAGACAACAGAGTTTCCAACCATTTGGATAGTGTAAAAGTGAGAAAAAGGAGGTGAGACAAATGCCAAGGTCGTTCCCCTACTGTGGGAAGTCTAGACGGAGTTTTGGGTCAGGGTCAGCTGCACACGTGTGTGACACCTACAGAAGGAGCAGGTAGATCAGCAGTTGTGGCTGGGGTCCGTTAAGGCAGGTGGCTGCTAGCAATTCAGGCGGGAAAGGCACCTGGGGAGTTGAGTATGCGAGTCCAGCTCCAGGAAGAGGTCTGCGCTAGAGATAAAATTTGAGTCACTGTTGTGTGGATGTTCTTTAAAGTATGACACTGGGTGAAGTCTTGAAGGTGGTAAGTGTGGGTGGAAAGAACAGAGGACGAAGGCCCACACCTTCGGGTACCAGCACTTAAGAGCTTCGAAGAAAAGTGGAAACAAGCAAAGAAGCCAGAGGAGATGAGCGCTCTGGCCTCCGGGGAGCAGTGACAGATCGGGGTGGTGTTCTGAAGAGCAGCAGCAGAAATGTTTAGGGAGGAAGGGATAAGCACCCCTTTTAATGAGGACTGAGAACTGCCTGTTGCTCTCCAAAATGAGCAGATGAAGGTGAGCTGGACAGGAGAAATTGGGCAGGCTGCGGGGCGGGGTGAGAAGAAGTCTGGTCAGGGTCAGGTCTATGGAGAGCACCGGGAGAGATCAGAGACAGAGGCACCGCTCAGGACTTCCACTACAAAGTAGAGCTTGGTCAGGGCAGGTAGCAGAGGTGTGTGGGAGGACCCACACTTTTCAGGATGGTATAAACAATAGCATGTTTTCATGCTGGGGGGAATGATAGAGTAAGGAGAGAAAATGCAATGTCATGGAAGAGAAAATGAATTCCTGCAGGCATATCCTTGCATAGGCAAGAGGGGATGCACTCCAGGGAACAAGTGAGCTGGCTGGCTGAGCACAAGGGACATGGACCATGTATCCATGGTGGATGGGAGCTAGAATGTGTAGCTTCAGATGGTGTAGGTGTGCAGTTATGAGTGTGTGGTGGTTCTCTTGAGATTCCTGACATTTCCAGTCAAGCAGAGGGCACAGACATCATTTGAGAACAGAACAGGGCCTGGGGGTGGTGAAGATGTATGTGGGGGACGTTGTAAGAGAGAACCCCAGGGTAGGGGAGGGGCATGGCAGAGAAATGAAACATGTTGTTGTGATACGGTGATCACAACGTCCAGGAAGCTTTGGGTGCACTGCCAGGATAGTTGGTCGAAGTTCTATCACTCAGCTAGGTTGTGTGTTTTTCCCTCATGTCGCAGACGTGGTAGAATTGTTTCACCATGGGCATAGGTGGCTTTCCTGAGTGAGTATTAAATAGGTATGGATTACTGGACATTGTGTAAATCCTCTAAAGAAAGAGAGTGGTCAAAACAAATAGGAAAAAGCCACATGGAGGAGAGAGTTCATGAAGGTAGAAGAAAATTTAGACAAAGACACCACTGAGACTTTCAGATATAAAACACCTCCTTAATGCCTTAAGAACAAAAGGAGACTACATCAAGCCCATGCCAGGAGCACTGAACACAGAACATCCCTGCCCAAAACCCCCCATGCCATTCTTGCTGTAGGTGTTTTCCGGATGGCCATCCTTCTCCTCCCATCTGTGGCTGCCATCATGCTCAGAAACCACGTCTGCAAAACACCCCCATTCTACTCTTTCAGGATATCCCATTCCCCGTATTTACCTGCCTCGGAGGAAGACAGCATAGCCTGGTTAATTATTAGGCAGAGCAATATAGCTCTTGTTTCTCTAAAGATATTTAAATTACCTATGCCAGGAAACCTTGCCTCTCATCACCAGATGAACCAAATACGGTATTTTCCTTAGGCTGGTTAAAGCAAATTCAAAGCATAGATTTTTGTTTTGTTTGTTTTTTCAAAGCATAGTTTTTAAAATAACCATTTCCCCCTCTTATTATATTATCCCTTAGTAATATCTGCTATATTGTAATTAATTGTTCAGTTGTCCACTTTGCTCATTAGAAAGCAAGGTCTTTGAAGCCAGGCACTGTGGCATATTTAATACTATTTCCCTGAAATGAAATGGCTCTATTTTCTATCACTTATAAAAATTAATTCCAAATGGGTTACAGATATAAATGTGAAAGGAAAACAATAAAATCTCTTTTAAAATACAGGGTTATTTTCATGACCTTGGGGTGAGTAAAGCATTCTTAAAAAGAAGATCAAAAGCACTGAGGATAAAGGAAAATTTTATAAAACTGGCCTTTACTATAATTGAGAACCCCCATCAAAAGATACCGTTAACACAGTGAAAGAGGAAGCCACAGAGAGGAGGAATCTGCAATCCATATGGCACACAGACTTATATCCTGAATATATAAAGAAGTTCTACCAATCAATAAAAGGATCAATAATCCCATAGAAGTATACCCTAGAGAACTGAACAACCACTTCACAAAAGAGACTACACAGACAGCCTATGAACATATGAAAAAGTGCCCCCCTCATTAGTCACGGGAAAATGCAAATGAAAAATTAAATGAGATCCCACGATACACCTAGCAACCAGAATTGCTAAGAACAGATTGGTTGGCACCGGCAGGCAGTGGGAAAGGTAGGAGCGGCTTGGAAATGTCCATGTGTGTGGCGCTCTATTCCATTGTAACGGAAGACACACGTTCAGCGTCACAGCAGTTCAGCTCCTGGGAACATCTCCACCATACGGAGTATAGACATTCACCAAAAGACAGATACAAGAATTCTTACAGTGACGCTCTTCATGACAGGTCCAAGGGTGAAGCAGCCAGTGCATCTAAAGAGTAGAGTGAGTGAACAATTTATGGTATACTGAAAATGCACTAAAATCATTTGTTTACATACCATGGTAATTAAAATTCCAGAGTTCTTTTCTAAACAAAGAAGTGACAATGCCATGAGCAACCAGCTGAGCTGGGTATCATGCACAAGAAAGAAGAGTAGAACTTGGGGACCTTCACAGATAAAGAAGAGTATCTCACATTTTTTCTGTCAGTGTGGAGGGACGGTTCCAGAGCTGATCAGATGGACTGGTCTGAATATTTCTGCATTGTCGAATTGTTATTGCTCCATTGGTTTTTCTTACTCTCTCCCTCTCTCTCTCTTTAAGTAAACTCTACACCCAATGTGGGGCTTGAACTCACAACCCTGAGATCAAGAGTCACAGGCTCTACTAACTGAGCTATCCAGATGCACCAATAGTTCCATTTCTTGATGAGATTTTGAAAGGCTCCCCTTTCCTCTTTCCATGGCTGTTACAAATGTGGACAGTAAAAGACTGTACTGCAGTGGTGAAACAGATTCTAATATCTGAGACTGGCTATGAGCTACAATGGGCCGGTGACCTTATCATATTTACCAGTCCCTGCACACCTTTGTCATTTATTTGCTAAGCACTTGGAGCTATCTCAACTATGAAAAGTGCTATATGAGCCAAAATTCTATTCTCTATTAATCATATTTGATTAATATCATTTGAAATACCATTAAATAATTTTAATGCAGGTGTGTAGATTAAAGCTACTCAAGAGCTTTCCTGACATAAACATTGACAAATTATGTGCAAGTTTAAGTTTGCACAAGTGATTAATCTGCTATTCTGCAGTTGGAATTAATTATTACACTCATATTTACATGACTAGTTCAGATATGTCTAACCATTAACACATTGCCATTTGCCCTGAGTCATTTCCAATGCAATGTCATATATTTAATAATGTACAAAAAAGACAAAGAATAAAAGAGAATCAGATCAGAACTCTAACAATATGTCTTAGATTGCAGGTCTAGCTGGCTAATTCTTTTTTTTTTTTAATTGCTGAGGTTATTAAAATATTTTATTTATTCTGTTCTAAGAGAAGCTTAATAGGATAGTACAATTCTTGTAATTAAGTGGACCAGTATGCACTTTCCCAAATTTCAGCTGTAAATATGCAGGAGTGAATAAAGCAAAGCTTTTAGAAGGTCAAATATGCTTAGTGGGAAAAACTCAAGAACCAAAGAGCCAAGAGCCATTCAGAGATGACTTTTTCTCTCTTCCTGAAGGCAGATCTGTTCACCTGAACCATTTCAGACAGATGGACTTTTATCCTGTCCACCAGGGAAAGAGATTTTATAACTTGCATACAATATGCGATCTTTAGCCACCCTCAGTTTTTTGAGATCATAAATGCATAATCCAAAGAACTTCAACTATAACAAAAACACCCATTTTGTGCTTATTTTGTTCTGAGCATTGCTTTAGGTTCTTTATATTGTCTTATAAAGATATTTAATTTCCCTGTTATAGCTAACAGAATGGAAGCTTTAAATTATCTAAGGCCAGTACTGGACAAGTGTGATTAGTGGTGAAGGACTTTCAGAGAGTGGACTCCACATACGATAAGAATGGAAGCAATGGGTACACAGCATACCATGTTCACATAAACGACCCTCACTTTTCTGTGTGGGGGGCCAGAGAAGTGTATGTTTTCTTATGTTCCTTGGCAGACATGAGCAGACAGGATACATATAAAGTATCTTCTGGTCATTCTGTTTGAAGGCTGGCTCCTGTTCTTGCTGGTCATGTCTTGTACTTTGGCTGTTATACCCAGGTATCAATGGAAAGTGAAGGGAAAGGGATACGGATGTTTAGTGAGACTTTTGCTGAAATTGTGGCACAGAGAGGCACATAGTTGAGCCTTCCCATAGAGGAACAATTACTCTATCAATTGAATTCTCCCTTGTTACTCTCTTTGTGTTTCCACTTGGTTAGTTTCTATTCCCCTTCAAGTTCATTGATTCACTCCTTGTCTGCACTGAGTCTATTCATGAATGTTAAATGCATTCATCACCTATGGTATAATGGAATTTTTGTTTAGCATTATAATTGCCTCTTTCTTAAAATTTCCGTCTCTTTGCTGAAATTCCCCCATCTCTTCCTGTACTCTTTCCTTGACAGCCTTCAATATATTGATCACTGCTATTTAAAAATGTCTACCTGATAGTTACAATCTCTGGGCCATCTCTGAATCTGGTTCTATGGTTCATTTTGTCTCTTTAAAATGGCATGTGTCTTTTTTTTCTTTTTCTTACTTTTTTTTTTGCTCATTCCTTTTAACTGAATGCTATGTATAGAAGAGTAAGATTAAGGTAGATACTATTTATGCTGAGACATGGCATATATCTTCTAGATCCTGTCTCAGGACAGGAGGCTGAGTTATCCTGCTCATGAGCTGAGCTGGGTTTGGGTTCTGTTGTGGTGGCTGCCTTCCTCACCACAGCTTCAGATTCCTGCAGAATTACCTTGCACTAAGGGTGAGATAAGTCCATGCTCTTGCCGCATCTGTAGCTTCCAGCTCTCCCTGTGTGCCTGAGCCTGAGCGTGGGCCTCTCCACATTCTTGCTCTTGTCCAGTGACAGACCTCTCTGCTTCTTTCTTAATGTTTGTTTGCTGGCCAGGTAATGGGGAGAGTACAGGGAAGGGAGCTCTCTGTGGTCCTTGCTCAGTCTTAGGCCCAAGTGTGCCTCAGGTCTTAGAGGTAGGAATTCTTCAGTGATCCTGCCTGATCTTATGGCAGCCAAGAGCTGCTTTGCATCTTTGGTGGGTCTTATTAAAGAAAGAATCTCTTGTCCTTCTTGCTGTGGTAGAACTCTAGCGTATTGGTAAAGGGATTTGCCTTTTCCTGCCCCTCTTCCATGGGTAGAGGGCTTTGCTTTTGCTTTTTTGTTTTATTTTGTTTTGTTTTTAAATCTTTCCACTGCCCTCAATTGGTCTGCTCTTATGCCTGAGGGTGAAGAGTCTTCCCCCTCCTCCCCGAGAAGCTTCAGGCTATGTGGTTTGTCTCCATCAATGAGCCCTCTCTGCTCCTGTCTACCATCTTTCTCATAAGTACTCAGTGGAGGGCTATGGAGAAGCACCTACAAGGACATGCAAACTCATCTCGTATCTATGGCTCTCACGCCAGTCCACATTCAAACTTTAACAATGTGTTGGAATTTCAGCTGTTTTTAACCTACCTGTATGGCACTCAACCCCTCTTTCTCCCACACTCAGCCACTGTTCTGTGCCCTCTTTCCTCAAACAACAGGTTCCTCTTTCTTTAGATTTCAGATTACTTGTTTGTCTTACAATCTCAGCTCTGATGGGTTCAAGAAAAGTTGATTTTATAGATTTTTATTGTTGTTGTTGTTAAGGAAAAAGTAACTTTTCCCCAGTTTTCTATATCCTAGTCAGAAGCGGAATTCATGGTAAATAGTATTTTAACTTGGCCTTCTCACTTGAAAACATCTGTTATTTCTCTCTTGCTGCCTAGTTCCTAAAGGTGTCTTCCCGAATGTAGCCATCTGTTAAAGAGAATGTCAGTTTAGAACTGGTATTTCTATGCCAGGTCTGGAATCTTGTATTAACATGACCCTTCAGCTTCTGATGACTCATCAAGTTGTAGATGCCCTTTTCTTTTCTTTTTTAAAATTCTCTTCACACACACAAAGTTTTACATAAATCTATAAATGTGAACTTATCATGCACTGTGCTTCTTTTCCAAAAAGCTATAACAATTTACATTTCAACTGCCATGTATCACAGTATCCATTTTCTATATCTCTGCTAGCAACAGTGTTACTGTTTCTGTGTCTAATAAGTACAGAATGATAGTTCATCGTCACTGTAATCAGCATGTGTCTGTTAGTAAATTTGAACATATTGTCATAAATTCACTGGTCATTTAGATTTGCACTTCTATGAACTGCTTCTTCGCACTGTTGCCTTTTTTTTTTTTTTTTTATTGGACTGTTTTTCTCCTTTGGATGAATTTGTCAGATTTTTGCATGATTATTATATTATTAACAATTGTCCCCCAAATAATAGGTTTTCTATTTACTTTGTTCCTGATACATTTTATTATACAAATATGTCTTTTTTTATGACATAGAAGATGTACCTCTTTTCTTTATAACTTCTGAGATTCTAATCTTTGTTTAATGAGGTTCTCCAATCCCTACATTATACCTCATTACCTAGAATTGTGCCAAGTGCAGAGATGCAGACAGTCTAATGAGACAGCATAGAAAGGAAGTGTAGTTTACTTCTGGAGTCTGTACCTGATGGGTGAAGTAGGTGGCACCACACCTTTGTCATCCTGTGGAGCTGTGTTTGGGTAGACTGTCTATGGACTCCTGTGTTGCTATATGCATACCGAGAATGGGTACAACAAACCCTTGTTGTCAGAGGAGCCAAGGGAGCTCAGCCCTTAGGTAGCCTAATGAACTGCTGAAAGTGGAGAGCTGAGCTTCCAAGGCCATCTGGATCTCACTTAGGTTTTCTTCCAAAACTGCTATCTTATTGTTTTCATTCAAGTATTTCACCACATGGAATTTATTTTTATATGAAGCAAAACAGTGTTCACATTTGATCCTTCTCCTGATACGTAACTCCAATTATTAAAAAGTCCATCCATTCCTCACTAAATAGAAATACTATCATTATTTTATATGAGCCTTTCATATTTTGCATTTATCTATTTGAATATCTCCATGCTAATGGCATGCTAATTTTACTTTAATGGCTTTATAGTTGTTACTTTTTTTTTTCTGATACTAGTAAGTCAAATCGGTACTTCCTTATTTTCCATATTCAAAATTATTCCTGGCTATTTTTTTGACATTTATTCTCACATATAAATTTTATGGCCATAGAATTCAAACAGAATTTGATATAGTAATTAACATTATATATTACATATAAAAAATTAACATTTTTATATCAAAAACTTCTCATTTCAGAATATTGCATGTCTTTCCATTTGTTCATATAATACATCAACAAAATATTCTATTTTTCTTAATATTGGTTCTGTTTCCTTTTTTGTTAATTTATACTTAATATCTCAAGCTTTTCTCATTTTCCTTAATGTTCTTATTATTAAAATTAGAATAAAAATCTAATGGCCTTTATATATTTGCCTTACCAAATTCTTCTGTTAATTCTAATAGTTTTTAAAGAGTCTTTGGGGTTTTTTAGTTATAAAATCATGTCATAAAAAAAGAGACATTTTTATCTTTTGGAAACTTAGCACCACTTATTAAACTCTTTATCTAATTGCAATGACCAAATACTTGAATATTAAGTTAAAATGGTAAGAGTAGGGATACATATCTAATATCTAATTTTAATTAAAACAGATTTTGCATTGTACCACTGAGAATACCAACTCCAGGTATTTTGTAGAAATACTTACTATTTTCCTTAAATGGTTCATATCAACTCCCTTTTTTAGCTTAAAGTTTTAAAGGGATGTTTCACAAACACCTTTTTAACACTTTATATTGATTTTCTTTGTGTTTATATAATGGTTTCTGTATGACCGCACAGTGGTTCACCTTTCTGCCTGCTCATGTCCACGCCCACCCAGCTGAATGTTCCAGAGGAAAATAAACACACCAGAGGTACCCTCTTAGAGCTGTCTACCACTCACAGTCTTGTCCATTGTTCCTCCACTCTCCTCCCCAGTAAGCTCCTACCTTTCTCCCCCTTCCTCACCTCCTGGGAGATGAAAGGGACACAGGCCACACCCTCCACACACACACCCTCTGACAACGAATGTCCCCTCACTCTTATCCAAGATGCCTTTCCTCCAACCTGTGCAGGGACCTTGCTCCAGGAATGCTTGCTTTCTTCTGAAGAATTAATCTTCCCATGAATTTACAAACATGCTCCTACTTCTTCAATCATTCAATCATTAAAAAAAAAAAAAAGGAAAAGGAAAAGAAGAAGAACCTCTCTTTATCCTATTTTTCTGCCCTATTATTGTCTCCTTTTCTCCCTTGCTTATGGTAAAACTCCTCGGACTTTGTATTTCTTCTCCCGGTCCTGTGCTCCTGCTCTCTACCAAGCTCCATTCAGTTAGGTTTCTGACCTCCCATATTCTACTGAAACAGCTCTCAATTTTGGAATGCCTCCTTGGACTACCTTGAATTGTCTTGGAAATCTCATCCAATGCCACGGCTTTTGTGACAACTATAGTTCAAGATCCCCAGACCTTTATTTCCAACCAGGAAGTCTCCCTACCAACTCAGGCTTCATGTATCCCGCCTTCTATTTGGTACCATCTGGAGGTCTAATAAGTATCTTAAAGCTGACATCTTCAAACTTTGGCTTAAAACATTTCCCCACCCCCACCAAGGCTTGATCACATAGTCTTTTAAGCTCACTTTATGGTTATTTCTTCCTGCAGGCTTCTCAGGCACTATCTTCAAAGTACTCTTATCCCTTCATTTTTTCCCCCTCACATCCCAAATTCAATCCACCAAGATAATTTTTGATTCTATCTTAAAAATATATGAAAGTTCACATCATCTCTCCTCCTCCTTACTGTTACAACTCTCGCCTGGATTACTGCAAAAGCTTCCTAATTGGTTTCCTGTCTTCAACCCTGTTCCCCTTCAATCCAATCTCAGTACAGCAGCCAAAGTGACATTGCTGAAAGGGAGGTCACACAATGCCAGCTCCATGTTGAAAGTCCTCCAGTGGCTTCAAAGACACGCTCATTTTTGCCTGTGATGCCCTCCAGGGTCTGGGGCCCATTACCTTTCTGATCAAATTGTTTGCACTCTGCTCTTGGTTTATTTTTATCCAGGTACACTGTCTTTGGGTTCCTCCTCAGGATTTTGCATTGGCTTTTCCCTCTGCTTGGAATGGAGTTCCCACCCATCGCAGGCCCCCATTGCTGATGCTTTCTCACCTGTTTTTAGTCTTTACTAATAACCTGAGAGTTGCCTTCTCTGACAAATCTAATGAGGTCACCTGAATAGCCAGCCCCCTCCCCCACACAACAAACCTCTCTTGTCTCCACTCTGTTTAATTTTTCACCATTCCATGTGTCACCATCTAATATATTAGGTATTTATTACCTATTTATTTTGTTCAGTGACATGGAACATGTTAGGGGCTCCATAAAAAATTTGTTCCATAAATAAGGAAAGTTATACTGCAATATAATTTCTAATACTATAACGATTTTTCATCTTTATTCATAAATGAGATCTATCTACAGTTTTCCTTTATTGTTCTATCTTTATCAGGTTTTTAAAAGAGTTATATTGCCTTTGTAAAATGAATTGGGGAGGCCTTTCATCTTTTTTCTAAGGCCTGGAATAATTTAACTTTGAAAAGCCCTCTTTCTTTAAGGTTATATAAAATTCATGTTACATAAACCTCAGCTGGGAATCCATCTGTTCTCGGTGCCTTTTTCAATGGTAGATCTTCAAGTGTCTTTTTCTAAACTCTCTTATGGTAAGTGATGTATTTAAGTTTCCCCTTCCTTTCTTCTTGGGTAAATTTTGGCAATATATATTTTGCTGGGAAATCATCCATTTCCTCTAAATTTTCAAATGTCTTGTCAGAAAGTTTCATAGACATTTATTTTTGTGACTACTTCAATCACTTCTATATTGATGGTTATTCCCTGCTTGTCTCTCCTAATTTGGTGTATTTCTGCCTTCTCTTTTTCTCCTTTAAACGAGCCCGTGAAGCACTAATGTAAGTGAGTTGACTTAAATTAGATTTGGATTTTTAAATTTCTGCTACCTTTTTTTAATTTTTCATTAATTTTAGCTTTTGTTTTGAATTTCCATTTTTATTTGCTCTTTGTTTAAATTATTTTCTATATTCTTAGAATGAGCACAAACCCCCTCTGTTCTTTTGCTTTCTTTGTAAATAGCGATGATATTTTGTGTCAGGTTTTTGTTTTTATTTTTCCTCTTCTGGGGACTGCTTTCACTCTGTCCCACAGGTTTAACTGGGAAGAATGTTCTTCTTTATTACTTTCCCTATGGTTGTAATTGTCCTTTTGATTTTCTCTTTGATCCAAGAGTTTTCTGTCTGGGAATGTGCTTCTTAATTCCCAAGGGATTCTAACTTTTAGTTCCTTTCTATTATTAATTATTTCTGACATTAATAGTTCATGTTCACAGAATGAACTCAATAAAGATTTATTTTTAAAAATGTACTTAAGAATTCTTTTGAGCCAAGAAAGTGGTTGATTTTGTATAGTTTCTATTAACAAGGGAACAAAAAATGATCTTTCCAAGGAATGTAAGATTCGGCATATAAGAATTCAAACACATGTATTTATTTAATTATTTACTTATTTTATGGAATGTTTTTGTCTTTCAGATCTGGCCAAATCTTAAAGAAGCATATGAAAATATCCCACTAAAGTTATAATATTAACAGTTTAGATTTTGCTTTATTTACTCAGGCCTATATCGTTTGGTACATTTGAAAAAAACAGAATGTTCCTCTTTTTTAGTTCTTTGTGTTTTTAAATTTAAAGTTCAGTTTCTCCCAGACTGTCCTTCTAACTTGCAATTCTGTTTCCATTTGCAAAGTATTTATTGCCCACCCAGAGCTCTCTGCTATCATGCATTTGCTCCCTGGTGTCAGGATTTCCCCTAGAGTTCTTTCAGAGGGAGCTGGAGGTTGATATGTTTTCCAAATGACGGCATGTTCACATCTCCTTTTGTTCTGAAGGATGACTGGCATTTCTCATATATTGTCTCAAGATGTTATTCCAGTATCTTTAAAGGAGTCCCTTTGATCTACAGGCATAAGATGTTTCCATGTCTTTTCATTTATTTATCTGTTTGCTTCTTTATTTCTTAAAACTCATTTTTATCTGAGGCGTATCTGGGAAATTTTCCACAAGTCCA
Source organism: Lontra canadensis (assembly GCF_010015895.1). Classification (NCBI taxonomy): domain Eukaryota; kingdom Metazoa; phylum Chordata; class Mammalia; order Carnivora; family Mustelidae; genus Lontra; species Lontra canadensis. The sequence goes on along the minus strand of NW_022631070.1, from coordinate 6,961,380 downwards.
CTAATTTTTTATTTTTTTCCTTTCGGAATTGCTGTTTTTCTCATAGCTTTCTCTTGGGCTTACTTTTCTGCCCACGATTTCCAGCTCCACAGTTTTGCTCTGTGCTGGGAGATATTTCTTAGACTTGCCTTCCCAGGTTTCTAATTTGGTATTCAACAATAACCATCTTCTTTTTCAATTCATCTAGAAAATGTTTTAGATTTTAGCTTCAGAGAATGTTTTTAGTACAACACCTGGAAATTTTCCATTGATGCCATCATCTGTGGCTCCATTTCACTAAAAGGGTTTGGCCTTTGTTGTGACCATTCTTCCTTTCTCTGGTGCAGACCTCTCAGATGTGTGATATTTTGCTTCACTTGTTTCCTGGGACTCCGATCTGGCGTTTGCAGTACCCACGTGTTGGCGCTTCTAAAACTGGAGAGAGGCAAAATGGTTTGTCCTTCCATGAGCCACTAGTGCAGAAGCCACAGAACCCCAGCCACCTCCTGAAATGCCTGGATGAGGTCTCCTTCCCACTCACCTGCCTTCCTGTGACATTCGGGAACGTATGAGGTTCTGCCCCATTCAACTATGTCTTCACCTGTAGGAGCCAGGGTACCTAAGCTAGCTCGGGCAGAGCTTGTGTTGACCTCCTCCACAGGGGTCTCCGGATCTCATCTAGCCCTCAAGACTCACTGCTTTACATGCTTGACTACAAAGGACTCCGGTGCAGATGGCAGACACAGGAGAACAGTCCAACCCAAGTCCAGCTGGTGGTGGAGAGAGAGCATGGCACATTGAGGCGGCATCTTCCCAGAATCCTCCCTTCAGTGTCTCCCCAGATTGTCTCCCCTGAAGGCCTTAGGGGCTCTATTTTGAATTATTGCTTTTTTGTCCTCAAAGGAAATGGCTTTTTGGTGTTTTCATATACTTCTAATATGCTAAAACACTACTTTAAGTGAATCTTCTAACTTCCCATTTTGGTACTAAAATATCCCCATTGATTTTACACTTTGTATTTTTCCTCTATACATAGTTAAAAAGTATTAGATGACATTATTTAAGGAAAACAAAGCAAAAAAAATGTGTCTCCTAAGTTAATTTCCTCTTCTGAAAAATTTCCAGTCAGCTCGAATCATGATCCCATTTGGGTTCCTGTCCTTTGTGGACAGGGTTTAGTTGCAGGGAGACGGCCTTTGCTGACATACTACTAAATACAGGCCATTTACAAACATGTCATGTGCAGCTCTAACTCGAGGGACCATTCATGATGACCATGTGGGCAAACACATGCTTTGAATGAGTAGCCACCCATCTTCTAAGATTGTTCCGACATGGCCCCAAGGCAAGGGAACCACATGCCATAAGAGTATAGCATCCCTGCTGGAGACCTGATGGGAGCCAGCTTTCTTCATGAATGCTGAGGGCACGGTGTGGAGAATTCAGTCCCATCACCTACTTGGTTACAGAGGAGCCGTGGACCAATGGGGACACCCCTTTCCTCAGAGAGGCAGCTGCCCCTGAGGCTTCTCTCCTGGTTGCTGGCACCAGGGGCTTAACAGCACTGTCACGGTTGGCTCTGGAGCAACTGTGCAAAGTCATGATCCCTAATATTTTTTCATTAGCTCAGCTCTTTTCAGTGGGGAGAAAAAAAAAAAAAAGTGTCCTCACTGTTGAAAGCATAAATGCAGAAACCGATTGCCTTACCAGTATTAGGATAGAACACTTCCATCATCTGGTTCAAATATTTCTCACACCATCATCTGGTTCAAATATCTCTCACGCGCACTAGGTGATTTTGCTTGTGTTAAATCTTTCTCATCAAGATGTTACACGAAACAAAACCCATGTGCCTATACTTGCATTTTAGTTTTCTCCTTAAAAATGTCACGTTTTGTATTTCAGAATACAAATGCATCTCTTTCACCTGATTTCCTCTGAGGGAAGCAGCAGGCACGCCGCCGGTCCCCTCCTCCCAGCACCAGTTTCGCCAGCGGACAGCCAAGTCCCTCCAATAGCCTTTCAATGTGCTATTATTTCAATATTTCATACTTCCTCTCTAGGTCTCCGTGTAGCAGAAGAGTGAACGGAAAACCAGAGAAGAGCTGTGACTCACCTGCAAATGCAAGGCAACAAAGCCAGGAAAACTGAAAACGGTTCCCTGCTTCCTGAGCCCGTTTCCTTTGCTGGTGTCTCATTACCTCATGCTTCTCAGCCTGAAGTTGTCATTAAAGCAAACAGAACACACAAAATACTCTGTGCAGAGACACTCTCTTTAAGATGATGACATTCCAGTAGATAAACTAAGTGCTTTAATAGTTATATTTTCAAAACAAAACAAAACAAAAAAATTAACCCTATTTTGGAAAACCTATGTTGCTTCCTGCTCTCTGAGTCATGGTGACTGGAAAGACTGTAGAGAATCTCTGTCCAGCTTCCAGAGCAGAGCCCCCCGCCCCGCGCTCCCATCTCCCTGTGTGAACTGCTCTTTAAGTAGACAACCACAATGGTCACACTGTAGAAAAAGGTCTCAATGAACTCAGCAAAGGTAGGAAAGTCATTGTGAGTGAAGGTACGTGGAGTCCCTAAGGGACCCACATTTAGCACCAACTGGCTCATCATGAGGAAGAGAGCATGGCCTGAGGTGTCGGACCGGGACATGTGTCTGCCCGCATACCTCAAGAGGGACAGAATTCCCTGGCCTACCAGTGGCCCCACTTCTTGCCAAGGTCTATCCTGGCAAGCCTACTCCTCGCAGAGCTTTTAGAAAGTGAAATAGCATTTGTTGCTGGTTGTGAGAGTAGTGATTTTCGCTTACATCTCAGAAACACCTGTTCCGGGAGCCTGGGTGGCTCTGCCTTCAGCTCAGATCATGATCCAGGGCCTGGGATCGAGTCTCCATCGGGTTCCCTGCTCAGCGGGAACCTGCTCTTCTCCTGCTTGTGATCTCTTCCCCTCTGTCTTTTGGATAAATACATAAAATCTTGAAAGAAAGAAAGAAAGAAAGAAAGAAAGAAAGAAAGAAAGAAAGAAAGGAAAGAAGGAAGGAAGGAGGAAAGGAAGAAAGAAAAGAAAAGAAACATCTGTTCCGTGCAGACCTCTGGGGTAGGTCATCAGGCTGGTAACCGAGAGGTACTCCAATGAGGGGGATAAAAGCATTTTAGGAGAATCTCTGTGGGGCAAAAGGAGAATTTTAAAAGCTTGTTTTCTACCTAGATTTGTTTCTGGTGTGTTATTTTAATGTTTTATTATCTGGAAATTTCTTTTAATGGCAATAGCGTGTTTTCTGAGTACAGCTGGTCTGTTCAGACTTTGCTGGATTGCAGTTAGTTTGCATTTCTACCGTCCCAACGAGACGGCAGGCAGGATGAATTGAGCAACAGCAGCTTGTCTGGGGTTATCGTAGGGCTTCTCGGGTCCTGGCCCATGGCTGCTAGGACTTTTCCTAAGAAACAGATGATCAAGAGGGGTGGATTACATGGTTGTTATCTGAGAAAAGGAAGATCAATCTTTTCATAAAATATGGCAGAGGAGACATTCTATGGAGAAAGTCTGGAACATGGCTTAAAATTTATCTTCTGGGCCATGGGCTTATGAGGAGCCGGAGATGATTGAGGGTAAAGAAATGATTCATTTGTAAAGCACTCACAAGGGTCATCAGCATACTTTGATGTGGTTGGGAGTGACACAAAGTAGTAGAGATAAATGGTAAGGAATTCACCCTTGGCAGCCAGGGGATCCTGTTCTGAAGATGAGAAGCTGTGCTAGGGATGTGTGATGACCAAGAACGGGGAAAGGCCCCACCATGGGCAAAATCTGGACGTGCAGCCTGCCAACGCAGAGTGAGCAAAAGGGAACGTGTTCTGCTAACTAACTGTTGGGAGGATTTGCTTTATTTTATTTCGCACACAGCATACCACAAAACATGGGTGTTGATGTCAATGTTTTCATTGTTTTGTTGATGTCCATGTTTGCAAGCCCACATATTTTCATGCCAAAAGGCATGCATGCAGAATCACTAATACAGATCATAAAAAAGGGAAGCAATACCTGTCAGCCGTCCTTCCACCCAAAGATGTGTATCAAGGTCACTTTGTACGCATCACCAGGCAACTTTCTCTCTGCTCTACACATACAGAAAGGAGGAGCAAGTCAGTGTGGAACAGCTCACATCACACGCCAAAAATAGAACGGGCTACATTCAAGCTACACACTATTTCCTCTTACCTGCACATAGTGTATTCACAGCATGTTTGTTTTTTTGTTTTTGTTTTTGTTTTTGTTTTTTGTTTAATACATGATCAGAACTAAGTCAAGCCTGGGGATCTGAACTAGATGGGAGACCCCCCACCCCACCCCATTCCACTTAAGCTCGTGGATGTCAAGTTTCTCTGGAGATGTTGGAATACAGAACCAACCTCATGAAGGGTGGTTTAAGATCAATGGGAAGGGTAGGAGCAAAGAAATCCCTATTTAAATGTTGGCATTTTACTAGTCTGCTAGGTCTGCCATTACAAGGTGCCAAAGACTAGGAGGCTTAAAAAGCAGAAACCTATTTTCACGGTTTTGGAGTCTGGAAGTCTGAGCTCAAAGTCCCTTCAGGGTTGTTTCTCCTGAGGCTTCTCCCCTTGGCTTGTGAATGGACACCTTCTCACTGTGTACACACATGCCTTTTCTCCATGTCATGCAGTTTGAGAGAGGGAGAGGGAGAGAAAGGTCTCTTGTGTCTCTTTCTGTCCTATTGAAGTAAGGCCTCACTCATCATGGCCTCCTTCACCTTGATGACTTCCTTTAGGCCCCATCTCCAAATATAGTCCCTTTGGGAGTTAATGCTTTAACCTATGAATGTGGGGGACATAAGTCAGTCAGAACAGGCACCTATTATTTACTGAACACTTATTTTTGAGTGCTAAACTCAAAGCTGCATATAAGTGACCTCATTTCATTTACATAAAATTCCAAAAATACATACTTATCCTTTTTGGTCAGGGTTGGGGAGTTGGGGGATGAGAAGAATTTGGAGAAATTAAAGGAGGTTTGGAGAAATTAAAGAATTGAAGCAGAATTATAGAATTAGTAAGTATGGTTAAGACTCCAGTTTTTCTGATGTCCAATTATTTTGGTCTCTTTATTTCAGTTCAATGACTTAATAAAGACACAAGAATACCTAAAACCTATCTGCATGCTAGATGGCTTTCATTTCATTTGGACATAATAACAATCTTCTGGGTCATGTTTTATCCACCCATTTCACAGATTAGAAAGCGGAAGTCTCGTGTGGACAGAATTGTGATCTCATGGAGTAGGGGGACTCATCTAGAACTTTCTCTTTCTTTGGTATAAACTCTCACTAGATCATGACCCATGGAGAAAACCAAAGGGAGAACATTATGTGTCAATAGTTTGTTTTTGTTGTTGTTGTTGTTGTTGTTATTGTTTTTGTTTTTTTTTCTAAGAGACTAGACAAATTTCCACCCTTCCTTTCCCTAGTCCCCCAAAATTGTAATTTTCAGAGCATGTTGAACTGGTGCTACTATCCCAACTTAGCGATTTAAGTTTTCAGTGAGATATCTTATAATGTATTACTTCACCAGCATCACTTAAAAATCATTATGTGCAATGTTTAACAATGTCTAAGTCATGTTTCATGTGCTCACAGAAGAGAGAGCAATTCAATTTCCTAAGAGCTTGGTGAGAGCCAGGACACCTCTCAGATAAAGTGACTTTGGACCCTTCCAAGCACCCCTGTCTTTTCTCATAGCACTTAATTTGCACCTGATGCTAGGCTGGCTTGTGGCATCTCATACACTTTTTTTTTTTTTTTTAATGTATGACATGTCACCACTCTACGATTAAACATAAGAACTGCTGTCCACACTTCTCAAAGTTTCAAAGTATGTACTGCAATACTGAGCATACTACTCAGAAATTATTCTTTGACTAAACTAGGAGTAAAAAGGGATGTCATGTCTATGAGGATTTTAAAAAGTATCAAGTGAGCTCCACTGGTCTCTCAACAGAAATCCTTTAATCGAGGTTTCAATTTTGCTTAAGATGAGTTAAATAATTATATTCTTCAAAGTCCACAGTGAGTAATAAATGATACATTGTGGGGAAAATATGATTAAAAATAAAACAACTGGTGATCTTGTTTCTTTTAATGCACTTAACTTTTAAGAGCATTATTAGGCTTACAGAAAAATTGCAAAGAAAGTACACAATATTCCAATAGGGAACCACTCCCCACTCCAGCAGGCACACTATTTTCTCTATTATTAACATTATGTATCAGTGTGGTACATTGGTAATAAATGATGAGCTAATACTGATACATTATTATGAAATAAAATCCATAGTTCGCATGCATTAGGGCTCACTCTTTGTGTTGTACATGCCACTGGGTTTTTGCAAATGCATCATACAGAGTAGTTTCATGGCCCTAAACATCTTCTGCACTCCACCTCTTCATTCCTCCTCCTGAAACACTGGCCATACCATTATTCATTTCTATTAGCAATGAAAGAGAGTTTCTGTCAACGGCCATACCACTCTGAATGCGCCTGATGTCATCTGAAAGAGAGTTCCTGTTGCTCCATATCCTCCTCAGGATTTGGTGGTGTCAGTGGTCCGGATTTCGCCATTCTGATCGGTGGATAGTGGTACTGCATTGTTGTTTTAATACCCATTTCCTTAATAACATATAATATGAAGCATACATTATATGTTTATTTGTCATTTGTATATCTTCTTTGGCAAGATGTCTGTTCATATCTTTCACCCATTTTTAAGTTGCATTGTATGCTTTCTTTTTGTTCTTTTTAGAGTTCTTGAATATTTTGCATAGTATGTTTTACCAAAAATATGTTTTGGAAATATTTTCTCCCAGTCTGTGTCTTTTCTTTTCACTCTCTTGACAGTGTCTTTCACAGAGGATATGTGATATCCAGAGTCACCTAGATTTTACTCCTATGTTATCCTCCAGAAATTTTATACAATTGTGTTTTACATTTAGGTCTATGATCCATTTTGGGTTGATGTCTGTGAAAGGTGTAAGGTCTGGGTCTAGATTCTTTTTTTTTTTTCCTTTTTATATATGGATGTCCAGTTGTTCCAATACCATTTATTGAAAAGACTAACCATTCTCCATTGAATTGCCTTAGCTCCTTTGTCAAAGATCAGGCTTATTTCTGGGCTTTCTGTTAAGTACCCTTAGTTTGCCTATTCTTTAACCAAAATCACATTGTCTTTTTCTTTTTTTTTAAAGATTTTATCTGTTTATTTGACATAGAGAGATCACAAGTAGGCAGAGAGGCAGGCAGAGAGAGAGGGGAGGAAGCAGGCTCCCCCCTGAGCAGAGAGCCCAACATGGGGCTCGATCCCAGGACCCTGAGATCATGACCCGAGCCGAAGGCAGAGGCCTTAACCCACTGCACCACCCAGGTGCCCCAAATCATACTGTCTTAATCAATGTAGCTTTATGGTAGGTCTTGAAGCTGAGAGCTTTAAGTCCTCCAGCTTTGTTCTTCATCAATATTGAGTTGACTAGTTTGGGTCTCTTGCCATTCCATATAAACTTTACAATCAATTTGGTGATATTAACAAAATACTTTGGTGGAATTTAGGGATTGTATTAAATCTATAGATCAATCTGGAAGGAACAGACATCAATATTGATCCTTTCTGTCCACGAATGTGGAATATTCTATTTATTCAGTTCAGTTTCAGTTTCATTTATCAGAAACTTACAGTTTTCCTCATGTTATTCTTATACCCATTTGTGTAGGTTTATACCTAAGTATCATTTTTTGTTGCCAAAATAAATGGTGTGTTTTTAATTTCAAATTCTAGTTGTGCATGGTTGGGATATCGAAAGGCATTGATTTTGTATATTACCCTTGTATCTTGTAACCTTGCTGTAATCACTTATTATAATTAGTTCCAGGAGTGTTCCTTTTGATTCTTTGTGACTTTTTTTTTTTTTTTGCAGACACCAGCATGCCACCTCTAAACAAAGACAGTTTGATTTTTTTTTCTTTTCTAATAAATATACCTTTTTTTTTTTAATTTTCTTGCCTTATTGGATTAACTAGGACAACACAATGTTGAAAAGCAGTGTTGAGAACAGACATCCTTACCTTGTTGCTGATCTTAGAAAGAAGGCAACTTGTTCTCACCATTAATTAAGATGACAGGTGTAGGTTTTTGTAGATGTCCTATATCAAGCTGAGGAAGTACCCCTCTGCCCCTACTTTGCTGAGATGTTTTATCATGCATGGGTGTTGGATTTTATCAACTTTTCCCAGGTATGATTGTATGATGTTTTTTCTTTAGCCTGCTGATGTGGTTAATTACATTAATTGATTTTTGAATGTTGATCCAGCTCTGCTTGCCTGGGATAAATCCTATTTGTACATTTGAAGTAATAATCACAGAGAATTTTCCAAAATTAGGAACTGAGCAGAAACAGTATTGTTCTAGTGGGTGGGCTTCTGTTCCTGGACATGTCCCTAGTAAGCTATGATTCTCAGTATTCTCCTCCCTTCCCACTTTTTGGGGCAGCAGGCTTCCCTGGGACTTCAGTCTCTGTTGGACCTAAGAAGAGTTGTTGGTTTTTTAGTTCACTCAGCTTTTTTCCTATTGTGGGAACAGGAGTGATGACTTTCAAGCTCTTTTCATTTGGACCAGAAACCACTGTTATTTTTTAAAGGACAACTTAGAAATATATTAAAAGATGTCAAATATGAATCATAGGCAAAGTTAATTTTCAGGGTGGTGCCATCTATTTAATTCTATTCACTGCTACAAACATCTGCAAAACAAACCTACAGTCAGGGTCTTGCAATCTGGTTCACTAAATAAGGCCTGAAGGTCCATGTCATTATGAATGACAAAACACCTAAACAAAACCAAAGACCTTATTAAATACAATCTTCAACTTGTGGCCTTTTTCAAGCTTTCTCGGGAATAAGGTCTTTGTTTTAAAGCTTTTGAATAATTACTGAGCAAAGAATCCTTAGAAAGGGATGCTTTCTTTTTGTCTGTTATATCACAGGTTCCAAGAACTTAAGGAGCTTTAGCTTGTGAAGAATGAAAATGCGCTTGAACCCTTTATTGTGACATTAATTTCTACTTATCTGGTTCCTATGCAGTGTGGATCAATAACTTGCCAGACAGGAGCTTGTTCCTTGATCTACAATACTATACATTTTTAATAATCACTGTGTAGAAATTCTGTTATACTGCATTCCCATTTATTGACTATTTTCTTCTTTTTTCATAGCATATTCTCCTATGATGAGAAAAAATAATTTATTTTACTTAATTCTTGAAACACCAATGTATTAGATGTGGGTCATTCTGTTTGCTTAAACCCATCTGTGTGAGAAACTGACATCTGTCCCCACAGTGGACAGTCAGTGTTTGAGAGAGCTTAGGAGAGACGGCACGTTTAGGGGTCAGAGCAACAGCAGCCCAGGGCTTTTCAAATTACAAAGAGCAAGCAGCCACATAGCATCGTCCATGGTCATAGTGAAGATAAAGACAGCTATTGTTTATGAAACCTCTACCACGTACCAGGCCTGATGTTACCTATTCTTATAACGATTGCCTAACATACTTGTTAAGTAAATAAGAAAACATATTCAGAAAGGAGTAACTAGGTTAAGAAGTGATAAAGCTGAAACTAAAACCTTGGTCTTTTTTTAACATTAAAAAAACGAGGCGAAAACCACATAACAAAACAATTAACCATTTTAAAGTGGCATTTAGTACTCCCACAGTGTCATGCAAACACCACTTCTATCAAGTTCCAGAACATTTTCCTCACTCCAAAAAAACCCCATACCCACTGAGCAGCCACTCCTCATCTCTCTCCCCTCAGTCCCTGGCAACCACAAACCATTTTTTCTGTCCCTCTGGATTTGCCTCTCCTGGATATGTCATATAAATGGAATTGTACAATGTACGACCTTTCACGGCTGCTGACCCTGGTCTGACCTCATATCCCGTGTTCTTTCTTCAACAACATCCTGTCCAGGACATTCTCTTGATCACTAACTTTTTTAAAAAAGTGTTGCTTTTTAAGCTAATAATTACCTTTCAAAAGATACTTACAAATAGATATTAAGAAATGAAGAATAACGGTGCAAGAAATACCTGTGAACCCAAGTTTTAGTTTAAAAACACACAGTATGTGCACCCAGGGAGACATGTCCCCTTTGAACTTCTGGAACCCTCTAACCTAGATCCCCCACCCCAACATTTCTCCTGAATGCCAGCCCACCACTTTTTTGCTTTTCTTTGGGGTTGAACGCTTTTTTGTATCCCAAATTATATATTCTTTAGTTCTGCATATTTTGAAACTTATATAAATAGAATTAATGTCTGTAAGATTCATCTACATTGTGTGTGTCTCTACAGTTCATTTCTTTTCACTGATGAATACTATCCCATTAAATAATTTTACCAAAATATCTTTATCCATTTTATGGTGATGGGTATTTGGGTTATTTCCAGCTCTATTGTTATTATGAACGTTACCATTATGGATGCACATAATTTTGCTTGTATAGGCTTTGCATAATGTGTATCTTTGATTTATGCAAATGCATTAATAAGTGAATGGGACCATGTTTTACATCTCATTCTGTTTCTTACTCTTTTTCCTTCACTAAGTGCTGTGTTTTTAAGACTCAACTATGTAACTGTGTGTATGTACGTACCATCTCTTACCTCCTGTTTATATAATGCTGCAAGGTGCATTGTTACCACATTTATCTGTTGTCTTAGAAATGATGCTCTCCTACAAGGAAATGCTGGAATGAGCACCCACGTGTGTTTCCTTATGCACCAGCATCAGAATTTCAACTCTTTACCCACAAATAAATGCTGGAGTAAGCACCTATGTGTTTCCTTATAAACCTGCATCAGAATTCACTATTGGGTATTTACCCAAGTAATAGTAAAACACTAATTCTAAGGGATACTTGTACCCCATGCGTATTGTAACATTATTTACAATAACCAAACTATGGAAACAGCCCCAGTGGCCATCAACGGGTGAATGGATAAAGAAAAGGTGGTGTATACACAACAGAATATCTCTCAGCCTTAAAACGAAGGAATTCTTGCCACTTGCAACAACATGGATAGAGCTAGGGAAGATATTGCTAAGTGCAAAAAGTCAGTCGGAGAAAAATAAATGCCGTAAGATCTCACTCATATGTGGAATTTAAGAAAAAAAAATAAGTTAAGGGGAAAAAAGGAGAGAGGCAAACCAAGAAACAGGTCTTTACTACAGAGAACACAGTGATGGTCACCAGAGGGCAGGTAGGTAAGGGGATGAAGGAAATAGGGGATGGGCATTAAAGAGCACACTTATCACAATGAAAATCAATCAATCAGCCAATGAAATTGTAGCGATTCAACAGCACAGTCACTCTTCAAAGTTCATGTGAACACTCAGGTCAACCCACATGACACCATCTTGCTTTCTTCAAAGGCTCTATATGAATCCTTACCGTGGGCTCTGCTCCCCTGTTGCCGTTCTGAGTTTTATTCCATTCAACCCCACAGGTGTGCTTGTGTGTCGGGCAGCTCTGAAACCCTGTCGAGGAGCCATACCATTGACTCAGACTATTAGCCTGTTTCCCTGACTTTTGAAGCAGACTGCAGCCTGCCTGAGGGCAGCGGTCACAGCCCCCTTCATTTGTGGACGCTTTGCGGCATCTGGGGTTTGCAACATTGGTTCGATAAATTGTGTATTGCATATCTGTTGAACACATTTCTAGTGTTGAATGATGCTGTCTTTGACTTGAAATAGCATCTTTTTCATTTCATTTCATGAGGAAATTGCATATTTTCTTGAGAGCTCTACACAGAGTGGTAAGATCTCATGTGTCTTTGATAGGCACCTGCCTTTTGGGGATTACCACCCAGATTCTAGGTTTGTGAATTTGGTCAGTGAGTATTAATAATCAACTTTCTTAATTCTCAGAAGGGTTAGCTAGGAAATTAGTCCTCAACTTGGAACTTCAATTATATACATAAAATCTACATGCCTTCCTAATTAAACACTAAGTCGGCTGAAGCTAGTCTTAAATTTAATAATTTTATTAGTATCCTAAAATTGCAGCAGGAAAGATTAATTGCGTTAATAATTAGAAACTGAGCATTAACTTTTTTCAAAAGAACTGTCTTTACACAATTATATTTCACTTCATTTTAGGAAAGCAGTGAATGTGCAAATGGAATATGATTCATTTGTGTCCCAACTTACGATTTTTTTTTAAAGAATAAAGTTTTTGTAAAGACACTGAAATTGTGGTGTTATTGACCAACCATAAATGGTACTAGCTAACATTATGAAAATAATCAAACATCTCTGTTTAGAGCTTTGCCATCGGTGGATATGAAACATATACAAAGCCATCAGAATTCAGGAGAAGTGATTAAGGATACAGGAAGAGCTGGGATGCCTGGGTGGCTCAGTTTTTAAGCAACTACCTTGGCTCAGGTCATGATCCCAGGGTCCTGGGATCAAGTCCCACATCTGTCTCCTTGCTCATCAGGGAGCCTGCTTCTCCCTCTGCCTGCTGCTCCCCCTGCTTGTGCGCTCTCTCTCTCTCTGACAAATAAATAAAAAATAAGTTAATTAATTGAGGATATAGGGAGAGTGTCTGCACGCAGGGTCTGTGTCCCTCCTCCACTCCATGCTGACTCTACCCTCCACTTGCCAGTGTGTGTCCAAGCAGCTGTTTCTCCTGAGTGGGTGTGTAGAAAGGTTCAACCTTCATGAGCCCCCCCACTTCCTCCTGCACTCAGTGTGGGTCCCCTGGGGTTCTCTTGACTCTACGTGCTCACTGCTCTCTGTTAGATAGTAAAGCTGAGGCGACGGGGTGCTGGGAGAGACAGGATGTAGGATTCTGTGTATACTAGATGACTGAGTTTGGTCTTGTCCAATTTACATGGTCAATGTGAGTCAAAACTTGAAGTGTGTATGTATGCCTCAAGGCACTTTAGGCTAAGCTGTATGCCACCCATGGGTCATCACTGAGGATTCACACCAGTGAGTCATCTGGGGGAGGCAGCAAAAGCACAGGAGTAAGGAATGTTAAAAAAAAAAAAAAAAAAAGGCCCAAAGTAATTAAAATTTAAATATCAACTAACACTATCCAAGGATCTAGGGGGAAATAGAGCTTCTTGTCACATGACATCAGGAATCCTGGGTCTATAATCAAGCCAGTTACTCTGTTTAGGGAGAAAGACAAAACCAGCTTCTGAAAGGCCAGAAGGAATTCAAGGAAAAGCACAGGAAGTGGAAGGGCTGTTGTAGATACTTTCCTACTGAGCTGGCAACGGGAGCAGAGAAGCAGACGCTTCTAAGACCAGCTCTGGGAAGCCACCTCCCACCCGAACTACAAAGTCTTTTCTGTGAAAGTGTCTGTGCCCTGGCCTTCCAGAAACCCAAGATGAATTTTTGTATGTTTAACCAGAAATGTGGAAACATTACATGCGCACTTAATTAGCCCATTTGGAAAATATTGATCAGAACGCCCCGTTTTCTAACAAGTATTTTCAATTAGCATTCCAATCACTGTATTATTAACAAAGTCCTCATAAAATTAATCAGTCTCCTTTAGGCTTTAAAGATGTCAGTTTGATTACCTTAAAAACAATTAAAATGAGTTGCAATTTTGTATCAGTCTTCAAATCATATATGAACTGATGAACGGTCTCAAGTCATCATACTTTAAAATGCAACCAAACAGGTAATTATCATATACCATCAAATATAATTACACGTGCTAATCTCCATAAAATCCTACAAGCTAATATCATATATTAGCAGATAATCATATAGTTTAAAGGGACCCATCCATGCTGCATTTTTATGAACTCTCTGATCTGCATGAGTGAAGCATTCAGAGTCAGGGAGAGAGGAATGCCAATGCTGCTCAAGAGAAACAGGATGTGTTTTGTATTTTGAAACATGTGTCAGTCCTACAAGAAAGCAGGTTCTAATTCAGGAGGCTAGGCTAGGAATCTAGAATCCTAAGAACCCAATTGGGGCTAGAAGGCACCACCAGGAGAAGCTGTTTTCCTTCTGTCCGTGATTATCCTCTAGAGGCTCCGCAGATAGCTGGATCAAAGGACTATCTCATCTCCCCAAGTGCTTCTCATCTGCCTCCGCTTCTCTCCATCCCTGAACAACGAACAAAGACATTAGGAGTTTTGGTTGATTTCCTTTGACTTAAGAGTCCTGGCAGTTGATGCACTAGCACTAAGTTCCAAGACATAACCCTCCTTTCATTCCTAGGAATCCGTCCGTCTGATAAGACTCTGGAAGAATTCTGTGTCTATTTAAGTATTTCCTGTCTTGCTTCTCCTCCACTGAAATAGGAGGTCCTGGATGAAAGCTCTTTGTTGAATATCCTTCTCCACCTGTTTGTAGATTTGGTGTGAAGGCTATGCCCACATTATAATTTTTAATTTAATCTTTTAAAGTTTTGCTACTTAAACACAAGGAATGGAGCCGCTTTGATAGATAAGGAGACCCAGGTGGATAGGTAGCATTTCAAAGGACACAGATTCTCTCCTCAAAGTAGGAGGGAAATAGAGCCTATTGGAAACAGCCTCTTTTCAGTGCAAATATAATGAGCTCCTGTTCCAATGGTGAGAAATTGACCATGAGGCTGGGTCTGGCTGTGGCAGTGGGTCAGAGAGTGGTGTGGCCCTGCCCTTGAGACCAGCTAACACCAGAAGAGCTAAGAACACATGCCCAGTGACTGGAAGGCAGCAGCATGTGTGGACAAGGAAGTATAAGAACCATATGCAGGCAGAACAGACAGAACTGGAAAGACAAGAGGACTACAACTTGGTTTTCCAGATTCACAGACTCAAAGAGCTCAGAGGTCAGCTTCCATATAGCTGGTGGTGCTTAGAAGAAACGGTATGGACCACCGCCCACCGCCCCTGGAGAAACAACAGCATGAGAGCAAGCTCGGCTCTGAGTGTGGATTTCTGTCTCCTGAGAAGTGGGACCTCAGTACAGCATGGCCAGGCCGGCAGCAAAGACGAGTCTGGCCAAAAGATGAGGTTGCCGCTGTTGCAGGCCAAGGCCTCGTTTGGGGAAATAATGGTTCTGAGCGAAATATCCACTCTGGGCATTTGTTAAAAGCCAGTTATGATTACTCATTTCAATTATACAGTCACAGTTGTTTTTTTTTTTTAAGATTTTATTTATTTGAGAGAGAGAGTGAGCATGAGCAGGGGGAGAAGCAGAGGAAGAGAGTACAGACGCCCCACTGAACAGGGAGCCCGATGCAGGGCTCGATCCCAGAACCCTGAGATCATGACCTGAGCCGAAGGCAGAGGCTTCACCAACTGAGCCACCCAGGCATCCCTGAATTTCAGTTTTTAAGTAAAAGCTTTAATTTGCTTTTGTTTTGGATGGCTGACAGTGCCCGGTCTGCAGATACAGCTACGGCACTGTCTCCATTCAGTTTGTCTTCTAGAAAGCGATCCATGGAACCCCAGAGACTTAAATCCCTCAGTTCCAAGGCTGAAATATGGTTTACAGACAGAACTACGAGGAGGGACAGGGTCTCAGGTGGGAAGCAGGTGATCTAACCCCACTGACCACTCCGCAAGACATGCCCGCATGACACTTCCTGTTATTTCACCCAAAAAAGGACAGAGTTATTTTTCCATGATTTACAGATGAGTATCCCAGGCATGGGTAGGCTAACATGTATTCTTAAAATCAAACAGTGAGAGGCTGTCCTTAGGATTCCAAAGGCCACTCGTCTTCCTTAAGAAAGAAAGTAGCCTCTAATTGCTAATTGTGTTGGGTGTTTACATTTCACGGTGCTGATCAAATTCTTGAAACATAAGTTTGAGTGGGTGTGTGGGTAGGGTGGAACCAAGGAGAGAGGCAGACAGAGAGTCAGAGGGGATATTTTTTTTAAAAGATTTTATTTATTCATTTGAGAGAGAGAGTGAGCAAGCAAGAGGGCACAAGCGGCAGAAGGAGAGGGAGAACAGGCTCCCCACTGAGCAGGGATCCTGATGTGGGGCTTGATCCCAAGACCCTGTGATTATGACCTGAGCCAAAGACTGACGCTTAACTGACTGGCCCACCCAGACACCCCTAGAAGGGACATTTTCTGGGAGGTAGTGACCTTCCACTTTGGCCCTGCCAAAAAAGTAGAATTTTGGTGGTTAGCAAAGGGAAGCATCATGATTCTAGAACGGAATGCACATGGGAATGACAAAGAGCCTTCAGGGGACCATTGCACGAGGGACGGCTTCTTATGCTACTTCCTAAAATCCTCATTGTACTTGCTAAATACAGGGCATACAGTCACGTAGGTCTGGGCGATTCTGATGGTCCGTTTTTGGAGATGTGTCATTGGAGCTCGCAAATACAAGACTAGGAAAAGAGAGGAAAATAATCCTGTTAATTGTGTCTGCTGGTTTAGACAATGGGTTTTGGCATAACAGCTACAAACAGCCCATGCTGTATGCTCCCCCTAGGACATTTGTGGTCTCTGTAACCATAATAAACATCTCACAGCACCTTCTCAGAGAATGGCCCTTCCCCATTCCAGGGTCAGGTGTAAAGAGTAGTCCCACGGGCTTGGGCAGGCTGATGCAGTCAGGGATGGACCTCATCCAAGCTGAGCTATCACATTCCCACTCTCTGGGATTAAGAACTGAAGCCAAGATCTTTTGGTCGGTCTCACCAAAAGGTTAGAACTGTAACAGGCAAGTTGGGAATCTGAAAGTAGTCCAGTCCTATACCACAGATCAGCAAAATATGTCTGGAGAAAGAGAGACAGAGGGAGAAAGAGAAAGAGAGAGACAGAGGGAGAAGGACAGAGACAAAGAGAGAGAGAGATGGGCAGAGAGAAGGAGGATGAGAACAGGAGCCTCTGTTCCAGTTCCTTCCTCAAGCTTTTCTTCATCCATATCTTCTGGCTCCATGCAACGTCCCATCCTGTCTTTCTAAGAAACTCCTGCTTTAAGCTAGATGTTTGTTCCTGTTGTGTGTAACCAAAGCAAGCAACCGATACAACAGGGAAGCCACATGGCTGGGCTCTGTGTGCTGTAATGATCTGATGACAACTTTTAGCATAGATCAGAGCAGGGGGAAAACAACTAAATGCAAAACACTTTGATGTAGTAAAGCATAATAATTCATTTTCTCCTGGCTTAGAGTCCCTAGTAATGGAGAAGTAGTCCGCAGGAGTCAACGGTCCCTCTGCGGGTCACGCATACAAATCAGGGGACATCAGGCTCAACGCACTCATTCTTGTCCAGCTGGTGGGACAATTACAGATACTTATCCAAAGTTCCTATGCTGCTGTGTTGCTGTTTAATACCTGTTTAAGTAACAGGTATTATATAACCTGTTTAATAACGTTTAAATAACAGTTTAATACTGTTGCATAATTTAGGCCTTTAATTAATTCAAATTGACCTTACTTTTTTGTCCCTTTCTCTGTTCCAGTCATGTGAAAGAAATTTTACCCACTTGTCATACACACATGTGAGGATTCCCCAAGAGCCTTCTAGAGGTCGACTTGGGAACTAAACGAGCTACTGTCTGAAAGACCGTGCGGTGCCTGGCCCACAGGAAGTGAACTAGTGGGGGGTCTCTCCTCTGCCTCTTCCCACTTCCAGCCCCCTCACCTCTCTCTGGGTGGGGACAGGAGACCATTTCTAGCCAACATGCAGGAATGGCAATGGCGTGGGTTGTCTGTAGACTGAAGCCAAGAAGAGCAGGTCTGTTTGCTGTGCATAGTCACGCCGCGACGTTTCGAGGGGAAGGATGAGTGTCCCCATCAGACTTGGTTCTTCAGGGACAGCGAGGACCAGAGCCTTCCTCTGGCCTGTGCTGCCTCAGTGAGGTGGGCAAGAGGTAAGCCCGGATCATGTGCAGTCTCTATGCTTTGGGATCATGGATAGCAGAGAATAATCTCTCCCAGCAAGAGAGAGCACACGGTCTCATGACTCTTGTGTTCTTCTTTTTTGTTGTTTGTTTTGGTTTGGTTTCAGTAGTTTGTTTCGCTTTTTGAGGAAGAGAGAGAGAGAAGGGAGGGCAGAAGGAGAGGAAGGGAGAGAATCTCAAGCAGAGTCCATGTTGAGCACGGAGGTGGGACAGGGAGCTTGGTCTCATGACTCTGAGATCATGACTTGAGCTGAAACCAAGAGTCAGACGCTCAACCCACGAGCCACGTGCGCACCCCTCAAGACCTTGTATTCTATCTATGAAACTGGGGCAGGGCAACATTCCACTCAGAAGCGGAATTATGAAGACTCCTCTGTGAGCCCTGAAGATTCATATGTACTCCCTTCATCTGGAATCCTTTGCCCTCCTTCCCTGTTGACGTCCTTACCCACAGAGCAGGGCGAGAGAAAGCGGTGGACTGTCCTGAGAACCCTCGTGGCTCTGCCCTGTCTCGCTGCCCTACTGCGAGGTGACCTCCGAGATCCTCACGAGCTTTCTGTGGAGGCAGAGGTAGGAAAGTGACTCCCTCCGGAGCAGTGAAGAGGAGGAGATGGAAGCCACGTTGACACCATGGTGCCCGGAACGTTGGACTGTTATCAGCCATGACGACGAGTTCGCAGGGGGGGCCACCGCAGGGCCCCATGTGCTGGCTGGGTCCCGGGGGTGGAGATGGCCAGGGGACTGCCACCATCGTGCGGGGTCCTCCTGCAGGGGCGATTCTCACAGCGGGGCTGACTCTCCCATGGGTTTTTGTCACAAAACTTTTCGTCTGTTGGCATGTGTACGTCTTTGAGTCCCTCTAGAGGGAAGTCCAGTGAAAGCAAGAAACATTGTACTTGTTCCCTTTGTAATTTGCTCAGCGCTAGCAGAGTCTGCCTCAAGAAGCGTTTACGTTTTCTTTAGGCAGAGAGAGCAGAATGAGTTCATAAACAAATATTTCCTTTTTAAAATTTTTTTTTCATACCAGGTTTTTTTATTTTCTGGAACGGCTTGATATAAACCACCTGCTCGGGTCTTTAACAAGGGCAAGGTGGCAGAGCCAGCAGGTCCCGCTTTCTTAGCCTGCCTCTGAATGCATATAATTTCTGGCTATTTGCAGAGAGTGATTTCGAGTTTTATGGGCGTGCTGAGAAAAAAATGGCAGGAATCTGCCTGCAGGGAAGCAAGACCTCAGCAAAGTGACAAACGACCTAATGGAGGGCGGTTAAGCCAAATGTCCTTGGCAAGGAAATGCTTGGGCCCTGCCCAGAAACTTGATCTTCGGGTTTGAAGTTTTGCTAATTTGCAAGAAGGGGGAGAAGGGGAGCAGACCTGTTGCTAAAATGAAGACGGGCTCTTTTAATGAAAACCTGTTTTTCCTCCTGAAAATAAAAGAGCAATGGGGGTGTTAATAGTCCAATGAGTTGCTGGGTTAACTGGGTGAGTTACGGCATCCAAGTCTGCGTCCAACAGGTGTGAGCATGGAGTGAGATGTAGGTCAAGGCCCTAAAACCCATGTATTTCTTAAATCGCAGAAGCCCGCTGAAGTCGGTGTTGAAATTGCATCTGCCTCACAGAGCAGGAGGCAGAGACTGGGGCAAAGCCAAGCCAGGATGGAAGGCCCCCTCCTCCCCTTCTGCTGGGGGATGGAACACCCCTCCCCCCTTCTGCTGGGCCCACTCACAGAGCCCATCCGGGTCCTGATGCCACTGTCCGTGCAGGTTGATTCTCATGGACTTCATGTTGATTTCACTCCTTCATTATTATTTACTATTGGTAAACAAGGAAGCTGCTTCTCTTTTCAAATTTGTGCTCTAATGAGAAACATGGTTTTTAGGAACATGCTCTGCTCTGATTCCAGGCTGAATATTTGACAAGAGTGTCCCGTGACCGTCTGTCTACCTTTTGGATTCCTCCCAGCCTCGATCTGATTCATCTCACTCGCCCTGTTTCTGCAGAAGGTCAGTTTCGAGTACTCCTTATTTAGGACTGTCTCGGGGAGCCCTGAACCTGGGTTGCTCTCCCTGGAGGTAGAGTCAAAATTTCCAAAGCTTTCTTCAGAAGGTGAGACATGTACATTTTTCCCCCTCCATATGGCTCATCAGTAAAATCCGTTGAACATCTTCATACTGACGCCATTGTTTCCAACCAGGAGGCTGGTGTGCAGATATGTCAAATGCTTTGTGATGGAAGGCAGGACAGACATCATGAGCTACTGCCAACTTTGACCAGAGAATAAGGATAAAGTCAGTGAGAATTCTGAGTCTGACAGAATGAATTAGGCAGACAAGAAGCAGGGCTCTCCAGGGACCTTGAGGACCTGGACATCTGTTAGAAATTTCATTCTGCTAAAAATAGAACTCCTGGTTTCTTTTCCTGCCTGTCCTGGCTCGGACGCAGAGAGCACAGTGGGATTAGATCATGCCCGGCATGTTCGTTGCCCACCTTGCAGCATCAACGGCACGTGCTGTCATCGGGCAGCCGCTGGCGTGGCCATCTCCCCCGGGGGCTCGAGGACAAGCTGAGCTCTTTCCAGGGGCAGCTTTGTAGTGGAGCACTCGAGAGCGAGCCTGCTGGAGTCCAACCAGCCTGACTTTTATTCCCTGATCTTCTCCCTACTGGTTCTGTGACTTTAGGAAGGTTACATAAGTAACCTTAGGAGCCTCGGTTTCCTCTTTTATAAAACGGGGACAGTTATAACTCTCACCTCTTAGGGTACTGTAAACATGAAATGACATGAGGAGAAGAGAACTCACGGCATCATCTCATTGCTCCAGGAACAAGATACTTCATCTTTGTCCTCCCTCCACTGGATCTCTAGGGTGAAGGGCTTCGCAGCTGCTTTCCTGATACTTAACCCGAGTGAAGTCCCCTCCCTGGTGAAGACGCCCTTCTTGCCCCTGAGATCTTATCTTCTCTTGTCTCTCAAGGAGGCCATCGCTCCAGTGACTTATCTCCCCCGAAATGCCAAACTCAACCACCAAAGGACTGTTCTCATACACAGGAACCACAACGTAGTATTTTTCAAACAAAACAAAACACGGCCAACAAACCCCAAACTCTCTTGACCCGTCTCCTCCAGGTCCTGTCTTTCTCTGCTCTTTCTCAGAAAAACTCTTTGAAATTTTGTTTAGGACTCTTCTCTCCATCCCCAGTCCCTCAGTGCTCCCTGTGATTGATGCTTGTCCTGTGATTGTGGTGGTCTGTGTTGCTTGGTTTCCTAAGTTCTCATGGTGCATCCACTCAGACCCACAGCCCGTGGGGTTTCTGTGAGTGTACTCAGATGACCGGGTTTGCCTCTGGGCTAGTTCTCTCCCGGAGTTACTGGATGCATTCAGTCTGGACTGGCTGCCTCTTCGTGAGGTGCTCCGCCTTTCTCCTGGGGGTTTCCCTTTCACGACCCACTTCACAACTCCCTTCATCTGTCTCCTGGCTGGAGTCCTGTTTTCTCACGTCCATGGCCGCTTCTCTCCTGGTTCACGTTTCTTTCGGATAGAGTACGTTCTCTAAGCACTACCTGGAGATACACACCTGGAAAACCATTTTCTTTAGGCTTGTTAGCATTCACAATTGCTGAGTATAGAATCTTAGACATTTTTGTTTGTTTGTTTTACTTTGTTTTTAGAGTTGTAGATGAAGCTGGCCATTGTCTTGTAGCTTTTAGAGTCCTTGTTAAGAAGCCCAAAGTCATTCCGGTCTTTGATCTTCTGCATATGACCTATTTTTTAGGTGTTTTTCCTCTGGAGGTTTGGTGCATCCTCTCTTTGCTGAAATTTCACAACGTAATTTCTTGGTGTAAGTCCATTTTCGTCTCTTAATATGGGCTTTCATTGAGTCCTTCTGTTCTTGGAAAGACGATCGAAGTATTCCTTTGATATTCTCTAACTTGCATTTTCTCCTTTTCCTTCTGTCCACAATTCTTACTAACTATAAATTGGGCTGAAGCTGAACCTGAAGCTGGTTCACCAGCGTTGTTGAAAAGGCCTTTTTTCTCTTCTCGTCCCTTTCTCCAGTTTAGCTGTCCTTTCCTTGCACGTCATCAACACGCCTTCCAAGCATTCTCTTGATTAATTATTTTATGTCAAGTCTTAAATTTCTAAGTGCTCTTTTTTCGGTCTCTGCATATTTCACGACACACACGCACATGCACACACACGTCTATCTCATGTTCTTTCTTCTCAGATCCAACGTTTTCATTAATCCCCGAGGACATTAACACTTTGTTTACATGTTTGGACACTTTCTTCTCCCTTCATTATCCCTCTTTGTTCCAAGTGGTTTTCCTTTTATGTTTGTTATTGTTGATTTTCTTTCTTTTTTCTTTTTCTGTTTCTTTTTTTTTTTTTTTCAGTTTGTTTTTGTATGAGATTCTATTATTTTCATGTTAGAGGCTTCTCTCCGACATCTGAAGAAGCCATCTGATCATCATTTTGCGGTCTTATAATCATTAACTGAATAATTAACAAAATAATTTTCCTGCAGGCAGATTTAGATTCTATCTCTTGAAATGGTAGCTACCGCCGTCCCTACGCTTGGAAGTTCCGAACGCATCCAGACATTTGCCATTCACATTATCCTTTTAATTGTGGGTTTGTGTCCAATAAAATCTCTTTACAGTTTAATTTGTTTAATTGGTTTCAGACGGGAAAGTTGACGTCTGTGCTCCTCTGGCCACCGCTACCTGGAAGTCTCTTTCACTCCTCACCCCATGTCAGGTGGGGTCTCCCTGCAGCGCTCCCTGAAATGGTCGTGCCAAATTTACCAAGAGTTTCCACATTGCCATACCCAAAGGCACCTTTCTTTGACCAGCATCCTGAAGTGGCTACTCCCTCCTTGTTGAAACACTTTGTTCTGGAGACGACTCAACTTGATGATTGCTTGGTCTTCTCCATCCGAGACACCGCAGCCAACTGACCCACTTACCAAAGCGGAGCGTGCGGACGTGAGGCAGAAACCCAGCCATGTGGTCAGCTTCAGATGGTGCACATTTATGTCACCGGAACAGACCCTCTCCCTCTCACCTCCCACCAATCCCTGCCATTATTTGGCAGTGATTTTCAGCATGGGGCAGGGAGACCCCTGGTGTCCCATGTCTACTGCTGGAGGTCAGTCCACACGGTGGGGTGGACCAAGAGCCATGCTGCATCCTCACTGCCTCTGAGCTAAGCACCAAAATGAAATCTAAACACGGTATTCTGAGGAGATGACTCTTTCTGGCATTGTTATCAGAAAGCCATGATTGCTTGGCATGTATTTTTAGCAAAACCTGCTCTGTGTGTGTGTGTGTGTGTGTGTGTGTGTGTGTGTGTGTGTTTTACGAATGCCAATAAATTGTTTTATGTGCCCTAATAAACTGCTGTAGAATTTTATCAGGGATCCATACCATAATTTCTCCTTGAAAGCCAGAAGAACAGCCCATGTGCAGTGTGTCTCGCGTTCAGGAGGAATCTTTGGTGGTGTCCCGTCACGCCTGGAGGTTCAATGTCAGCTGCCATCATTAGACATAGGATGCATCCACCCACTCACGCTTGTCCAAACAACCTCACTTCACCCTTCCAATTCCGAGAGTCTGCTCTTTGGTGGAAAAGATTGAAAACTAAGAAAACAAGCACTTTTGCTTTTTCTCTGTCACATGCCACCTTGTACCCCATTCCCAAAGCGATCCTTCCACACACCTAGTGAAATAAAAATAAAGTTTACTTGTTCATTTAACCTTTCTGACAGGCCTCATGTTTTCCGCACTTAAACTTTCCCTCTGATATCCTTCTGGGTCTGTGCTGCCCTACAGGAAGAGTAAGCTTAGCAGAAGCTCTATATGTAGACAGAGGTGTTTTTAACTATGTCCCCTCAATTCATTCTCCCTCATTTTGGATTTTTTTTTTTGCATTTTGGATTTTTTTCCCCATTTTTAGATCTTTAAAAAATGTCTCATGTATCTCATGAGGTCATTAGTGCCATTTTCAAGGAGGGAGAACCATCTCGTAGCCACTATGCTCAGAGGTGGCAGAGCCAGAGTTCCAGTCCAGGTGTGCAGGACTCCGTCCCATGCACATGTGTAGATGTGGAGAATGAGATAAGGATGCATGGACTCTGTCTTTTTTGTGAGTGTGGCCTCAGACAGTGGGGTTCCAGTGTGCTGTCAAGTTTGGGAACCACTGTCCTGAAGCTTCTCGGGTCATCCAAAAGCAAAGGGCCCTGTTTAAGAGGAGAATCATGATAATTCCAGAGATTTCAATGTGGGCTTGAGTTGCAACTTGCCATGGAGGGGTGGGGGGCTCTGGTTCTTGAAAGGAACGGGGGACACCAGCTTCAGCTGCCTCTGATCAATTTCCTCTGTGGTTGTAAACATGACTTGGGTAGCAGAAGGAAATGTGCACTTGGATCCAGTTCAGCAGGATGAGCTGAGGGAGACTTGGAATAAGGAAGTGAGAAGGCACCAGCAAGGACGACCGCTGGCTCTCCCATCTCAGCACGGAGTGCTGATCACTGTTGTAGAGACTAAGAAGCAGACAGCTCCAAGTAGTGGAAAAATAACCTAGTGTGCAGCCAGTCGGGGTGCTGGGGTGCCCTGCTGAACGGTAGTAGCAGGTGCGTTCCCATTGTTTTCCTTCCCACTTGTTTTCAAAAGCTGCAAGACCACACAAACGCAGGAGGAGCACAGGACTCTCCTTCTCAAAAGGAGGGCCAGCACTGTTGCTTTGCCAGATCTCCCGTGTACAGATGAGGGACTCCAAGATCAACCGGCAAGAGAGGAGACGTAGTGCGGCTAATTTGTTTGTTTCTGAAGAATCACAGATTAAAATCAATGGGGAACTGAAAATTTTTAATGCACACACACACACACAAATGAGTAATTTAAAAGTATTTTGATGAAGAAGGCAAATTGCGTTAAAGGGAAAAAAAAAAAAAAAAGAAGAACTAAGTCCTTAATGACCTGGAACTGGATGGGATAAAAAGCTTAACCTCGAGGCTGTGTGTGTGTGCATGTGTGTGTGTCTCTGCACGTATGCTCGCGTATGCAAGCAGGCACACGTGCGTGCCTCTGTGTCACCTGAGTGACCATAGAACCACGGAGCCTGCCATGGGATGTCGGCTCCCCCGGACCCATGCAACCAGTGGAAACATCACCCTGGAGGCACCTGGTGCAGGGCATGGTGGTTGCAGGGGCCCCTGTGAGGGAGGGGCTGATGGGGTAGGAGGGAAAGCATGCCCCACCCAAGGGCTTACAGCCATATTTAAGCATTACTGGCCAAGTACAATTAATCCTTTTTTTTTAAAGAAAAACTTCAGAATGATTACATATTAATTACATGGTTATGCTTATCCCTGTAGGTAACATCATTTCCTTTTTTAGGGAGAACTTGTCCCAATCTATGGCAAATTACTCTACATTTTTACATTTAAAACCAAGTCTCTCCAGGTCTACTGTGAAAGCAGCTGTCCTGAGACCTGAGGCAAAGCTGGGCTTAAAATAAGGGCATTAAAAAAAAAATGATATCACAGCTCCCACTACACTTTTCTTTGAAGACACCATTTCTGAAGTCCCTCTTTTTAAATACTGTCTGATCTCACACGCCTGTTTAATGTTATAGAACAGATACAATATTTTATACAGCACAAGCCCACAGGAGGGATTCTATTATCCTCAGCAGTAACACAGTATAACATGAACCAATCAAACAGAGGAACACTCATCCATTTCATGTGGACGGCTAAAACATTTGTGCCAAAATTCCATGACTGCCATTTATTACTGACATAGAGAACATTTTCTTACACAATCATGAAAGCACTTTCCAAAAAACCACTGGGGTTTATGAATTGCTTTCAAATATGTAAGTGATTTCTTTAAAAGAAAAAAAAAGATTTTAAAATCTGTATGCACTGTTGGGGTAAAAGGGATATTTTTTCTTAGATTTTTAAAAATTATATTAAAGTAGTAGTAATTTGATGATGCTAACTAAAGTTCAATTCCTTACAATGTGAGTACTACTTCACTGATAAAAAAAAAAAGCATGGTTTGTTTTAGAAATAAGATTATGT
Organism: Lontra canadensis; assembly: GCF_010015895.1. Classification (NCBI taxonomy): domain Eukaryota; kingdom Metazoa; phylum Chordata; class Mammalia; order Carnivora; family Mustelidae; genus Lontra; species Lontra canadensis. The sequence continues at coordinate 6,935,366 of NW_022631070.1, read as the reverse complement.
GTTATTTGAGCTTCAGAAGGAACAAAATGAAATATGGTATTCAGCAATATCTCACGCAAATATGAAACAAATGCCAGAAATCTTTACGACATATTGCCAGTTTTAGCATTCTTATGCTAAGGATGCCAGTTGAGATGACATTACTTGTGTTGTAAAAACATTTGTGTATTATGCAGAAGACAAAATTCTATAGTTTAGTCATGCTTTATGCTAAATGTACACAATGCAGCCTACATTATAAAATCTGAAGTGGAAATAGAGTCAAACTTGATTCAGAACTGGTCTATGTTTTCTGTAAAATTTAAAATAATTCAGAAGAAAAAGTAAAAAATTTCTTTCTGATAAATTCTAAGATGATAACGTTAGATGAGACACTGTCATTTGACAATAGAAATAAGAGTTTAGACATTGGGGGATTTGTGCACATTTTTTTTTCTTGAGGGAATTAAGAGTGTGTTTAAATTACATTTCATAAACTCAAAGGTGACACCAATTTGATGTAAGCTGAGTACGAAGGAACAAGAACCCCTTGTATTGATATTTTGCACCCTTACTGATTTTTTATGCATGTGCAAATGATTTCTAATCCCTGAATAAATGTCCGAAATGCGATCACTGATATTTCATTTCATTGTCAAGACACCTGGGTACAAAGAGCCATCTTTGTGCTAATATCGCCACCTGGACAACAAATGGGACTTGAGTAACTCAACAGCAGGGTCAGAGCAAAGTCAGGCAATGAAGAGGTTTTTCTTTCAGTGCTATTCTCATGTTCTCCAGACATTTTTCTTACACTGTCCATCGTTTTTCATGAGAACCTCACTGTGCATGGGCGCACGATAAAAATCCCATCCATCTTGTCATGCCCTTCATTCCAGCTCAGAAAAAATATTAGAATATTATCTTCATTTATGTAAAACTCAAAAAGTATTGGGGAAGTCTGGCTAGCTCAGGTCGTGGCTGTCCCGCTGCAGGAGCGTCTTCACGGACGCAGCTCTGTTGCCCCCTCCCATGCCCTGGGCAGTGGTATTGGAAGATTTACCAATGATGGTACCCATTGGAACTATGCTTTCCAAATACCTTGGGAGGCAATGCCATCCAATGAACTTGACCCCAGAGGACCTGTCTGTAGGAGGCTCTGTTCGTGGTTGCCTTTGCTCTCTCACACATTAGTGCTCTTCAAAGAGAGAGCCTAAATTTCATTTCCCAATTATAGTAAAACATGATTTATTTTTCAATTCACCAAAGAATCAGAGGTCTTTTATACCACCCAGCTCCCTTGACTTTGCCAATTCAGACACTGGAATCTAAAGAAGTTCAATATCTTTGTCCTAATGAAACTCAAGGTTTGGCTTGATTTGTTTTTTATAATCCTGCTTACTTTTCTGAAATCTTGACTATTTTCCCTGATTCTGTACAAATCCATGAGGAATCACTAGAGAATGTCTCTATAAAAATCTGTGTTATACGTCGATACATAGATACAATCTACTCGTCACACTGGGACGTATGTCTTTTGATGCCCTCTATATCTTTCAAAGACGCATAAACTAACTCAGTTAGGCTCAAAAACCTTACAAGCTGTTGTGCAGGCACACATCTTTCCATCTTTCCCTTCACGGTGCACACAGTGGAGCATTCACAAAACTGAACTTCATGGGCATGGGGGCAAAGCTTTACCAACCAAAGCAATCTTAATCTTCTGTTATGTCTCTGAGTTCATCTTCTTTCTCCTGAGCCCCAACAAAATTAGGTAACACCTCAGGTACAAGGGCAGAGTAGAACCTGATCATCAGTACGGACCCTGGGCACTGAGTCCTGGATGGGAGGCGATGGCCATGGTCAGGGAAGGTCCAGTAATGGCCCCCACGGAGGGCTCCTCAGAAAGGGAGGGTTGACAGGTGCTCAGGAGAGGTGCTGGAAACTCCAAGTGGAATGCCTGTTGAGGGGGTGTTCTATTCCAGGTTAGATAGAAGCTTACAGAGATATTGTCAATGCTGTGTTTCCCCACCATCCTGGAGCACTCACTCAGAAGCAGTCTCCCCTCGCCCACATTGCCACCCAAGCCAGACACACTATTTCAGACATCCCAACGCGCATAGAGCTGGATTCTGCCCATTCGGTCGCTTGGCCTGTTCCCTCAAAGTAATGCCACTATATGCTGGCTTTCGTTTTCTGGACCTGACGCATGAGTTTCCTGGGAATGTAGAATGAGAACCAGATGGGGCTTACAATTCAACTCCCCTCCCTTTCCTGTTAGTCTGAGAAAACAATTCCAGATCCTGGGAGTGCCCAACGGGAGACGATTTCAGAGCATGGAAGCGACGGTGTTGTCTAATTCCAATACGGGCAAAAAATTCCCTAACTACAAGATACCTTTTCTGATTCACCCATAATTAATTTTGCTTCAAGTGATGCTACCTAAAGAAATTAGTCTGCTCTATTATTTTTCTTTCAACTCTGGGTTTCGAATTTTCCTGAATTTGTAAAAGCTACACTGTTTCTTCTGGACATGTTAAGCAAATTGTTTCTCAAGTGAGATGTGGGAAGCTTTTATCAAGGTAAATAGCTTTTGCAAGGTATTGAAAATATTGTTGAATCTCTGTGGACATTTCTATAGTAATTGCATTTAGGGGAGTTTTACAATATGAGTCATTTGTATTTTTTCCTGAGGTTTCTGTTATTTACTCAAATCCAACTTTCTGTTTCTATTCCACTTCAATATCATTTTAATGATTCAAATATTTTACTTAACACTTTTTATTGAAAAGGCAGCAACAAATAATTTTGAGACTTTCTGTAATAATGTTCTTCATTCCCATGCATATAGATTTATTTTTTCTAGGTAATTAATATATTAGTAATATATTATTGCATAGGCTAATTGATATAGTAACAATTAATAAAATAACTATAATAAACTAGTAAAGTAACATGTTAACACACTTGTTTGGCTTCTTTCTTGCTCTTGCTCTTTTACTCACTAAGCAGATGAATTATGATATGTCATCTCTGTATGCATAGCCACATAAAGAGTTCATACTCTACTGCCCAAGTTAACTGGTGTGTTAACGTAGACGAATGACTCAGCATCCAAGACACTGCTACTCCCCACCCCACATCACAGTCTGTGTTTTCCCAAGTCACGTGACTAGGGAATTGCAGAATGGTCGTAAATTCCTGATTATACTGTAAGAATTGCCAAATCAGATTCCACTGGAAGCTTGTGCCCATATTAACCATGGCCACAGAGCTAAGCCCAGAGTTGGAGTTTTGCAAATAAAACCATTTTGGTCCTTGATTACCTGAGTATACGGCCTACGTACTACAGGGAATACTGAATACATTATCCACATTTGTTACTCAGTAGAGAAAGTCTTTCTTGTGATTTTGGAGAAGCAGGGTTGCAGAAATAGTCAGGCCCTTGTCCGTAGAGAATGGGGTGACGGGATTGCATACGGATAATGAAACTGCCCAGGCTGGCTCACCATGGCCCTGGGTTTGGTTTCTCTCGGGGAGAAGACCCTGGAACAAAGCAGTGGTCTCTAACTCCAAATCCTGTGCTCTCTCTGAGGTGACACATTGCCTCCTAAAAACCTGGGAGATCTCACTGCAAACGCTGTTGTTCCTGCACAAGAGTAAACCGTAGTATCATCTCTCTGCATGCACAGACTGGGTCTCTCCATCATGCAGGAAGCTGACTGCGCAGAGACTGTTTGCTTTGCTTTGTTTTCTGGGCTAATCCTTTCATGCACAGGCTAGAACCTTCCAAACTCTTACCTTTAAGCCATAATCAATGGATGGTACTCGTATTGACCTCTTGAAAAAAATGAAGTCGGGTGTTTGCCTCCAGCCTAGTGAAAAGAAAGTGTGTTTTGTTATGCTTGGACTGCATTCTCTGGCAAAAAGCTACACCACAGTGATATGTTTGTAAAGAGGCCAAAATGCAGGTGAGGCCACGTGCCACACGGAGTAATCCCTCATGAGACCCATTTATTCACCTTTCCCAATGGTCCTTCATTTCTCAATCAGTGCTTCGGAAGTAAGTCCTAATTCTAATGCCAAATCTGTCTGATTACCACACTCTCCTTTCTACCCAGTGATAGAAGATGGACCCTCCAGGGTGGCCTATTTTGTCTAAAATGTATGCGAGTGTGTACAACTATATCCGATGAAAGTCTACTTTCAGGGACCTGCCCAGGAGAGGCTGTGGCTTCAAGCCCAAATTGATGGAATGTGTGATTCTTGAGAAAAACAGGATTGAATTTCTTGTTAGCTTTACTTGTGGAATTGCTGATAGGACTTTGAGCCAAGAAAAAAAAAAAAAAAATCTCGAACAGTTTTAGCTCCCACCATCTGAATACCTCAACAAACAAAAGGACATTTGTTTATGACATATCTCTTTATCAATCTCTCCCCCTGGAGATTTTTCTCCCGGTTCCCACGTACCCCAGTGTCCACCTGCCCACCTGGTTTTGCTGCCAACTTTAAAGATTGACTTTAAAGATTGACCTTGCATTTTAGTTCTTTGAGAATTTTTTTTTTTATTTTAGTGGTAAGAATAGAATTCTGTCTTTCATGATGGCACCATAGGATTTTCTAACTCTAGAAAGCTGAAAAAATAAACTTTGAAGATCTTTCTGTGGCGGCCACATGCCGTTCCCCTGTCTCCAGCCCCCCACCCCCCTCAGCCCTCCAGCACCACGTGCGTCTTTCAGTTTTCGAGACACAGCATGCGGCTAGAGATGAAACTCATCTCTACTAAGTCGAAGGGAAGCGAAAAGGTCTGCTTACAGTGGCATGCTTTCCGTATTTGCTTTTTGGAAGATTATGATTCCATTTAGCCAAACACTTACTAGCAGATGTGGTCTGTCCATGCCCTCAAGAGCTATGAGGATCCTGAAAGGACCAAACAAAAGATAAACACAGAGGAGCCCGTGAGGTCGTCTTCCAGATTTCAGGGGCGAAGCAATGGTTTGCTATTTAGACAGTGTAATACCACCAAGCAGATGTCAGTTTGTTTAGCAAACCATTGGTTCAGTTTTCACTCTAAAAACAGATTATAATAGACTTTTCACTTTTCACACCTCTACGGTGTAAAAGAGTGGGTCGTGTTTGATCAGACCTCATTTCCTGTATTATCTGGCGTGTGCAAGAACTGGTCCTTTTGGAAAACAATATCTTGGTTCAGCTACAGCCCAGAAAGGTAGGTTTCCTCATTTCCTTATTTATCCTAAGGTTACACAAAGTGATCTTTCAACCAGGAATTTTTTTCCTTTCTTTGTCTTACTTTGCCTCTGAACTTGAGCACTCATGAATAAGCCGTATGCGTAAAACACCGATTTCTGCATCCTTATGGATTATCTTTTCTCTATTTCAATCATCAATAGTCTCTATTTCTGTTGTATCCTCACAGCATCCCTGAGAATCACTTGATCAAGAAAACCTCGTGTCTAACTCTGTGGGTGGTTTAAGGCACTGAGTATGAACAGCCCCTGAATTCCTCAAGCAGGAAGGAGAAAGATTTGCATTAGTGAAAGGGAACCCCTCCCATGGGTGTTTGATGAAATGGTAATAGTTGTTGCAGGCAGGCTGGGGTGGGGAGAGGCAGGTAGAAGTAAAGGCAGCATGGGGTAGTTTATATTAGAGCTTTAATTGTGTCCTTACGTTCATTTCTTTTGTGATGATGTTTATAAGTCTTTGTATGTCTTGCTCATATGAAGTTAATATTTTCCTTTATAGTGTTATGCGGAGACTTCTCTGAGATGACTAAAGTCTCAGGGTTTCCTGCAGGGAATAATCGATCTCAAATGGGTCCACCAGGCGATTCTATCCACTCTTAACTTGGCAAGTAAGGTGAAAAATAAGTACATGTGAAACAGTCCAGTAGGCGTTGGAAAGGGTTTAAGGAGGATTCCAGCCTTCCTGGAAGGTCAAAAGAGCTTCCTGGGAGAGACCCACAGAAGTGAGATTCTTCCCCTATTGGTGGCTAATTGGAGCTGAAAACCTTATGATCATAACTTTCATGTCTTTGGGAAATAGGGACCCCTAAACTCTCAGTCCTTCCTTTCCCTGAGAACCCTGAGGACTGTCGTGCATGTTGCCACAGCCCCTGTGGATAACCCCCTCTCTGCGGGGTTCTGCTGTAGCTACTCCTCTCTTGCCCATGTTGGCATGTTCCTCTCCTATGGCCACCACAGCTCCAGAAATGGAGGGGGAATTTCTCCCAGAGTTTTCAGTTACTCATTCATTCATTCATTCATTCATTCTTCAACATGCTCAACAAGGTGCTAGATCAAGCACCATGAAGACAAAGCAAGCAACAAATGAGGTCCCTTCCTCCAGCAACCTGCTGCTGGGGGAAGTAAGACAACACCAGTGAGTCAGCCGTGAGCACTGAGCTGGCTGCATGGAACTGCCCACAACTGCAAAGCTGCTGCTCGTGGTAACTGTGTGAAGAAGGACTCCAGGTGCTCCAAAGCAGCATCTCTCAAACTGAGTGTGCAACAGTCCTTTGGGCATCTTAGGTTGCAGGTTCTGAGTCAGCAGGTCTGGGGTAGGGTCTGACATTTCAAACATCCCTCCAGGGATGCTGATACAGCCAGACACACTTCGAGGAGCAAGGCCTTTGGGCATGAAACTGAGAGACCTCACAGAGTCTGAAGAGCTCAGGGAAGACGACCTCCCCTCGCACATAGGAATGTGCAATCAGGCTGATATTTCAGAGGGGAAATAGAACTCAGCCAATGACTGTTGGTGGACAGGATGGTAGACGGGGAACTCCCGGGACAGAAAATGGCCCGGGGCACAGAGGGAAGGCGCTGCTTCATGAAAGGAGAGAGGAGAACAGACTCACATTAGTGTCCGGAGAACAAGTTTCCCAGACTCAGACCCGTAGCCATATCAAGCCCGAAGCATTTCGTGAAACTCAAAAGGCCATGCCAACACGGAGCCCATTTCTTTTGGTTCTCTGCACTTCAGCGTGACTTCCTTCCCCACTGTGAATTTTCTTCTTTTCTTTTCGACTAAGCTTGGGTGAAAAGGATAGTTTATACAGTCAGCCTCAGGAAACTGAGCCCAAGTTGGTGTTCGGAGAAGCCCATCCCCCATTCTGGGTTTTGTCATGTTCCTACGGCAAGTGGGCTGCAATCACGCAGCTGTGGGGGAGGCGTACAGAGGCGGGGCTCACAGCTGAGTTCTCCTGCACGCCCATATCAGCCTTGGGCTCCGCTCTGGCCATCCTGGTCTCAACCACGGACATCCATCCGAACAGCTTCAGCCTGTCGGGATCTCACTTCCTGCTGCTCGTTTCATCCTTAACTTATTGCCGTTTGGGTTTTACTTGGCTCATTTCCACTGACCAGCGGTCTCACTAGCAGTCAGCACCCTGTTTGATTTGTATACCTGAATTGCCACTTCCAATTAATCATGCGCTTACTCTCATTCCTAAATGCATCGTAGAGTCCCTTGAAGGCTATAATCACATTTTTTATTTCTTTATTTCACATGTCAAACAAAAACAATGGATCTTGAGAATTTAATTGGCTGATAGTGTCAACGTGGACATTCACTTAGTAAAATCCACATACAGAGCAAAAACTCACAAAATAAATAATACAGTTCAATTGCTATCACACTGGCAAGGAAAAGGCTAGAGGCAAAAATACAATGAAAACGGTTTAGGTCTTTAAAAATGTGACTCAGGTCCTTATGCATTGCCAAAATGTTACGGGAATTAAATAGGTGAATTTTCATTTTCGGGAGACACTTTATCATCAGATACCTTTATTACCTCATGTCTGAGTACGCAGCACTTTTAATTTTAGCAATGAAGACAGGTTTTACAGTGGCTGCGGCTTTCAGATTAAACCCTGAAAATTCATCCGAGTTCTGCTCCTGGAATGGGTTCAACCCAAGGAGGTTTACCTTCAAGAATATGTGAAATGAGAAGTAATTGTATGTCATCGCTGCTTCTCCTCTGTTCATGTTTGCACAACGTGAAGATAGGCCTCAAATATGGAACTCAGACACGCATGGTTTTGAACGAGAGCACAGGGGCCCGGTGGAAGCTTGTCCTGGAATGGAGCCGGGGAGCTAGTTGGCGGGTGGAGTAAATGAGCCACGGGCAGAGGCTGCCGCGGCGAGTACCAATGCGCAGGCGCCATATCCCGGGTCACTTCTAAACCAGCTGAACGATGAACTTACCTTCAGGCAGAGTCTATGTCTTTTGAATATTCCTCACCATGTTCGTTGGTTCAACTTTTTGAAATTGTTTTGTATTGGCGGACCGTTGGCACACCACGTTACATTAGTTTGGGGTGGACAGCGTCATGATCGGGCAGATCTGTAGGTCATGCTGCGCTCGCCTGTCCCCACACAACGTCGTTACGGTACCACTGAGTGTATTGCCTTGTGCTGTGCCTTTCATCCCCCTGACTTATGCACTCCAGAACTGGAAGCCTAGACCTTCCTCTCCCCTTCCCGCCGCCGCACGCCCCCCCTCCCCCGTTTTGCCCATCCCCCACCCCACCCCACTAGAAACCATCAGTGTGTTCTCTGTGTTTACGGGTCTGTTTCTGATTTTTGTCTGTTTATTCAGTTGTTTTGTTTTTTAGATTCCGCACATGAGTGAGACCTTGCAGTTAGCATAATACCCTCTAGGTCCAACTTTTAGAAAAGTAACTTTCCACCTGCCTCCACTTGATAATATGCAATGTGGAATGTAAGCATATTCTATTTTTAGTCCAAAGCCAAAAGAGACACTCTTTTCCTTATTCAATTCATGAGGACATCAGTGGTGTGACAATTTATAAAATGTACTCAAGATTATGTAGCAGGTGTGTGGGTAGAGCTAGATTCCAGAACAATTTATGACATTTTTTGAAACCTCCCTATCTTACACGCAGGCTTCACTTGCCCTGTTCTGTGTGTACACGGAGGAACTGTTGTCCCCCATTTACTAGGGTCTGCTTTGGAGAAACCTAGTGACATTTATGCCTCTGTCTAGTGGACTGCCTATTGGTGGCACATTCAGAGGGAAAGTGAAGGAAGAGCCATGGCTCACAGAACGATCTGCTGTCTCTTTGCTGCCCGACCTCCTCCAAGCACAGAAAGGGCCACACTGTGGACGTCTCCCTCCTCAAAGGTTGGCAGTCAACAGGACAGTCCTTCACTGTGTCTCTATGGAAATAAACCTTTTCCTCAATAGCCCAGATCCCATTATGCTGGAGCATAATGACCATTCAATTAGACATATCAATTGGTACTTCTTGGAAAACACCGTTTTTGGAATATATTTCAAGCTTGTCTGTATGAGGCAGATTTCTTACCCTTCAATATTAGAGAACAAAGAAATGCAGCAAACCCCACCAGGGCCCATGCCAACATACCTTCACATCAATTTCCATTGCCAAACTGAAATGTTGCTCCTCCAAACTGGGAAAAGCAATAGGAACATTTTCATTTAGGGATTAGTTTTAATGCATGAATAAAAATAATAAAACAATCAGTGAAAACCAATAAACAGGACCCGAACTCATAAAGCAGCTGAAATGATGACCACACAGAGCACTTTCAAATCTTCAAAGAACATCAGAATTAATGCCCAATTAATTATCATTGCATTCATGTGAGGTAGGTTTTATAAATGGGCAATGCAGAAGAACCAGACAACTTGCCCAAGGCTGCCCAAGGAAGTAGCATTGAAGCTCCCATCCTTCTCAATCCCAGGCATGGTGCGTGTGCTCTTTCTTGAGCATGGAACAAAACTAAAGCCCATAAAAGGTGATTACGACATGAATACCTGATGTCTCAGATATTGGTCATAAACTCACAAATAAAATCTATCACCCATAAAGAGGTTTTATTGGAGTAAGCCTTCTGACAATGATATATTTGCCTGTGGTGATGTTGTAAAGTATGTCTTTGACACTCAGGGCTTTTCATGGCGTGTGAAATATAATAACCTTCCTCAAGTGAATGGATGGGAGTGTGATTATTTACACACGTGGAAGTTTACGTACCAAGGCAGGAAGGTGGCCAACTAGGCCCATTTGCTAAGGGTTTCCAGCACAGGTGGGTCTCCCTGAAGCCAGTCATAAAATGCTGGTGACCCCAGTCTGCTAAAGGTACCAAAGTTAGCAATGTTAAGAAGCCTTAAAGAATGGATTATGAGTCAGAAGAGAGTGCCATTTCTTTATTGGCAATTGTCAATTTCAGAACTGCGAGAAAGCAGCGCTTTACGAAATCTCCTAGAGAGCAAGACTGGAACCCGGGTTTGTCTGCAGGGAAAGAGGTGGGAGTCTCCAAAGATCCCCAAAAGGGACTTCCACCTCCATCCACACTCCCCATGCTTCCCAGCTACTGACGGGAGGGTGTGAGCTGCCCACAGCCAGAACAGAAACCCAAAGCCTCATCTTTTAGAATTTGGACTTTCTTCTGGGTGTGCCAGGCATTTTACTGCAAATGTTCTAAAAGGGAATATTCTAACAAAGCCAGTAGAGTGACTCGGCCCCCTTCCCCTTTTTAAATCAAGATGACTAGAGAGAGAGGATCATTTTGAGGCAGGCACGATGCAGACAGCCTTCAGCCTCCTGCCCAGAAAATTCTACCCTCTCAGTGGACACCACCCACAAACTGTCAGAGACATGGCCACTCCTGAGTCTTGAGGAGAAGGTGAGGACAGTGCCCATGGGACCAGAATTCCGACCACACAAGTAGAAAAGATATGTGAGTTTTGCTCTGGTCTGTTCAGACTGGGTAACGTACAGACAGCGTCCTTGAGCTGCCGGCTCTGGAGGTTGGTAAGTGCAAGGTCAAGGTACCAGCAGGTCCAGTCTCTGCTGATGACCTGCTTCCGGGTTCATAGACAACATTCTCCCTGTGCCTTCCCGTGGGGGGATACATGGGGGGCTCTCTGGGGCTTCCTTCCCAAGATCACTAACCCCGTACATAAGTGCCCTACCCTCATGAGCTCATCACCATCTACAGACTTCCTAACACCATCAGAGTGTGGTTAGGCCTTCAACATGAACTTTGGGAAGGAGCAGAGACGTTCAGGCCAAAGCAAGCTTCCTGTGGGTCACACAAATGCCGAGGGTAATAGCGTGCCTGTAAGCCACCACGTGGGCCCCTGGGAGGCTGTGTATGAACAACACCCTGTGGATTGAGTGGCAGGTGGGAAAGATTCTGGAGACCTTCATGGGATAGGCATCAACAGATCTTCCAAAATGAGACAAAAGTACACACCAGAGATGGAGAGGAAGAGAGAAGAGCCAGCACATGTACATGTTCTAAGGTTAAAATGAGCTTAAGGCCCACAAAGAACTCAGTTGGGACTTCTCAGTCAAACTTGGGGCAGCCATCACTTTGTCCATAATGATTAACATTTTGAAGAACGGCAGACTTTGTTCGGGGAACAGCTAGGTTAGCTAATCATCAAGCAGCTTTAAAAAGCCAGGCCCTTTGCTGGAAATCGACATACAAAGATGAGTTTGCACCTTCAAGGTGCTCCCAGTGGAGGTCACCAGCACAGGCACAACCTCGACCCAGGGTCACAGGTGTGGAAGTGATGGGAGCCCCATCCCTTCTTGCAGCCCAGCATCAGCCCCAGCCCCAGCGCTGTCTTTCCACCCGAACTCTAGCCACTGAGTGTCCTGCCCTCACACAGCATGTGTCCTAAAAATCACCACACTGGGTAAAGTCATGTGGCCAAAACCACAAGGCTCATGGGGGAACGGAGTGAGGCCCAAGGCTCAAAAAACTCAGCAGTGATGTATAAAAAGGTTAGAAAACCAATAAAGAATTAGCAGTTTTACCCAGGCTAAAAGGTTGAGAATATGTAACTACTGCAATAAATCTGGCGCTTTGTTTTGAAAAGACCTGCCATTTGCTTTTGGAAGTGGGTGTCCTGGGGGGTTGCAGCCTGTGAGTTCCCGAGACGTGGTTGCGGCGGAGGGTGGATGGGAGTGGTGACACCAGGCCGGGGGGAGCTCACGAAGCTGATGGTGAAGGCTGAGCCGTGCAGTCCCACGGGCGGGGTTCCGCCGGGGCTGCATTCCCCATTCACGGAGTGCTCTTTGTGTACAGAATTGTAGTAAGAAGAGGTAAAGTCTGGGAGTGCTTGTTGTGGCCAAATTGTTCCCTGAGAAATCAGCCGCATCGGGACAAGTCTGCTTTCTCCAAACAAGCATTATTACTTACTGCCATCGACATCAGATTGCCTTTGGTTGTTTAACAGCCGTACTGGATGTGAAATACCCTAAACAGAACTCGGGGCCCTTCCCCGCCCCCTGCCCTGTGGCCGACCGCTCCAGCCCATCCTGCGGCATGAAGGGTGGGTCCCTACTCAGCTCGTCCGCCTCAGACATCCCCCTCTTTCCCTCATGCCTTTACCTCGTATCTCGGGTCCTATGTGGCTGGCCCACATTCAAAAATGTATGTTGAATACAATCAAACGCACATACATAGCACATGTACTGTACACGTATGTATTTATGCATATACTGCCCGGGCCCTCCTACCTGACCTCCCTGCCTCCCACTGGTCCCGTTCACCCAGTGTGATGGGGTTAGGAGCTGGGGTCTTTGGGGGCTGATGACATCACAAGGGTGGAACCCTCATCATGGGATTTGCATCCTTACAAAAGAGACCCCAGAGAGCTCCCACGCCCCTTCCATCATGTGAGGACACAGCACAAAGATGCCATCTGTGAACCTGGAGACCGGGCCTCCTCAGACCCAGGATCTGCTGGCACCTTGAGCTTGGCCTTCCGGCCTCCAGAGCTGCTAGGAATGCGTGTGCGTTGTTCCTAGGCCCCCAGTCTGTGGTGTGTGTTCTAGCAGCCCAAGCAGCCCGAGACACGGTGTGAAGCCCTGATTTGCAGCAAAGGCACAAAGTGGGGCCTCCACATTCCACATTCAGCATCGCGGGCACCCAACCAGACACCCAACCAGACACCAGCCTGCATAGGAGCGCCGTGTGCCCAGTCGAGGCGCGGGGGATCCAATGAGGCCTGGGACCCTGAGTCTGAGCAGAACATCATGAGCAGCCTGGAGGCGGAGGCTTCTGTGGCCCCTGCCGCTTAGGTACCTGCTGAGTGTGCCTTCCGGAAACTTCCTCGCATCCCACACAGCAGCAGCCCCTAGCACTGAGAGCGCCGTGGACAGCGCCGGCTTCCTGGAAACCAGAGCCAACTGTTCACTGAATGACTTAACGGTAGCCAAAAAATCCCAAGAGCTGAAACTGGCTCAGTAGTTATGCGGGTGCATTTTAGGTTGCCTCCTGAGAAGAGGGAAAGACTCCCCAGGCCCTGAAACGTGCGGCGGGTGTCAGCGGATCTCGAAGGGGCCCGTCTCCGGATACCCCCGTGTCTTCAAAGAACCAAGTCAAGCCTGGGTGAAGCAAATGAGTACAAAACAAAGCCATATGGTGGTTTCCTAAAAGTTTTCCCTCTGGAAATTTGTCAAACCAGCTGTGCCTAATGCCTTAAATTAGTTACAATTACTGGCTTTTCCTTTAGACTCATGATGAGATTCCTTGCACTCGGAAGGTACGTGGTGACTAGGTACTGCCTTACTGTTTCTGTTCTCCTGCCTGATTGTCTCTACACCTACTGATGCTTAGGGGTGGACCCTTGCTGCCATATATCAGGCACGGTACAGGTGCAGGAAAGTGCGCTCCATCCATTCCTGAATGGAGCTGGCTCCGGGATGGTGAATGAGCAACCTGACTTTGCTGCCTGCAGCTCCTTCAACTTTGTGCCACAGGAAACACAGCGTAGGCAAGATTATTTCTAATTTCATCGCAGCTTTAACATTCCAGTGCTTCTAACTCTGCCAATATGCCAAGCACCTTACTGTTTTTCCAATTTTAGTCATGGCAGTCCTTTTCCTCGGAGGCTTCCCCAGCTTTTTCTCATTGACCTTCATTCAGATGAATTTAGTGCTTTGAAAAGGATTAACGAAAACTGCAAGTACTACCCTATGCTTCTGAGACAGTTCCCCTCCTATTAGATATTCTGTATTAGGGCTGTTTTTCTAACTGCACGGGTATAATAGGCCTATCATCCCACAGTTTACTTGAGCCTAGTGGGACCTGTTTTATACAACAGTCTATTATCTTCTTTGGTGAACTAACGGCATACTAATCATGACGCATTTCTTTTTCCCTCCGACCCTTTCTTTCCCCAGAACAGAGAAGTCAGCTTACAATCATCTCCAAAGAAAATACCACCATTGATGGAATCATTTTTGTGGTGCAGAAATGTTCATGGGTATATTTTCAAAATAATCGTTAGCTACTGGGTATACCTGGGCTCAAATGATTACTTGTTTTCATAGAAGTTCAGGACATACTTGTGTGACAGGGACTGCATGTTTGTACACGTGATGGAACACTTTTGGAAAATGGCACATAGTTTTAATCTCACAATTATGGAAATGATGCCTTACCTGTAATGAATCATAGTGGATGCATCCTTAGTGATATATAAAGCTGCTTCCCATTCACCAGATGTCAGCGTTTCAATCCTTTAAGGGAAGGGCTCAATGCACATCACAGTAGGTACCGTGTGGCCTGTCAAAGTCAGTGCATGATATGCGACCGGCATGGTCTAAGTGCCATTATTAACAACTAATATTCGCATAGCTGTGTTCTGTGAGTTTGCCAGCAGCCCTCTTTTCATTAAAAAAAAAATGACTTATTTCTTCAGTACCTCTTGAGTTGCCTTGCTAAACTTTCATTTAAGGTTTTGAATTCCAGCTGGAGGACACTCAAGGAAATGAGCCTTTGGGATGAATACAACTGAAACACAAAGAGAGTGAATTATACTATAAATTGTTGAATAACACCAGGCTGCCTGCCTGTGCAAAAATTAGCACAAAGAAGTGTAGCAGATTATCGAGACAGAATAAGCACAGTTTTCTTGAAAGTGCATTGTTCCTGGTACTTAAAATGCCCATACTTAGACCTTGAGAACTTGAGACTTGAGAGATAAAAAGTGATAAGGCTTTGGCCCTCATTAGGATTGGTTAGATTACGTTGAGGAAATATGATTTGATTTAGATGTGACTGTAACTAAATTACTACAGTCTGCTATAATTATAATTGGAGAGGATCTCATATAGAATGGGAGAACTTTTCACTACAAGAAATCTATTGGTTTTTCTGTTAGGAGTATTAAAGAGGTCTTCTCAAATGTTTGCTTAGGACATGGAATTCACACTTCTTCAGAGGGCAGAGGGACGGTGGGAAGGATATTTCCAGAACAGATAGCTCCCGGAAAGGAGAGGGAGGCCATCCCGATGGGAGGAAGTCGCCAGAGCTCAGGCTAGGATGCGGGACAGAGCACACCGCCTTCTGGAATCTAAAAACAACTTCATGTTATCAGAGCACACAATATGAGGAGTTTGTAGATGAAACTGAAGGGGTAGGATGGTGGCCAATCAGATCATGTTTTCAAGGAATTTCGGTGGAGACAAAACAGATCTTATTACCCTCGTGAAAGCCCACAATCGTTTATTCATAAGCATACACTTCCAGCTGCTTAACACCATGGCAAGCGATAACTGGAACCCATAAGGATGTTCACTGATAGGTGTGATAATAATCTCCAGGGGCTCAGTCCCCTCCCCTCTTGCAAACATTTCCAAATACTAACATGGATCCTGGTGACTCGATATTACTTTAGGGTGCAGAGCACTTTCCCTGGTCTCTCTCTTACATTGATCAGGAAGAAGATTCTAAGACATTTGTAGATGAAGACCAGAGGGCTGTATTGCTGTGGACTAGGAAAGGGATTCACAGATTTTTGGCTCTTAACTCTTAACCGTTATCACAAAAAAGGTTATAGATCAATTATTCTAAGTACTTTTATCAAGTTTGGCTGATGTTCCCAACATTGACCCAAATCAGATGAGTTAGCAGCTTTCTATGGGCCTTCAGCCCCTCAGATGTTTAGACATGACTTTGCCACCAATTGATTCTGAAAGACAAGAGTTGTTACAATCACATCTGTGATGGACTTCCAAGGTCTTCATTGTAGTTCTGTTTGTTTAGTAAAACTGAGGACGGTCTTCAGTCATACTCCCTTAACGAAATTACAGCCTTTTTGCTGGCATAGAACTCTACACCCTGGCAGTCCCTTGATCTGTAAGCAAGCGGAATCTCCATGTCACTTCCCCAGAGCCTAGGCTCACCTGCCCTTTGTCCTCTCGTGTGACTTAGGAGTTCAGCTACATGCAGCTGTACACCCCCAACAGGCGCCTCTGTTTCCAGAAGACATTGCACATCCCAGGAAGGCACAGAAGAGATTGCACAACCTGTCAGCACTGAGCCGGGGACTGGGGAAGGCTGCCTTCCAGGTCCTTCCATGGCTGCTAACCTGTAACGGACAGATGTGCACTAGTTATGAAAAAGTTCATTCTGAGAAGGAGTTCTTGAAGGAAACATGAGGAGAAAGGCCCAAGGGGTAAAGCAGTTGCTTTAACAAACAAAATGCCAGTCGTATAAATGATATACAATAGGTAAGTATTTCATATTGCTATAAATGAATATGCTTATGAATATTGCTTTTTTATTTTTATTATTTGCCTTATATTGCTTCTATTCTTTTTTTAAAAGATTTTACTTATTTATTTATTTATTTGTCAGAGAGAAAGAGAGAGAGAGAGAGCACACAAGCAGGCAGAGACGGAGAGAGAAGCAGGCTCCCCGCCGAGCAAGGAGCCCGACGCGGGACTCGATCCCAGGATCCTGGGAGCCAAAGGCAGCAGCTCAACCCACCAATGCACATGAATAATAAGTAATATACTTAATGACATAATAAACAAAATTCCAGGAATACTAGCTATGTCAAATAGTCTTACTATTGAAATTGAACTGAAATAATTTTGAACTCATATTCTTTCACTTATATAGATGATTGAGTTGTAGTGGAATGGAAAAAATGAATCAGATGTCTGGCCATAGCAACTGTTTCTTTGGGATCGTTACACATGCACCATGTCATTCCCCAATATTCCAAAATAAGAGCAGATAAAACAAAATGGTAAAAGCCTGAACACTTGAAAATGGAGATCATGGGAAGGCACTCTGGTCTTTTAAGCATTTTTCTGAGATAATAGATGGAAGGAAAGAAAACAAAGAAGGAAGGAAAGAAGAAAAAAAGGAAGGAAGAAAGGTGAATATAGATGAGAGATTAGGCAAGTAGGTAGGTAGAAAAGCATGTTAAGTAGATGTGTTACATTAATAGATTTACACACATTTATTAGATATTATATATTTTTCATTCTTTCATTTCCATTCTGCCAATCAGAGCAAAGCAAACCCTCCACAATCTTAAGGTCTTACACACATGATTGCAAATATATTCAAATATATATTTTGATTTGGGGGAACTCTAGATTAAAAGTTTGGGAGGGCTTAATTCAAAATGGAAGAAATGGTAAGACAATGCCTCAGACTGTTTAAGATGCCTTCCAAAGTATGACACATAAAATCATATATTTTTTCATCCTAAAATTTAGTTTAGACAACTAGTAAATAATAGGAAATGATGCTTTAGGGTTTCATGTTTGGGCCACTTTGATGGCTCCCCATTCATAAAATGGAGATTATATTCTGAACAGTAAGAATGACGGACACAACTGGAATTCTCTCACTGTGCTGGGCCACTCACTTGACTCACATCCATTTCCCACCCTTACCTCAGTTGCAGTAAAGATGTAGAAGACTCCGTGCATGTCCTTGGAGGCACTGAATGTGAAAGGAAATAATGTCACCAGGTTCTTGAGTAACTGGGAAAGCTGACCAGTGAGTTTCCTCAGCGGTATGCTTGCTTCGGCCCCATTGATTTAAAGGGGTTGTGTCAACTTACTCAATGACTGATGTATTCGTGGTGATTGTCCACAGGTAAACATTGCAGGAGAAACTAAAGTTATGGAGGAATTTTGCAATCCACTGGAATAGCCGAACTAACACATAACTAACGTGAAAGTTATTAAAAGACTGCATGGGAGGTACAAACCAGCAGGAAGTGGGCCACCAAACGCCAGCCGAGCTTCAGTTCTGAGAGAGGGTGTTTGGCCCTGGCACAGCGCATAATCGTAAATAAACATGTCTTTGTCAGCATCCCACAAGACTGGCACTTGTGGCCCAAAAGAAAGCTCTCTCAGTGTGGGTCACTGATACCTAAAGACCACAAACCCCATTAACACTAGATTATGGTGACTGAGCACAGTTCTTCAAATACCTTTATTTTTTAGATCCTGTAACTTTATCTAAATCACTTGTTTCACATTAGGATGTGAAAAAAAAAAGTTTAATCCCAATTCTGGAAAATATGTTTTATGGAACATTCATTTGAAAGAATTAATAAAGACTTCAGAAAAAAGGTATTTTGTTAATTACTTAGGAAACACGGGGTAAAACAAAGTGAAACCGTGTTCCTGAAAGCAAGATTTCTGAGTTCTTCATTCATTAATGTGCATCATAAATCTTTCAAAGGGAGGAAAAAGTATTCCTTGTTGCTCCAAGTTGTTTGACCAAACAATCCTATTTTCCAAATTGTGTTAACATTGCTTGGGAGTGATGAGTCATACAAGTCTTGGTAAATACTGCCTTAAAATGATGATCATAGCTCATGCAATCATATACCTTTTGAGCTTGAAGAAACTCTAGAGGTGATTTAATTTAAACTTATTTTTTAAAAAGATGTATTTATTTGTGTTAGAGATAGTGTGTGTATGCCTTTAGGGGGGTGGGGGGGTTTGGCCAAAGGGAGAGGGAGAGAGGGTCGGAAGCCGACTTCCTGCTGAGCAGGGCTCACAGATCATGGCCTGAGCCAAAACCAAGAGTCAGATACTCAACAGACTCTAGCACCCAGGCGCCCTTCTAAGCTTCTTATTTTAAAGACAAAGGAACTGCATGTTTTACCTAAGCCCAACCAATCAGATATGTGGGTTGTAATCCCAGCTTTTCCTTGTCATTGTGGCAACTGCATGCAACTGTAGCAGTGAGGTGATTATGTGGTGCCGGGGAAAATTAACGAAGGGGAGTGTAATCCACTCAGAAGAGCTCCTAGCTCCGTCTCTCCCACGTTGTCTCCACCATGGCAGAACCAAGGGAAATTCCAAGCTCCTCGCCTGTGTGCTTCTGCCTGATGGATTTTTATTCGTCTTGGAGTATGCTTATTGTTTCTATTAAGAAGCCTGAAGCTTGTTCATTTTATTTTGCTCTTGGAGACATTTTTGACCGCTCAAATCTCCCACCTGCAGCTGCTCTGTTTTGCACAGAAGATGACAGACGGGGTCTTTTCCTTCTTCTTGGAGAGTATGTTTCCCAGACTCAAAATGGTCTTACAGAGACTGGCACGTGTGCCATGGGTGTCAGCCCTTTGGAAAGAAAAGTCTCTGTCTTACTGACTGGATGCAGTTTCTTAAAATTAAAAGATTAATATTCCTCTTGAAGGTATGATAAACCATTTCCCCCTGATTTAGAGCATTGTAGGCCCTGGGAAATTTTCACATGACATTAGTTATTAACATCCGCAGGAGAGCAAAAAACCTCCTTCCACCCTCTAAGTTTCTGTGGCTGGCCTAAAAATTAAACTGACATAAGAAAGATTAATGGGAGAAAAGCATACACATTTATTTAATGTTTTTATGTATACAAGGGAGGCTGCAGAAGGAACATAAAGATGGAAGAAGTCTTTAGGCCAAAAGCTTATATAACTTTTATATAAAAACTGGTAAACTGGGGGCATGTGGCAAGACGAGGACTTTGGGTGGTAAATTGTGAGACAATAAGGAAGCGACATCTGGGGGGTGAGAACTAATGAAAGATTGGAGTGACTTTAGTAGGTGTCTCTGCATAGGTCCCTTTGGGCACGGATAAGCATGCTCTGTCCTTCCTGGATCGGGGACGGCACTTTCTCATGGGAAATTGGGTGACCTGATTTTAGGAAAAATGTAGGAGTTCAGAGAGCCCTTCCTGCATCTGCAAGTGCTTTCAGCATGAACTCTCACCATGCTAATGCTACGTATTTAGAGACGGCACGTTCCTAACCCTTCTATGCCCACTGCCAACTTATAGCTTCTCTGAACACTGGGAGGTATGAGGAGACCACTGAAATGCCTTGGCCTGTTTGGGGAGAAATAAGTGCCCTCCAGAGATGGGGTGGTGGAGGTCTAGAGCAGCTTTAATGCTTAGAGAGATTGCGTTGAGAGCAGGGGGCCAACAGCAGTGAAATGAGCCCAAAAGACCATGAGGATGCAATGGAATCAAGATCTGGACGGGCTTTATTACCGATAGTGTGCAGACATGCGTAAAAAAACGTGGAATGATTTGCCTTGATTCGGCAGAATGGGGCCGATTAAATGATAGTTGTCACACTAGGTAAAGAGAAAGTCCCAATTCTTAAAAGAAAATCTCAAAGTCACATTTTTTAAAGATTTTATTTATTAGAGAGAGAATGAGTGTGAGCTCATTGAGACAGAGGCAGAGGGAAAAGGAGAAGCTGGCTTCCCACTGAACAGGGAGCCCTACACAGGGCTCAAACCCAGGACCCTGGGATCATGACCTAATCCAAAGACAGACACTTACTTGACTGAGCCACCCAGGCATCCCTCTCAAAGTCAAATTTTTAAAAGAATTTTGTGTCCAGATATGATATAACAATACTTTGAGGGAGACACCGATGTTTGTGAAAGGTAACTAAAGTTAGACGGGCTCACGGTTTCAAGGAAGGACTATTCTGATCCGTGGTCTGTGTTTTACGGTCTAGCGATGAAGCTTAGACTCCACCTTGCAGCAGTGAAAACAAATAAACCAGCAAAGAAGCCGGAGGACGGAATCCACGCACATTACGTCTTCACTGAGGTTTGGGCTGTGCGATGCTGTCTTCGCCCGTTTGCGCTCCCAGAGCAAAACACCCAGGACTGGGGCTCCGCTTGGAACACAGCAAACACTTCTGGGATGGACAGCAGACAACAGAGTGGGGTGTCCGTAGACAGAAAATGACCAAGAGGAGACACAGGGGTAGGGGATGCATGCTAAGCCACTTACTGGGATTCTCGCTGAAGGCAGGCCAGAGCGATCAGGCGTCCAGGGCGGGGGATCGTGAGTCTGATCAGATCAGCAGGTGGAGGGATTTTGGCTGGAACTGAGCTGTGGGGACCTGACGAGGACCGGGGCCAAGGCTTAGGCCAGGTCAAGAAGCAGGCTCAGAGGAGCTGGACGCTCATCTCCTTTGGTCTTTGTCATGCCCAAACGTGTGATGGAGATTCCAGCCTGAGGTCCCAGGCTGCCCCGTGGCACCAGAAGAGCTGAGAGGTCCCCAGAGCCCGAGTCCTAGATAATGCTGCTGGGCTGAGCGCCTGCCGTCCAGGGAGCTCTGCGCGTGACTCCTAACTGCTTTGCTGATTCACATATTACATATACATATTTCCGACTTCTAATATTTTACCGAAGCGAGATTTTAGATAACTCCCAGTAGGCTCAGATGCCCCTTGGCAGTGACATACTTTTTTTCTGCAAACCTCCCGCCTCCTCCTTCCCCATCTTCATGCCTGAATTAAGACCTACAGCTCTTGATTCTGTTATCTGACCAAAAAGTATTGTCAATTTTAAGAGGTTATAACCTTTTAACAGACATTTCTGCTGCTTTCTGTACACTTTCTAATTTCTCATCTGCTTTCCCTGGAAATCTGATGCTTGATTTGGACACAGTTCAATCCTCTCTCCTTATAAAGGCTGCTGAATGAATGCTTCAAATTTAAATTCTGCCCTTGGCTTAGACTTCCCTTGCTTTCTTAAAAAAAAAAAAAACACTCTAGAAAGCATATACAATGTATGCTGCTGCTGTGACTGACTTTTTTTTTCCCTTTAATCCTTTGACTCGCAATAGAGAATTGCTTCCAAGTAGGAAATTTCCAAAATAGTTACATTTTAAAAATAATACTTTTAAAAAATACATTTGTTGCAGAAAAGGCACTGAAAAAAAAAAGGCAAGTTACAATGAGGAAAAACTCCCTCTAGTTTAGACCTATTAATGGCTAAAGCAACTAGCCTGGAAGGCTTGTTTTAGCAGACCTTCTGCACTACCATGTCCCTTGACAAATCACATTGGAAAAATAAATGAGCTCCCTGTGCATTTTTGGTTCCTCACAGCCCACGTGCTGAGTGTTGCACCCGCTATGCCCCACTGAATTCTCCTGCAATGCTCCCTTTTACAGAAGAGGAAGCGGAGGCTCTAACCCACATGCAACCCAGTGTGCTCACGCCACCCAGCAAAGAAGGTGAGATGCCAGGGCACAAAGTGCTTCTGGAGGGCAGCCGCCAATGCTGCCCACTCCTTGTTATTGGGAGCTGCAGTTACCCGTCAGTTTCTGGAAACACCCAGTCCTGCGGTTGTCACACTCTGCCCTGCAGGACTCTCAGGTCTCAGCTGACCTGTGTGACAGAGTGGCTTCCCCTCACAAAGGCAATGGACGCGCTGGCAACGTGAATCCGTGGGACTACTGACTTTCTGTCAAACTTGTTCCTTCCAGGGGAAAGCACAGCTCAGAAGAGCCACTTGAGTTGTTTTTGGTCATACAGCCAACCAGCTCTGAAGCAAGATTTCCCTTTCCGATGCTCTTGAGGCAATAGTAGGATGGCCCACAATTCATTAATAAATGTATTTGAGATCAGTTTGGTTTCCCTCAGTCACTTTTTCAGCTTCTTTGAGTTTCCATTTTAAAAAAGGAAAGCTCAACGTTCTAGGTGTTCCTTCCACAGGGAAGTCCCCTGGAGACAACCCGATCCTCTGAGAGGAAAAGGCATGGGTCACGGTAGCCCACTCTGCAGAGATGGGCAGGCGGGGACCTTACTTGTGGGGCAACGGAGAGACCATCTCTACTCCAGGAAGTGCCCAGGACTGTTAGTGACTTGGTGACAGTAGCTGGCAGGTGAAAATAAAAATCCAAAGTTCATTATAAAAAAAATAAAATTGGAACCAAATGCAAAGAAAAATCTGTTCTGACCTATTTAGAGAAAAATATAATTTCTCAAAGAGCTTTGTTAAAAAGCAAAGGATCATGGTGAGGAACTGGGGAGAGGTAAACTCCAAGATAATCAGAAACTCGATTTTGCATGAGGATTTTAGAACAAAATCAACAGCTTTAATTGGCCCCAGATGTTAATAGGTAGCCAGGGGCATATTAGGGAACACAGATGAAGAGAGCTCCATGTTCCGTAATAGAAATATTTTGCTTCAAGTGTTGAGCTGCTGTAAGCACAGCTGCAGATGTGTAACGGTTGGTCGTTTTCCTTTGCTTTTCTTAGTGCCGCTCCTTCCAGTTCTATCTGTTACAAAGGACTTTTATTCCTCTTGGTGTCATTTAAAATCTAGGAGGGAACAGATTCAATTTTAAAGGCGTTTCTTTGGGTCGACTTTAAAGACAAGGAAACAAGGCAAGGCTGAAATGTGCTAGGTTCTTCCCCACCTCCAACAGGGAGGGCAGCAGACAAAACAAAGTCGTTCAAGCAAGCCTGTGGGGCCCTATGACTTGCCCCATCAGATGCCCGTTCCCTCTGTTCCTGATGGCTGATCCTAGCTTACTGTGGGTACACAGCCTTTCCCCAATTCCAAATACACCTCGAACTTAGGTTAAAAATCAATTCCTACTGTCGGTGTTAGCTGAGAAACATTGAATGAGCTTTTCCTCCCAAAGCAATGTTTGTTATCATAAGAATTTCCCCAAAACCCAAACCATTCTAGACCTAAAAAGAAACAAATGTATAAGGCTAAAATTTTGCTCAGTGAGCTAGTCTTTGAAGGGAGGGAAAAGAGCGATTTGGGGACCAGCTAGCGTACCCAGGGTGGCTTCACAAGGTCAGCACATCTTCCAGCATTCCTTGTGTGAGCCTGAGGACGAGGTTTGTCTGTGCACTCATGGGGACTTCCACAGGAAGCAGCCTCGGGGCAGGCTGCCCAAGACCTGTGCAGTCCCTCCAGGCCTCAATGCATTTGTGGTCCTGTTCTGTTCTTGGCAACTAACTCCACCGCTTCCGTGAGTGTGAGTGGCTTTCACATCACACAGGGAAGGAGGCACGCCCTGTAACCATACTGAACGATATTTCCCCGTTGCCCCTCTCTTTGGAAGGTGGCACATCTCAGGGACTCACAATTCATAGGCCATAGCTAGGGAGGGGATGCGTCTCTGCAAGCTATGGTCCTGAGCAAACCGTATCGGGAGAGAATGAAGGGGTTCAGACACAACAACCCCCAAAATACACAGATATTATTTTGAGCTAAAGCCCTTGAAAAAGAGCAGGGGCAAAAAGGACAGTCTGACTTTCCTTTTTCTTCCTGAAAGCAGGAGGTGAAAGTCCCATGTGAAGGGAGCCCTCCTTGTCCCAGGAGGAAAGAAAGAAAGCTGAGAGATCTGTACAAACCCCCTTGGCAAATGAACACGATCTTCTTAGTTACTTTTCCACTATTCCGTGTCTTAGCCCAAACCTGTCTTGTCATGTTTTCACGGTTTACTACTCTTCATCCAGCCCAGTACAACGACATTCAGCTCTACCGTTTCTCTGGGTCATCATTTCCTTAGGACGTTTCCTGTGTCACGTAACACTTCCATTAAATAAATGTGTATGCTTTCCTCTTGTTAATGTGTCTTTTGTTACACAGAGCCCTGGCCAAGGACCTAGAAGGGTAGAAGGATAATTTTTTCCTTGCCTACAAAGAGTTGGGGTTGAATCCTGTCCCTCAGCTCTTTGCTTCCAAATCATAACAGCCTGCTCTCCTGACTTTGCACCATCTACGAGTGAACTGTGTCCTCCCCTCACGGCAGTGTTTCTGTCAGTGACCGTCCACTGCGAGGCTGGGTCAGTGTAGACCCCTTGCCCATGACTACCTACCAAGTCCTCTTCAAACCTCCAGCCGTAGTCTCAGTTCCTATCCCACCCCTTCAGTTGCTAGAGAGCACATGCTGAACTCACCCTCAAACTCCACTCTCATACCCTCACCTGATCCCTAAGCCAATTCTACCCATTTAACTTTGAAAATACACCTACCACTTCTCCGCATCGCTATTGTTCCTGTTCTGGTCCAAGCCACTGTTAAATCTTGCCACGGTTCCTGTGTAGCCCCTCCCTGGGATCCGGTTAGGCCACTGTCCTTTACAGTCCAAGCAACATATTCAGATTATGTCAGTTCTCTACCCAAAATACTCCACGGCCCCTCTCAGAGTCCCCAGAATGGCTGCAAGAACCTTGCTTCATCTGAGACTAAACCAGCATCTTCCCGGCTCCCGGCCCCTGCACTCCCTCTTCTCTCTGCTCATCTGGGACCTCTTCTTCTTGGATTCACTTCTTCCAAGACTTTCTCAATTGTTATTCTTCCCCCTTACTTAAAACTGGCCCCTCTGTCCAGCAGCAGCCTCCATTCTTCTGCGTCTCCCCTATAACCCTTCCTTCCACCTAACATACTATACAGTCTGTTGACCTCTTTGTCTGTATGTTCCAACTATATCTACCCGTAATGTAAACTCTGAGAATGGCAAAGATTTCTAGGTGCCCTGCATTGCTTGATCCCCCCTACCCAGTAAAATCCATCATATCTAATGGGCATTCAGTAAACATTTATCAACTATCTGGTTGAATGAAAGAACTAAACAAACCCAAACTGTCTGCCCTGATTTCCCTGTGTGTCAGCTCTCTAATCCCTGCCCTGTTTGCCTGAGGTCTCCTCCGTGAGGAGCCTCTATGTGAACACAGCCTGCCTCCTTACCCAAAGGAACCTTACGTGCTTCCATATCCCCTTCCAAGACTGAAAGCAGCCATCAGGAGACCTTCATCTTCCATGGAAGCAATTTTATCAATATAAATCTCCATCATTATCAGAAAAAGACATTAAGAGGAGGACATTCTGTTTCCTGAATTACCCAGGATTAGATTAACAAAGTTCATTTATTATTAAACCAAGATACCATTAGAATATACTACTGTAAGACAGGACTGGGTTATGGAGTACTAAAAGATTCAAAAAGATTATTAACCCATGCATCCTCTAAAAAGTTCAAAATTAAAAACACTGCAGAACTCATTTCAAAGAAATGAAATAGTGTATAGATGCCATATGCTTAAACCATTTAAACTAGTTGTTACTTTTAAAAATAAATGTCAGCTGTAAAAAGGTATAAATTGAGGAAAAACTGCAGAAAGCTTCTGCAAGTTCACGGCTAAAAGGCAGTTGTTTCACGCACCTTCAATCATTAAACATGCTGGAAGACTGCCCATAAGGAAGGAGAGCAAGCAAGATAGACGAGATTAGAGGTCAGTCTGCAGTGCATGGTGCATTTTATAAGCTTTATGAATATTTTATATATAAAGGTGCCACCGCCTTTAATACATAAAAAACAGCAATGTCCAAAAGTGTCCAAAAAGGCCAGCCATGGAAGGACAGCTCTGGCATCCTTGTCTCAAAAGAGGAAGCTGAGTTGTTCTAAGGGGAGGAAGGTAGACTGAGCACTGATGGGATTTAAAGGAGATGCCTGTTAGCGCTGACCCTACCTGGTGCACACAGCACCCCATCGGGATACTCATGGACACGCCACCCAACTGAGGCACATACAGAGTTGGAGTAAAGAACCTCAACCGCCAGGGAAGGATGCAGCTTACAGAGCTTGTGTCTCAGGTCGTAGATCTCCGTCATGGGCTTAGACAGCACAGTGAGAACATCATGTGCTCACCTTCCGTGCCCTCCGTCATCTGACTTCCCGTCCCTCGGGTTATACCACCTCCGTAAATCAAACGTACCTAATCTTAAACTGGCATTAGAGAGGAATGTCTCCAATTTGCCTTCATCTGGAACATTACAGCTCAAAAGGAGCAAGTCTAGTCTCTCAATTGAATTCAACATTTAGAAATTCCGTACGAAACGGAACTTGAGGGGACTCATTTGTGTCCCCAAAGCCTGACATGGAGCAAAGATGGCTCAGCCACAGGACGACAGCGTCCGCCTTGGAGAACACTTTAGGCACAAGACACCGGCACAAAGTCCTTAGAGTTGCCCATACATTACTTGAGTTATTTGAAAGAAGCTGAGCTTATTCTAAAATTACTGACCTTTAAAAACATTTTAAAATATTTCCTTAGTATCATTTATGATAGAATAGTCCAACATAGCTACCAGTTCACCAGCAAAGGGAGTCCTAAAAAGATTATACAAATTTGGAGAGGCTTTCGGGAATCATGAACCAATAAAAACAGTTCTTGACCTTTTGTC
Organism: Lontra canadensis; assembly: GCF_010015895.1. Taxonomy (NCBI): domain Eukaryota; kingdom Metazoa; phylum Chordata; class Mammalia; order Carnivora; family Mustelidae; genus Lontra; species Lontra canadensis. Next base: position 6,908,095 of record NW_022631070.1, on the reverse strand, counting down.
CACAAATATCCAAAGGATTTTAGGGAAGAGTAAGCCAACAGTGTACCTCGTTCTTCTGCCTCCAGGCCTCAGCAGTCCGGTGTTCTGCTCAGTTACATTGAAAGGGAATTCCACTCTGGGCTATGCTGGCAGAGCTGGACTCCCAACAAAAAACTAGAAAAGTTGGACAAAACCCAAATTAAGTAAACAAATAAATAATATAAAGGTAAACTTATAAATAAAATTTGAAAGCATAAGAAATTTCCAAAGCAGCTAGGACTTGAGACTTGGGAAGCCAAGATTCTGAAGACAGAGAGAGAGAGGAAGAGCAAGAGAGAGGGAATGGGAGGGAGGAAGAGAGAGAGACAGGGAAAGAGAAAGGGGGGTGGAGGGAAAGGGGGGAAAAGGGAGAGAGAGAGAAAGAGAAAGGGAGGAGGGAAAGACTGCTTACAGTGACAAGTCATTTCTTCTTCAGGTATTTGGGGGTCTTTAAGTGGCTCAGGCCCAGAGGCCAAGAAGTCAAGCAAAACAAGGACGTCTCACGAGAACTGAGAGGAAGTAAACAAAAAACAAAAATAAAACTGGAGTTTAGACGCACTGAGGTCATCAGAAAGTGAAGGGCCGTGCCTCTGCACCAGGATCCTTCTTTGCCTACTTTTGCACAGCGTAGAACACATACAGCACCCGTAAAGGTGAACAAACTTTGGGCCATCAATGGGTGCTCGGATCCACGAAGGCACAGTGGTTTTGACATGTTGTGACTCTCAGGGGCCCCCATGGACACCGTCTAGAACGAGGTGTACTACTCATATAAAAACTGAACCTGGCCTTGGGCCAGAGAAGCCCATCATGGGATTTGGATGCCGGGCTTTATTCTGCTTTATGCCAGCAAAGAGGGTGCCTCTCTTCCAGAGAGAAAAGAGCCTTTTCTTTGCATACAAGATGCCCATTCCTCAATAGAAAATTACTAGACTTACAAAAAAATAGCACTAAAAGAAAGAGAAGACAACAAAAATAGAACAAAAAATTACCAGACGGAGATGTAAAAGTCTGGGATGAAAAGTGAGACTCACTTCTCCAGGCAACACGCACGTCTGTGGTCACTCCCAGAGCCCTGTTGCCAATTGTCAGATCAAACTGGCCTGGCCTCTAAAATTCCAAGCAGAATTATAGTCCTGACTTGCTCATGGTGTGTATGGTAATAAGGTAGAGGGGACACAGTCTCTAATCAGTCACTGAAACCACCTGCCGATATCTTGTCAAATTTTAACGTTATTTTCATTCTTGTATCCAAGACCTGTGGTCAGTTAGCTGAATCTCAGCCTAATACAATGACTGGTAAGAGAAGGCAGCAGGAAGAATCTGATTGTACTTTACTTTTTCTTTCTCTTTCTTTCTTTCTTTCTTTCTCTCTCCTTCCTTCCTTCCTTCCATCCATCCTTCCTTCCTTCCTTTCTTTTTACTTTCCATGAATAAATGAGGCCCGTGTGTATCAGTCAAGCCACAGTCTCTTCCTCCTAAATCATCACTAGACACCAAGTGCTTATGGGCAACTTGATGGTGGGTTTGTCTTGTATTCACAGAACCCAGCAGTCAGGCCCAGGAAGTTCTTGGTGAACCTAACCAAATGTGTTGTCAGCATGCTCTACACCATTAACCCTTCATGTGTGAATCAGTCCTTTCCCCTAGATAGCTAGCTATAGATATATGATAGATAGCTAGATAGATTGATAGATAGGTAGACAGACAGACAGGTGGGTAGATAGATAGATGGATAGGTAGACAGGTTGGTAGGTGGGTGGATGGAGAGAGCAGAATTTACCTGTCAGAGGTAGAAGGATGTCAGAAACTCTCCTGCACTATCGTCATTCATATAACAATGCTCATCTTTCTTTTGTTTTTTAAAGATTTTACTTATTTATTTTAGAGAGAGAGAACAGAAGGGAGAGTGTGAGCAGGGGACAGGAGCAGAGGGAAAGGGAGAAGCAGAGTCTTCTCTAAGCAGAGAGCCCAACACGAGGCTCAATCCCTTGACCCTGAGATCATGATCTGAGCCAAAATCAAGAGTCGGACGATGTGCCCCATTCATCTTTCTTTGAACATGTCACTTCTATTTACAATTCTATGCCTGACCACTCTCCTTCCTTTTCCCAGAACGCCCTCTACCAGGGTCTTGAACTTTACATTTTACAATCTCCTCATTCTTCAAGACACTGCTCAAAAGCCATCTTTTCTAAAACCCTTCTCTTCACCTGCTAGCAAAATTATTTATCTTTTTTCTGCTCTTTTAATATTTTATAAATATTTCTCTTACAGCACAATCATATATTAAATATTCACTTTCAATTATAAATTTTTTTGCATATTTAGGAGAGCTACTGAATGAAGCATAATATCCATTCAGACTATTTAATAGGTAAAATCCATGAAGTCTTTCATCAATTTGCATACCCTTGTTTCGCTAGGTACCAACCTTATCACATAACTTCCCTTATACACTAAATACGAATGTTCCTGAAAAACCTCATCTGCATCTGTGTAATTTGTCTCAAACTCATTTTATAACCATTCATTAAATAGTCATTGGATAGACTGTATCTTCTATATTTTTGAACTCTAGAATGCAAAGTTATTTTATTCACTTTTTATCTCTAAAAAGCCTGGCATAAAGTGACACTCAATGCTTGTGTGATGTGGTACCTGAAAGCCTGAAGAACATTTGCATGTTTGAGAATTCCACCTGACCAGTGATGACCTGGAGTTATCTGGATGCTGCTGGAATGTTCTCCTTTGTTTAAGGGCAAAGGTAATTTTCCATATCCCTTAGAACATTATTTGATTTTGTGTGTGTGTGTGTGTGTATTTGTGTGTATATATATGTTTGTATGTATATGTAACTCTATCTTATTTAATATTGATATCGATATCAAAAAGGTAAACGGTGACTTATTGTCTAAAATATGCAAAAGTCACAGCCTTCCATTTGAGAAAATGCTGTATGACGTGTCACAATTACTGTGTATTTCGAGTCTCTAGCAATAGTATAAACAAAGAAGAGGTCACTCCCACGCTACCATTATAACAAGAAGAAATCCCACCAAAGCCAATAGGTTATTTGGACATCTAAATTAAATCAACTAAGGAATGTTTAGACTGTATTTTGCCTGAAAACATATTTAAAGGAGGCAACGACTCAGGAACGCTTTCAACAAAGTATTCAAGCATTTGGGAATTGAGACTCTTCTTTGCACCCCACAGATGATCCTGCAGGAAGCCTGGCGCCCACAGAGCCACTGTCCCAGCCCTCTTCAGGAATGTCCTTACACTTGTTTGGGTGGGGACATGGAAGGGTGGGGGAGCCAGAAATGCCTTGCTGTCCAGAATTCCTGTCTGGTGGAGCAGACACGTAGCTGCATGTACTCCCAAGGAAGATATGGGCCACGTGTCAGCTGCCGGCCACAGACTTCAGTGGCAAGTTAGCATTTGGGACAGGTGAGATGCAGGAATCCTGAAGACAAAACAATTCAGCCCAAGATTTTGAGTCAAGTATCTGGCACGTCAGTTATCCACAGCTGAGTATGAGGAAGTGACTGGGAAACAGTGGCTTGTGCCCATGAAGGAAAGGTCTGCTCTCTTCACAGGAGCAAGAAACCACAGAATATTCCAGGCTTCCATGCCAAGGGGGGGCGTGCCCCTAGAAGGGTGGTGCACGGAACAGCCTTTCCAAACACTCTTGGTTCTTGGGCAAGTCTAGAAATGCCTTTTCAGTCATGCAGTGCAGTTGTGGGTATAAAATGGTGGGCTGGATCCTCTGTTTAAGCCTGCAGCAGCATAGCCCTGTTGCAGACAGGGCAGAGACCGCCTTTCTTCTCTGCTCCGGGTTTATGTCCCCATCTGGTCTCGCTGCCCAGAGAAGAAGGAAAATGCACTGACTTTGTCTAAGTGGTGTGCACCTTTGTGTGCCAGCGTTTGTGGGCCAGCATTTGCCCTGATGCAAGAGGAGCTGTCCGTGTGTCATGCCCTCCTGGATGTGCCAGGCGATGGGGAAGCCTGTGGCCCGGGGACTGGAAGGCGGCATCCGTCATGGAACGCAGAGTCAGATGGATAGTGACTATCTCCTCAAATGGCTCAGGGTATCTCCCCCCAGTAAATCCACTAGTCAGTTGTGCCCAACTGTCCACTAGCCCAACCAGCAAGGAGCCACCAGAGAAGTGAGTTGACTCGGGGTATCGACACTATTTAGAGGAAAGAGAGAACAGATGTCATTAAAACTTAAAATGACCTGAGTCATTGCACTACTCACAACAATAATCCTCACTCATTTTCATTGAGCTTTTCTGCCTTGCTCCAGGCATGCTTCTAAGCTTGCCCATTAGCAGTCCATCAACTCCTCAATGACCTCCTATTAGTTTCCTAGGGCGGCTAGAACCAAGCACCACACAAGGGGGGACTTAACAGAAATTACTCCCTCCTGGTTCTGAGGTCGCTCAAGGTGTAGGCAGGGCTGGTTCTGCCTGAGGTTCGGAGGGGGACAGTGTCTATGCCCCTCTGTTGCTTCTGGTGTTTTGCTGGCAATCCTTGACACTCCTTGTAGATGTAGATGCAAGACCCCAAAGTCTGACTTTGTCTTCACTAGCCTTGTCCTGCGTGTGTGTCTGTGTCCACATTTCCCCTTTGATCAAGATACCAGCCATCCAGTCGTACACCAGCCAGACCCATTTTCACTCAGTCACCTCTGCTAATGACCCTGTCTCCACAATGGGTCCCATTCCGAAGAATGTTCTCCCACTTTACCCACTGTAACGAGTTTGAAATAGCTACATTTCAATATAGATTCCTCTTCTGGGCTTGTAGATAACTTGAGATTCTTTATAGAATTGAATATTGCCTCATTAAGAAAGCTGTGGCCTTCCTCTCTTCCTTTCTCCCTACCTGTCTCCTCTCTTCCCTTCTTTCTGGGATATCTTAAAAATTTAAGATTCTGCCAATTTCATATATTCCAGCTGTAGGACTTAGACATGCTTAATAGATGCATAATTTGCAAAAGGTTTTATTAATTCATTGATGACAACTTGAGAAACAATGAGAGACACTGGGGAATTCTTTTAAAGTAGTAGTGTATCAGAAGGCTTTCACATAATTTGTGTTAGGAATAGTCAGCAAAATTCTCCTGCTTTACCCCTAATTCCCAAGGAGAGCAAAGAGCTTGTTGATTTTTCCTGAGTTTTTTGTTTTGAATGTTGTTCTGAGCATCATTCAGTAATCCAATGCATGCACAGGGTCAAGAAAAAACTGACTTTCTGCCAGTCCTGGGAGGTATTTCCATTTTCCTCTCCTTTCTGTGATCTATCTATTACTGCATTTAAGCGCATCGTATGTACTCTGAGCTGCTCTCCTGAAATGATGCAGAGCTTTGTCTGAGGGAGAAGGAGGCTTTGTTTTGCAAATAAACGGGGATACCTCCTCTATGCATTTCTTTTCATCCTCCATGAGTTGGGAGAGTCTATATTTAGACAGACTGTGTCTTGAGAGCCACCCCCTCAGTCTCTAGGAGAAGCCAGAGACAAATTACAGAGTTATTTTGAGGGATGCAAAGACAGCCCTGGAGATCAGCAGGAGAGGCACGGGCTCTGCGCAGGAAGGAAAGCTTCTGATCTCAATCTCAGTGCGAGCATTCACCGAACCAGTTTCATCTCCTTCATATTTTTCAGCCTCTGTGGGGAAATGAAATCATTCCAACATCAACTGCTTCTCTCATTCAGCATTCTCAAATCCAGAGGCAGACATGGACAAGATGACGGACTCAAGCAAACCTGCCACCCCAGGAAGGAGCCTCTGTTTCCAAGCCGGATTCGCTGCTCTGAGAGTCTGTTAATAGGTTTCGCATAAACAATCCTGAACTAAAAAGATAGGACAGCGTCAGTCCCGTCATTTAGTTGGTTACAATTTTGGGTTTTACCCTACCTGCACCCCATGTGTCCATATCACACACTCACCCGGGTCATTTCCTTAGCCTCCCTCAAGCCTTATTTTCTTAATCATTTCTTTTCTGATTACATGTAATTCAATTATGCAGCACAATTTACCATGTTCATAAATGTCTTCATGGCTTGCACAGAGAAGAGCCAGACAGTAAAGGGGATCCGATATTTCCTAGAAGCATGCAAGAAGCAGATGATTTATTTGAATGTACAATTTCTTTCCAGTGGGAGCAATGATCTTATTCCAATTACTGATCTAATTGCATTGACTCAACAGAATGGAAACTTCATATAGATGTGAATTAGTATATTTTAAGGAATTTTCATAATAGTATGTTTAGTAATAAAATTGTTGAAATATATAATATTAGTTCAGTGGATACAGAATAGATCTAATTGCATATACTTAACTAATAAATCTCATTAAACATGGTTATTCCAATGATACTCCCTAAAGTTAGGTAGCTATAGATGGTCAGATCTAATAATCCAATGTTCTTTTCTCCAACAGGATGTAAATGGTGCCTGTCCTTTGCCTATTTGTAGGCCCCTGAATAGCAATGGCATCAATCAGAATGTAAAATTGCATGCTAATGAGGTTATTCATTAACATACATTTTAAAAACGAATCTCATTTTAGATATGCAAATACCTGAGTTAGCTGACTTGCTCGGAGACAGAGTCAAGAACACACATCTTGATAGCCAACTGAACGGTCTACTCCACTAGAAAGTATCATGCCAATCCCCTAAAACCAATTCTCACTATACTCAGAATCCACAGAAACCTTTTTCTCCTCTTGCAGCCTAACCCAGCGCACACAACAGGCAAAACACCATCCTTTCTGGTGGGGTCCAACCATTCCAGACCTTCTACAACCCCCTCCTGGCTGGTTGATGATTAGTTAACATCAGAAAAGAAATAAGGAAGGAAAGCAGGAGCTGGACACATATGCATTTGGTTTCCTTTCATGCGGATAAAAGGGACAGTAGCTACAAAGGAAAAAAAATTCTATTCATCTTTCCCCCTAAATGAATCTTTCTGTTTTTTTTATTTTCCTTTTCCTTTATGTTGACCATCCTAGATGAGAAAACCAAAGAAGGCATGACACAAGTTCTCATTCAATGTTTTATACAAAACTTCTCACATTTTTCCAATCAAAATAACCATCTTCTAGACACGGTTGATATTAAAGATTCAAAACAATTGTAAAGCCTGAGTTTATCAAATGTTAGAAGCTGTGTTAGGATTCACTTTTGATTTCTTGGTATTTTACTCTTGAGTTGCGAATGTGGGAAAGCCACACGGGTCTTCATGCTTAACACATGGGTGGAGACATGCGTGAGGGAAGGCGATGTGCCAATACTCAGCAGCAAACCAGCAAATCCACCATCGAGTCTTCCCTCAGATGTTTTTTAAAAACGTCTTCTAGAGAAATTAATGCTGAAATGCATGTTTCTGATGCGCAGACCAGTGCGGTCTTCATTCTGCATTATCCTAAGCAGTCTCTGAGCACAGCACCAGGGTTTATCTTGCCAGCAATTAAAAGCTTCTCTGTTCCATGTTGCCAGCTTGCCGCTCTAGGCCATTAGCTGCTCTAGGTCAACCGCATCTCACTGACACGGAAGCACCTTGGCCAGCGCCTTTCAGCGGTGCTCTGTCATTATGAGTTTTCCTGGGTCGTTATTTTCTGACTCCTGACCCGTGAGTCTGTGCGATGGTGACGGATAGGAACTGTGTTACCAATATCAGGTGATTTATTTGTATTGTCCTCTAGGTTGAGAGAGAAATGACTGTTCCCTTGTTACCCTTTGGATTTTTAAGGATTCTACTTAAGTCTGATGTTTTTGTTTGTGCCGTTGAGGCCTTGAGATGATTGCTTCTCTGGGTTCATGCTGAATCCATTTGTGGATCAGAGGCAGGGGTCTGGATTCGGTGCTGGCCTTGCTCTGATGCCTGCCGTGGAATTCAGGGGAAACACCAGGGCTCCCAGCTTTGGAAAGAATGTAAGTACTTAGCTGTGTGTGATGTCCCCTCACTGTAGAGGGGTCTCAGCTGTGCCTTCCTCTGCTGGATGATGTCAGGAGCAGCAGGGCCTCCCTTCAAGTCCCCATGTATACCATCACTGCCAGCAGTAAGACTCCAAGCGATCCTAAAAACCCTCATCGCAAAGAAAAACACATTTTTAAAATTTTCTTTCCTTCCCTGCCTCTCTCTCTCCCTCCCACACCCCTCCCCTCCTTCTTTCAACTGTATGAGGTGACGGAGGTTCACTAGACGTACTGTGCTAATCATTTCACACTAAATGTAAGTCACCACACTGTACAGCCCAAATTTATACAGTGATGTGTGTTGATTATATCTCAATAAAACTCAAAGTCAAAAACGTATGATTCTACCTTTAAAAAAAAAAAGCAAGAAAGAACAACTGTTTGCTGGCATTTTACCTCTGCTTTCACGTGGCCTCCGTCAGCACACATTTCTGGGTATAACCGTCCTGCCCGAGTCTGCTCCAGGCCTGGCCAGGATCCTCAGGCAGAGTACCTGACTTCTAAGGGAGAGACGTCCTTTCCACTTTGATGCAATCACTGCTCTTCTGCTCACGGCGATTGTCTACTTGGTTGCTTCTGAAAGGAGCTTTATTGCTTTGCATCGTGAGCAGAGAGCGAAACCGAATTTTAATCTCGGAGGAAAGGAAACCAGTTTGGCCTCACATTGGTAACTCCCAAAGGATCTGCCAACAACGAGTTAATGTCGTCAAGCCACCTTTGTTTAGATTTTCTATTTTAAATTGTTCTCAAAAACTCTTTTTTCTCCCTTTCTCTCTGAAAATATTACTTCATATATTGACTCATTCATCCCCGAGACAAAATACAGAGGTGACGGATGTTTCATCACGAGGCTGATACTGTAAGAATTAGTTCACATTTGTTAGGATCTTTGAAGATAAATTGATCTATTTAGGAGCTCAGCATGCCTTAACCCTTACGTACGATCATCTGTAATATGTTTCCAGTGGGTCCTTTACCAATACCCATTGGAGTTTCGCACTCCTGGGTCTTCAGATTCTTCTCCCCAGGTGGCTTTGCCACAATCCCAGTGTAAGATAGAATCTTCCACGCTTGTTTGCTGGAAGCGTTAAGCATCGATTCCAATTCCATCTCCCTTTCAGGAGAACAACTTTCTAGGATTCTTGAAGGAGAGAGAGCTCTGTGCAAGCTGTGTGCTTTCCTGGGAGAAATCCTCCAGAAAGAAATGGATTTAAGCCTTCCTTCGTGACTAAGTCAGAAATGAAGATGAAGCTGATTGCTCTCTTCCTCCTCTTGGCCCTGCTGAATGTTTTAATTAAAGTAGGCTGCCTATGAATGTATGGGCAATGTATGGCCTGTTTAGAAGCTATAGTTGTAATACAACAAACTGCGCTTGAGTTCCCAGTGCTCTGAGATCTCCAGACACTAACAGCCATCACTGATTATAAAATAAAGTCCAGAACAGGATTTTATCAATGTGCTGCTGGGTGTTGCTTTTGGCAGGAGGGAGGCTCACAATATTGCTTGTAGTCATACAAACAAGAGTTGTTTTAGAGAGGTGTGGCCAAAGAAGGGCAAGAAACAAAGTAAAAAAAGTATAAAGGAAGGGTGAAGGACGCTGAGTGATGGCATATGCGTATTTCCCTCTGTGTGCATTCACTAGTCCGCTCAAGAAGTAGCTACAGAGCACGTACTTTCTATCTTGCACTGTGCTGGGTCCTGACACAAACAGAAGAGTAAGTCCATGTCCTTGTCTTTGGGAGAGATGTGGAAATCCAGGGGCTGAATTAACATGGTATAGATTGTATAAACAGATGGCAGGTTAACACAAGAGTTGAAAGAGAAAAAGAAGGAAAGCAGGAAGGGAAGAAGAAGAGGGAAGAAAGAAAGGTCTGCGATCATGTTTGTGCCAGTAGGAAGTAGAAATGGTCTCTAGGTTGGTTAAGAAAATGCTGTGCAGGACTTGAATGTGTGAACCCTGAGAGTGGTACATTCTTACACAAATACCAGACTGACAGCAAATATGGAAACTCAGGGAATGACAGACGGTCACGATTAGAGGTTTTACTCAATTGATGATGGAGGAAATGAGCACTCATACACTTCCCGAGCGAGAGAGTTTCAGAGACAAAGGCCAAGGGCTGAGTTGTAAAATGTGCGGCATTGCTGAGCACACATGCAAGCACGAGGAGTAGAGGCTCAGTGGGGACGTGGGTGGGCATCGTGTATGGACTTAGGCATCTCTGTCCTCTACACAATGGAGTGACCAGGGCATCTTTAATAACAAGCCTTCTTCTTCCATCTGCAAAAAGTTCAGTTTATGTTTTTAAATGTGTAGACAAAACCAACTGGCTGCTTGAGTTAGAAAGCTCTTATCGGAGGTACGAGGATAATGATTTTTGATGGCTTACTCAAGGGTAGCAGGCTGAGCTTTGTTTATCAATCACAGATTCCTTTTGCCAGAAACATCCTATAACTTATTTGGAATCAGGTGGTGAGGAGGGACAGATGCAAATCTATCACCGCTAATGGAGAGAGTAATTTGAACGTGGTGATGGGGGTCCATGGCATTACATATGAAGAAAATCACATTGAAAGCCTAAATAAAATGGAAGTGTTTTATCTAGTTCAAATGTAGATTTATTTTTTGGTCAAACCTAGCAAAAATATGCACTCTGATGCAAATATATTTGCTAGGTACTACTTATCTATAAAATTGAAAATTTGCTCATAAGTTTAAAATAGACTTTAAAAGTAATCAGACAAGTTTGGAAAACTCACAAAGAAAAAAAAATTATCAGCTGTCTTCACAAAAGACTTTCCTTGTCCTAGAAAATACGAAGTCGGTACTGTTTTTATAAACAAATTTTTGTAGAATAGATATTATTCATTTATTCTGAAAGCATTGAGGTTGTCTTTTTATGCTATTATATCTTTGTTTTTATTCAACTTTCAGATAGTATTCAGAACATCTTATGTGTTCATGTGTGGATCAAATATCAGTTAATCAAATATACATTTGAGAACGTATACTTAATCATCATAAAATGAATGAAAGTTTCCACTTTACTCTGCCCCCATTTTCTTATATCCTGAGAAAAATAAGGTACTCGGAAAAAAACCCATATGGTAACTATTTACTCAAGATACATGATAATTGTAGATTCAATGCTAAATAAACAAACAAAACCCAAAATTCTCTAAGAGCAAGAAACTTGCCTGATCTGGTCATCAACTTATCCTCAGTGCCTAGAACAGTATCTAGTATGTAGAAGATGCTCAATAAAAATCTTTTGAAAGACATAATCAAACAGAAAAATCATTATCATGATTTGCTGATTGGTTTTGAGTTTTCTGTCTGAGTTTACATCCTTAATCAAAATATCCTATGATGGCCAAAGATTTTCTTAGTACTAGCAATAGACTAGGCTACAATGAATGAACCTAAGGCAAACACAGAAATATTCAACAAATGGTAAAAATTGTCCAAAACAATACAAATAGAGTTACCCTAATGACTTGGAGCTTAATGTCATTATCAAGTTCTACTTTCTAAGATGGATTTCCTGCAAGTGGGATTATTACCGTAAAAAGCTATGGAGGGACTGGATGAGTTTTTCCAGTATATATGTATACATATGCTCGAGCAAGGCTGAGACACATATAGGATGTTTGGCACATGTCGTGTGATTAAAGGAGAGACTTTGGGCACTCAGTATCTATTCTTGGCCATAGAAAGTTGAGAATAGAAGGGATATAGTTGTCAACAAAATTTATGTTGAAACCAGGCCATAAGGAAAAAAGTTGGTTGAACTGAATCTGGTTTAAACTATACTGAAATCCCTTTTATAAGTGTGCAATTTCATAACTCCTAGTTGTTTTCAATAAAATCTAAAACCACTGATTTTATTTCTTTTTAAAGATAATCATCCATCAATTATGCTCTAAGGTTTTAAATGTATTATCAGCCTCCACATACCCTCTTTTGCCTTTGACTGACATTTAAACTTCATTTCACCTTTAGGACTTACCAGTAAAAAGAACAAGGAACAAATAAAAATGTGTTAGATTTTTGTGGCCTTTGGCCCTTTACAAACAAAACAAAACAACAACAACAACAAAAACTACTGATCCCTGGCGAAAAATGTATCACAGAGATTCAAAAAGACAAAACAAACAAACAAACAAACAAAAAAGAAAAAACCCTCAAGAGACAAAAGATGTGATGAATATGGGAAGAGGCTCTAATACAGCACCAAGAAGCAAAAGAGAGCAAATAAACTATTAAATACCTCAGTAATCCTGAATAAACATTGGCTATGAAATTCAATAATAATAGCAGTGGATAATCTGATGTCCTTATAGTGAAATGGCATTTAAATATCTGAATCAAATAACATGTGACATGAAATTGAAATGACTGATAGGAAAGTCATCTAACACATTGTTGCTATTTAAGAAAAAGATACTTATATGATTTAACTTTAGCCATTTTTAGATAAGTATGCCTATCAATATGTAAGGGTAAATGCCAAAAGATGCTTTTGCAAAATGCAGCTCTGAAACAGGCAACCACAAAGGAAAATGATTGTGCACTAACAACACTAACAATAGAGGGAAGATGACAAGTCAAGGAATCTGAAGCATCCAAAGGGAGGCAAGGAAAGAAAAAAACAGAAACAGAAGAGAAAATGAATACCAAATGGTAGTCATAATTTCACAGAAATGAACTATGTGGGTCATATATCCCATTAATCACAATGTGGAAAATTAAAATCATTTCTTAAAAGACAGAAATTCTTAGAATGGACAAAAACATGGTTAATTTTATGTTGCCTTCACTAGGGGTGCTGAGAGATTTGGTCAAACATTATTCTGGGTGTTTCTGCAAGGGATATTTATCTGGATAAGATTAACAGTGCCATCTGCCGAGTAAAGCAGACGGCCTTCTGTAGAGTGGGTGGGCCTCATGCAATCAGTCGAAGGTCTGCATGGAATCAAAAGGCTGACCCTCCCCTGAGTAAGAGCGAATTCTCCAGCAGACTGCCTTTGAACTGGAACTTTAGCTGTAGACCTGCAGCCTAAAATCCACCTTGCAGTCTGGGCTTGCCACGAACCTACATAATCATGTCACCTCATACCTTGTAATGTAAATATTACCAATGACTTTGTGCTGAATTCCATTTTCAAGTTCCAGTTTCTAAAACATACCTATTTCTCTCGTATGGTCTCATTTCTCTTGAAAATCCTGACTAATACAACAACTATATATAATGTTCTCCCCTAAATATTTAAAATATATTACACAGACGTTTGAAGTTTAAAAAATATTTATCAGGAAAACTGACCAACAAAAGAAGATCTGGTGATACTACATCTGTGAAAATGCACATTGTGGCAAAAGAAAATATTAGGTTAAAAGAAAGTAACTATTTGTTGACAAAAGGCATAATTCATCAGGTAAATGTAGAAGTTCTGAAAGTATACACATGTAAATATATGCATCAAACAAAAGGAACTGTAGTGATATTTCCCTGATGGTGAGTGATGTTAAGCATCTTTTCATGTGTCGATCAGCCATCTGGAAAATTGTCTATTCATGTCTTCTGTCTACTTTTAATCGATTATTCACTTATTGGGTATTGACTTTTATGTTCTTTGTATATTTTGGATACCAACTCTTTCTCAGACACCATTTGCATAAATCTGTTCCCATTCCGAAGGCTGCTTTTTAGTTTTGTTAATTGGTTTCCTTCATCGTCCAGAAACTTTTTATTTTGATGAAGTCCCAATAGTTTATTTTTGCTTGTTTCCCTTGCCTCGGCCTCCCTGATCATCAGCAAAATGCAAATCAAAACTATAATGAGATACCACTTCACATGTGTCAGAATGGCTAAAATCAACAACACAAGAAAAGCAGGTGTTGGTGAGGATGTGGAGAAAAGGCAACCTTCCTGCACTGTTGGTGGGAAAGCAAGTCGGTGCATACATGTGGAAAACAGTATGGAGGTCCCTCAAGAAGTTAAAAATAGAAGTACCCAGGGCACTTGGGTGGCTCAGTGGATTGAGCCTCTGCCTTCAGCTCAGGTCATGATCCCAGCCCGACATCGGGCTCTCTGCTCAGCAGGGAGCCTGCTTCCCCCTCTCTCTGCCTGCCTCTCTGCCTACTTGTAATCTCTCTCTCTCTGTCAAATAAATAAATAAAATCTTTAAAAAAAGAAAAAAGTACCCTATGATCCAGGAACTCCACTATCAGGTATTTACCTAAAGAATACAAAAATACCATTATGTTTACATCAGCACTATTTATCGTAGCTAAATTATGGAAGCAGTCCACATGTCCATTGACTGATGAATGGATAAAGAAGAGGTGATGCGTGTGTGTGCACGGGCACGCACACGCACACACACGCACACACACACACACACACACTGGAATATTACTCAGCTGTACAAAGGAATGAAATCTTACCATTTGCAGTGACACGGACGGAGCTGGAAAATATGATGCTGTGGGAAGTCAGTCAGTCAGCCAAAGACAAACACCATGTGATTTCATTTATGTGTGTAATTTAAGAAACAAAACAAACAAGCTAAGGGGGAAAGGAGAGAGAGAAGCAAATTAAGAAATGGACTCTTAACTGTAGAGAACAAACTGATGGTCGCCAGAGGGGAAATGGGTGGGGGATGGGGAAGTAGGTGAAGAGGATGAAGGCGCTCGTGATGGGCACCAGGTGTGTGGATGTGTCGGATCACTGTACTGAACACCCGAGACTCAGGTGACACTGTACGTTAACTAACAGGACTGAGAAACTTAAAGAAAAGAAACATAGTGACAAATTGATAAAACAACAAATAAAACAGAAAATTTTAGTATACTTTTTAAAGAAAATCACAGATAAAGCAGTCATGATTTTAACAAAATATATAGATTCAGTTTGAGTTTAACATCCCAGACTTGCTTTTTCACTTTCTCTCTTTAACTTTTTTTTGCTTTTTCTCAACACATAGTACTTTATTCTAGAGATATAAAGGATCACTTACTAAAGAGAGTAATTTGGATGCATCTTCCATCATAGTCCAAATGCAAAAGTCACCGTCTTTTTTTTTTTTTAATTTTATTTATTTATTTGGCAGAGAGAGAGATCACAAGTAAGCCGAGAGGCAGGCACAGAGATAGAGGAGGGAGAAGGCTCCCCACTGAGCAGAGAACCCGATGTGGGGCTCGATCCCAGGACCCTGAGATCATGACCTGAGCCGAAGGCAGAGGCTTTAACCCACTGAGCCACCCAGGCGCCCCAGTCACGGTCTTTTTTGAAATGGCTGCAGACATAGTTATTTTTGTGGTCCAGTTGTCCAAAGACATTTCATAAGACAACTTGCAAACTTATGTTACAAAGTTGATACAGGCCCTGACATGATTAGGTCGTGTGATTTTCAAGTAAGCATTATGAAGATCTCTGAATTAGGATGACTTCCAGGAAGATGTTTGGAAAATAAAATCATGAAAGCATTAGGGGTTTGAAAAATAAAAGCATTTTAGGGTCATTATATAGGTCGGTCATTCTTCCTAAATTCAGCAGAGTCCTGTATTAGACGAATCATATCTATTTTTACCTATTAAGTGACTTTCTCATCAAAATAGTCTTCAAAGGCAGCCAATGTAATCCCTCAAACCAAAGTCAGAAGGAAGTGATGCAGGCTATGCCATCCATCCATCCATCCATCCATCTGCTCATCTACCCACCCATCTATCTATACATCTGTCCTCTCCCATCCTCTATCCATCCACACCTTTAATCATCATGTGGTTATTCCCACAAATATTTATTAGCAGCTACTATGTACCAGATGCTGTTTTAAATTTTAGTGAATGAAGTAACAAAGTCTCCATCTTGGACTTTAAATTCTAATGAGGAAAGATAGACAATAAACAGATATACCAGTAAATGCACATTTGCTTGCTTTGGTTGTAGAAGATTATGGGCAATGATTTACGGTTAATTAATTCCTTGGTCATAAGAAGTTTAGTCTAGATTAGGTGGTAGGTCCCTCACTACATTACTCAGCAATCTTACAGCTAAGATGCAGAGAATCCAAGTGTCATAATATACATAAATATATATAAATATATATTTACATGCATCTAAATACATACATATACAAAATATATACATATATGTACATGTGTGTAAACATATACAAAATATAGTATACATAATATACATAATTATCCCACAACTTCTCAGCACAAGGGAAAACAATTGCCAAGATTATGCAAACAACAATAATATTTAGAAATACATGTAGGGGCACCTGGGTGGCTTGGTGGGTTAAAGCCTCTGCCTTTGATTCGGGTCATGGTCCCAGGGTCCTGGGATTGAGCGCCACATCAGGCTCTCTGCTCAGCGGGGAGCCTGTTTCCTCCTCTCTCCCTCTGCCTGCCTCTCTGCCTACTTGTGATCTCTGTCTGTCAATTAAATAAATAAAATAAAATAAAAAAAGAAAGAAATACATGTAGATTTCTTCTTAAAGAAAAGAACATTGACTTAGGTAGTTGAAGTATTTAGAGAATATGTTTATAAGATCTAAATAACTGATTTTGGTTTTTCATAGTCATCATAGTGCATCTAGATCATTTACTCCTACTTCCTTACTCTTTGCCGTGGGACCTGGACGATGTTCCCAAGTTATACACCTGGTCTATAAACAATCACTCCAAGTGAGGAAGCCACATAGGATGGATAAGGGTAGAGTCAAATTCAATAAGCAGCTCAAAATAATATGACGGACAGCATTTTAAATGTTTACTGAACCAAGGAGGTAACCTATCTAGCTAGACACGTGTTAGACACATCTAACACATGAATTAATTCTTTCTTCTTGCTCTTTTCAAACACTCTTTCCTCTATACCACCATACTCAACTCCTTCACCAATTCTTGCCTCTGACATTTCCCGAACAAAAATATTAGCAGTTTTTTTAATAATAAAACGAATTAGTGACCTTAAATACTTCTAATTGCTTCAATTTTGACTATTACATCATCAATCATAATGTGCATATAATGAAACTCATTAGATAGGACAAAATACAGCACAATGGGTATCCAAGAAAAATAGAACAAAACAAATGACTGTAATTAATACTCAAAGAAATATAGCTATGTGGAAAATATGTATGCTAACACTTTTAATAATATTGGCAGCTGTGTGCTTAGTGATACCAATTTGGTAGTGCTGTGCTTAAACTTGGAATTGAGGTTGGAAAAATCTGGGTCATAACTTAAAACCTAACAGCAAGAACTTTGTTTAAGCAAATGGATCCTCTCTTTGCTTCTTCGAGCAGCATCATGATACAAAACATGGGTTAAAATGGAAATGGGAGTTCTGGATCAAGAGTCAGAGCCTTGCCCACTGATTTTAAGACAAGGAGTTACACTGGAATGCCTCTAATCTGCTGCATATTTTGGAAGAAGAACAAGAAGTCTTTTTCCAAAGAGCACAAAGGTAGAGTCCATGAGTCAATGAGTCAATGAATGAGTGGAATCTTGCTGGTATATTTTTTGGTACATTCAACACATCTATCTGAGAGAAATTCTGAGTTGCCAATCATGGCTTTGACCTCTACATCATGAGGCTTCCAAGAAGGTTTTTCAAGTCAGTGGTCAATAGCTTGGTCAGCAGGGTGGTTTTAAGGCCAAAAGCATTGTGTGTAAGGACAAGTGATACAGCCCAGCTTCTGCCCAGGGGAATGCAAAGCTCTCTCCTAGAATAGGAGTTTGATCAGCACCACTGTTCCTCACCAACCACACCCAAAAAACACTATCCAAGGGCACTATCCAAGGGCACCTGCTCTACCACCAAACCCAGAACCATGAAATGTAAAGTTTCATTGCCTTCCCTAGGAAGAAGGATTCTTAGGCAACCGTAGAATTTCCTGGAAATACCACTTTACACAGCTGTCAACTTCCCTCTTCTACATATTTACAGATCACACTTCTTCTTAACATCACCCTTACGTGACAGACACTGAGAAGAACTGCATGTTTTCTCACAAATTTCATTCATGCACATGAATCTAGGCTTCTATTTCTCAGCACAGCCAAGGAAAATGATGCGGTGGAATATTTAAAACAAGTAGGTGCTAAATTACCTCTCCTGTTCTTTGATGATTTACTCAAGTTCTCATTGTTATGCTAATGTTCACTCAAATTGCTCTGCTGTTCAATGGAGCTAGTTGTCTTAGAAACTGTGAGAGGCTGTAAACATCACCCCCGCTTATACTTGAAAAACTGAGTTAGAGCCCATTTCCTGTCTGGGGTCAGACCCATGGCACAAGAAAAATTGAACAGATAGATGACTTGGTTCAAGGAACTTAGTCTCTACAGGCTTGAGCCTCATCGTTTGTAAAGACAAACTGAGTTAATCAACCTAAAGCATGTGGAAACAAACCAAATGTGTAGTATTTGCTATAAATATATTCCCTGGGATTGGTGTTTGCAGGATCAACAAAGGGCCTGGGAAAAGAGTTTCTAACCTAAAGTGTCCATCATCCATGCAAGTTTGTTCTTCCTACAAGAAATGTG
>NW_022631070.1:5663492-5689417 GCF_010015895.1 Lontra canadensis | reverse complement strand
TTTCATTCATTTGTATGTCTTTCTTTTTTTTTTTTTTTTTTTTTACCGTACCCATTATTTTTAATGTCCAGCGTTTAGAATACGAGGGCCAGAGCTCTCTCCCCACCTCAAGTTTATAAGTTTTCGATTGGCTTGTGAGGCCAGTAGGGATACTTCTTCTTGTCTAATTTGGTTTCTGGGAAGGCTTCATTCAGGTCCTCAATGGTCATCTGATCAAACGGAATCATGTTCCTTAGCTTCTCCAGCTGCTTTTCGTATTCCACAATCCTGGCCTTTGAGAGAGACAAAAACTCAGCACAACTTTTCACATCTTCTTTTTCTTCAGCGTCCACCTGAACAGTGTATTTATCCTCTGGCACAGGAATCTTCAGGGCACTGAACTTCTTCTCAAAGTCATCTACCAAGCCAGCCTTCGCCACATGGGCCTTGTAGTAAGCCCAGTCGATAGCAGGGGGTTTCTCCGGGAGAGTAGCCAACTTGGAGGTAAGTGTCTCATTCCAAGATTTCAGGGAGTTAGCAATGGCCTTCTGGTTTCGGGGTATGATCTCCCCAAAAGCTACCCAGTCAATGGTTTTTAGAGCAAGTTTTCGCCCAGCCATCTTGAGATCCTTCACCGACCCCGGCTGCCCAGAGTGCCTGTATGTCTTTCTTAATGCTCATACCACACTGTCATGATTACTATTGCTGTGTAGTAAGTTTTGAAATCTGGGTGTGTGAGTCCTCCAGTTTTGTTTTTCAAAATTGTTTTGACTATTTGGGGTTCTTGTGATTCCATATGAATTTTAGGATGGGTTTTTCTATTTTGGTAAAAGACATCATTGGGATTTTGGTAAGAATTGCATTCGATCTATAGATCACTTTGGGTAGTATTGACATTTTAAGAACATTAAATCTTTCAATCCAGGACCACGGGATGTGTTTCCATTGATTTGTGTCTTCTTTCATTTCTGTCTGCAGTGACTGGTAGTTTTTATTGTACAGGTCTTTTAGCTCCTTGGTTAAGTGTATTCCTAAGTATTTTAATTTTTTTGATGCTATCGAAAATGGAATTGTTTTTGTAATCTTCTTTTAGATTATTCACTGTAAGTGTATAGAAATGCAACTGATTTTTATAGGTTGACTTTGTGTCCTGCTACTTTTCTGAATTCATGCATTAGTTCTAACGGTTTTTTTGTGGAATTTTAAAGAACGTACCATCTGCAAACAGAGGTCATTTTACTTCTTCCTTTCTGATTTGGGTGCCCTTTATTTCTTTTCCTTGCCTACCTGCTGTGCTAGAACTTTCAGTGCTATGTTGAGTAGACATGGTGAAAGCAGACATCCTTGCCTTGTTCCTGATCTTAGAGGAAAAGTTTTCAGCCTTTCACCACTGAATGTCACGTTCATTGTTTTTCATGTATGACTTTTATTATGTTAATGACGTTTCCTTCTATTCCTAGTATTTTGAGTATTTTTCTTTAATCATGAAAGGTTGTTGAACTTTTGTCAGATGCTTTTTCTGCATAGTTGAGATGCCCATGTGTTTTCCCCCCTTCATGCTGTTAATGGGGTATATTATACTGATCAATTTTCATATGTTGAACCATCTTTGCATTCCTGGAATAAATCCCACTTGGTCATGGTGTATGATCCTTTTAAAATGCTGTTGAGTTCAGTTTGCTAGTATTTTGTTAAGGATTTTTACATCAATTTTCATAAAGGATACTGGTCTGTAATGTTCTGTTCTTACAGTTTCCTTATCTGGCCCTGTTATCAGGGTAATGCTGGCCTCAGGCTAAGTTAGGAAATGTTCTCTCTTCTTTAATTTTTTTCTACCTTCTGGTAGGTTTTGTGTCTCTAGGGATTTGTCTGTTTCATCTAGGTTATCCAATTATTTGTACAAAATTATCCATAGTACTCTCTTATAATCCTTTTCAGTTATATAGAACTGGTAGTAATGTCTACACTTTCATTTCTGATTGCATAATATAACTTATCTCTCTTTTTTTCTTAGTTCATCTAGCTAAAAGTTAGTCATTTTGGTTGATCTTTTTGAAGAACCAACTTTTGGTTTTATTGATTTTCTTGTATTTCTGTTCTCTACTTCATTTATCTCTGCTCTAAGCTTTGTTATTTCCTTCCTTTTGCTTACTTTGGGTTGAGTTTTGTTCTTTTTCTAGTGCCCTGAGGTATAAAGTTAAGTTGTTGACTTTAGATCTTTCTTACTTTTTAATGTAAGCATGAATAGCTATAAATTTCCCCCTTAGCTCCATTTTCACTATGTCCCATAAGTTTTGGTATGCATGTTTTCATTTTCATTCATCTCTAAGTATTTTCTAATTTCCCTATGATTTCTTCTTTGACCTTTTGGTTGTTTAAAAGTGTGTTGTCTGGGACGCCTGGGTGGCTCAGTTGGTTAAGCGGCTGCCTTCGGCTCAGGTCATGATCCCAATGTCCTGGGATCGAGTCCCACATCGGGCTCCTTGCTTGGCAGGGAGCCTGCTTCTCTCTCTCTCTCTGCCTGCCACTCTGTCTACCTGTGCTTGCTCGCTCTCTCTCTCTCTCTGACAAATAAATAAATAAAATTTTTTTTAAAAAGTGTGTTGCCTAATTTCCACAAGTTTTCTAGTTTTCTTTCTGTTATTGATTTCTTACTTTGTCCTGCTATGATCAGATTAGATACTTTGTATGATATCTGTGTTTTTAAATCTATTGAGACTTAATTTGTGGCCTAATATATGGTCCATCCTGGAAAATGTCCTATGTGGATTGAGAAGAATGTATATTTTGGTGGTCTGTTATTAGATACATAATTATTTATCTTCTTGCTATCTCGAACTTTTTATTAATATATAATGTCCTTTTTTGTGTCTAAACTTTTTTGATTTAAAGTCTATTTTGCCTGATATTAGTTAGTACAGCCATCCCTACTCTCTTTTGATTACTATTTTCATAGAATATCTTTTTACATCTTTCACTTTTAATCTATTTGTGTCTTAGGATCTTAAGTTTGTCTCTTATAGACAGTATATAATCAGATCATGTATGTGTGTGTGAGGGTGTTTTGCCAATCTCCATTTCCATTTAAAAAGTTTAATCCATTTATATTTAAAGTAATACCAATAAGGAGGGACTGACTTCTGTTATTTTGCTCTTTGTTTTCTCTGTGCCTTATAGCTTTTTTGCCCCTCATTTTCCACAGTACTGTCTTTTTTTATGTTTAGCCTATTTGATGTCATGAAATGTTTAAGTTTCTTAATTTCTTTTATGTCTATTCTATAGCTATTTTATTTGTGGGTACCATGGGGATTACACTTAACATCCTAAAGTTATCACACTCTAATTTGCATTCACACCAACTTAACTTCAATGACATAAAAACTCTGCTCTTTTATAGCTCTATCACTATTGTTAGTGTCACAAAATCACATCTTTATACACTGTGTGCCCCAAGACAGAAGTTAATAATTCTTCAAAATGCATTAGTCTGTTAAACAAGATTTGTTTAAGAAAACAAGCTTTGGAGTTTTAAACCAAAGTTACACTAATGTTATCTTTTACACGAGTTTTTTTTTTTCTTTAAATATATTAGTCTCTTAAATCATGTAGAAAACAAAAAGTACAGTTATAAACCATTGTTCAGTAATACCAGCTTCAGTAATTGTCCATGAATTTACCTTGATTGAGATATTTGTTTCTCCACACAGCTTCAAGCTATGTCCCAGTGTCCTTCTGTTTGGCCTTGGAGGACTCCGAGGTTGGGTTCAGTGGTAGTGAACTCCCTCAGTTTTTGCTGGTCTATAATGTCTTAATTTCTCCCTGACTTTTGGAGGACAGTTTTTCTGGATACAGGATTCTTAGTTGGCAGTTCTTTTCTTTTAGCATTGTGACGATATTGGCCTACTGCCTTCTAGCCCCTAAAGTTTTTGATGAGAAATATACTGATTATCTTATTGGGGAATCCCTTGTAAATGATGATTTGCTTCTCTCTTGCTGCTTTCAAGATTTTCTCTTTGGCTCTGGCTTTTGAAAGTTGGGTTCTATTGTGTCTTGGTGAAGCTCTCTGAGTTCATCTTGCTTGAAGTTACTTGAGTTTCGTGGAGGTTTATATTCATGTCTTTCATCAAATTTGGGAAATTTACAACCTTTATTTCTTCAAATATTCTCTCTGCTTCTTTCTCTCTTACTTCTTTTAAGACTCACACAATGTGGGTTTCTTGATGGTGTCCCACAGGCCCCTCAGGCTGTGTTTACCTTTTTTCAATTTTTTTCTTTCTGTTTCTCAGACTTGATCATTTCTGTGGTTTCCATCTTCAAATTTGTTAATTCTTTTTTCTAACTGTTCAAATCTGCCTTTGAATCTATGAACTTGTTATTTGAGTTATTGTATTTTTCAGCTCCAGAATTTATTTTTGGTTTCTTTATAGGTTTTCCCTCTCTTTATTAATATTTCCATTTTGTTCATACATTTTCTTTGACTTTCTCCAGTTTTGCCCATATCTCATGGTTTGCTGTTATTTATTTGTTTAGTCTTTTGATTGTTGCAGGCTGTGATTTTGCCAGGGGTCATCCTGAGATGTGATCTTAAGGTCTTCTCACATCTTTTCTAAATTTTTCCTCTGAGCTTGCATGCTCACTTTCTATTTTTCCCTGAATACATAGTTGTTTATGAATGTCTTAGTCTTTAATGTCTGGCTCCCAAAAGGAAAGAATAGGAAAAAGAAGTGGTGAGGGAAAAGAAAGATCTCTAAATTCCCCTGGAAGTCATATCAACTGGTTTGGGAGGGGCTTGCGACAACAGGGAGAGGTGCAGAACAATGGTTTTCCACCTCTTTGGCAACAAGTCTGTGCTCAGAAGCACCAATCAGCAGTCACAGCACAGATCCCTGGTATTTGTAGGACAGGTTCCCTTTTGCCCTACCCTGGCTCCTGCAAGCTGTGTGCAGGCTGCTCCAGGAACAGACACACAGCTGCCTGCCATGTGGCTGGTGGTGGCAGATGGGTGGCGGCTCCTTAGAGCTGAAACTGACCACTATTCACCTTCCAAGTCTCCCCTGGAAGTTGCAAGCTTTCAATATACCCCAGAGTCCTAAAATAGTTCTATCAGACAGATTCTGCCAGTGCAACTATTGTCCAGGACAGTAAACAGATTCCTCATACTTCCTCCTCTACACCTTCCCTGAATCCTACTTCAGCCTACTGTTAGGAATAAATGTTTCCCTGGGTATCCAACTCTATGCAGATGGTTTTTGTCCTCAGCACTTTGATGCTTTGAAGCTTTTAGTGTTGATGTTTTACTAAAAAGCCAAATTATTGTTTCTTTGTTAGCAATTTTTTGCCAATTTGTCTTTTCTCTCAGGATACTTAAGATCTTCTCTGTTTTGGTGCTCTACAGATTCTTCACAGTGTTTCTTGGAATGGATTTCTTTTTGTTTCTCTCTCTACTTACTTAGGTTTCTTTCAAAAAGTTTTATGATTTTCTGTATAAGGGAGTGATATATCTTTTGTTGATTTATTCCTCAGTAATTAATTTGGGGCAGGAAGGTGTGCTTTGTAAATGTCATCTTTTAGAAATACGTATTATCAAAATGCTTTTTGCAGGTGCACAGAAGGAATATTGATTCTTGAATATTGACTTTTAATTCAGCGATCTATGCTCAATCTAGCAAATTATTATAATGAAATAACGATCATATGTCTGAAAATAATGAGAGCTTGAAAAGTTCTCTTCCAATCTGTACAATGTTTGTTTTTCTTGTCTTACTATATTGGTTGGGACTTCTTGTATAAAGTTGAAGAGGAGGGGTTATACTGTGAAACTTTGCCTTGTTCATGTTTTGAAAGGGAATCTTCAGGTTTATCTATCCTATTTCTTCTTGAGTTAGTTTTGCTAAATTGTTTTTTGTTTGTTTGTTTGTTTTTAGAGGGGGGAGGAGCAGAGGGAGAAGGAGAGAGAACCTTAAGTAGGATCCAAGCCCAATGCAGGCTTCATCATGACCTGAGTGGAAATCAAGAGTTGGACACTTAACCACCCAGGCATCTCAGTAAATTGTTTTTAAATAAGGATTTGTCAAAAAAAAAAAAAAAAGATAAGGATTTGTCATCTATACTTGCAAACTTTTTAGCATGAAAGTATTTTAAATGTTGTATTTATGAACTCTTTTACATGCCTAATTTTGTTTGTTTATGCATTCTCTCTTATTCTCAATTAATTCTGCTAGAGGTTTATTTATTTTAGTAGATTTTTCAAAATCCAACTTTTGGATTTCTTGCCATCTCTCTAATGTACATCTGTTTTCAGTATTATTTATATCTGCTTTTATCCTTATTTTTTTCTCCTTCTACTTCTTTTGGACCTATTCTGCTTAAAAAAAACAGAAGATTTTATTTATTTATTTGACACACAGAGAGAGAGAGAGAGATAACCTGAGTTGTGGGGTGGGGTGGTGGGGAGGGCCAGAGGCAGAGTGGGAAGCAGACTCCCTGTTGAGCAGGGAGCCCAGTGCAGGACTCAAATAAAGGACTCTGGGATCATGACCTGAGCCGAAGGCAGACACTTGACTGACTGAGCCACCCTGGCACTACCCCTATTCTGCTTTTTTATAATATAGAGTAGGATGCTTACCTCATAATGTGACGCTTTCCTTATTTTCTAATGTAGGCACTTATGGCTCTAAGTTTCCAGAAGATGGTGTTTGGTGCTTTTGTGTTGTTTTGTCCAAGTCAAATTTTTTTTTCTGACTTGTATTCCTTGTGGTCAGAGAAGTTGGTCTATATGATAACTATCATTTGAAATGTATTGAGGCTGACTTTATGGCCTGGGCAACACATAGTCTTTTTATAAATGTTCTCTGTGTGTTGGAAAAGAATCTGTGTTATTCAGTTGTTAGACAATTCAATAAGCCTGTTAATTGTTTTCACTTTTGTATTTTTACTGATTTATTTTCACATTTGAGCCATCAAATACTTAGAGGTATGTTAAAATTTCCCATCATGATTGTATACTTGCTAATATATATTATATATAATAGTTCTGACCATTTTTTCTTTTTCAAAATAATTTCTATGTCTTTCTTGATATTCCCTGTAGGATGTAACACTCTCACATACTTTCCTTTGTTTCTTTTTTTGTCCTCAAATATAATTCTTTTATTTTTAATTTTATTTATTATTTTATTTTTTTTAATTTTTAATTTTTAATTTTAATTTAATTTAATTTTTTTAAAATTTAATTTAATTTTTTCACTGTTCCAGGATTCATTTTTTATGCACCACACCCAGTGCTTTGACTCATATAGTTCGAGACTGTGTTTTAGAATTGCTACCATCCCATGTTAAGCAGCCTGTCTCTGTGTAGTGGTTAGACTGACCTTTTTAATGTGTGTCCTTAATAACATGGAAAAGGGGATCGATATCTACAGCCTTCTCCCCAGCTATACAAGAACCTTAGAGAAGCTTCAGTGCCATCACCTGTTATTATTTTCTCTTCCTTTGAGTTTTTATTTCACTGTCTTTCTTAAATGACAGTTTTGTGCAGCATGGACTTCTGTGTTAGCAAGAAGTTATACCTTCCTTCCATAGTCCCCTGCTGTTGTTGAGGATTTAGCCATCACTCAAATTTGCATATCTTTGTTGATTTTTTTTTTTTTTTTTAAAGAATTAGCCAATGAAGCCATCTGGGTCTGGAATTTTTTGCTGGAGTTGTTTTAAACTACAACTCTAACTCTCTAAGGTATAAGACAACTCAGGTTATTCCTGAATGGGCTTTCATATAGTTTCAATGAATTTGTCCATTTTACCTAAGTTGTCATATTTCTAGCCATAAAGTAATTAATAATAAAACTTTATGACCCATCAGATATTTCTAGGACCTGCAGTGATGTTCCTTTTCATTCCCAGTGTTCATGTTTATTCATTTTTCTTCTTGATCAGTCTGGCTAGAGATTTACAATGTTGTTGATTTTTTAGTTTGATCAACTAAAGTTGATCTTTAGTTTAATTTCTATTCTCTATTGTTTTTCTGTATTCAGTTTCATTGATTTCTGCTCTTATCATTACCATTTCCTTCCTTCTGCTTGGGGTTAATTTGCTCATTGTTGTCTGGTTTCTTCAGGTAGAAGCTTACATCATTGATTTTGAGACTTCTCTAATACAAGCACTTAATATGATTAATTTCTTTCTAAGATCTCTTTTAACTGATTCCACAAATTATAACTTATTTAAATGTATTTTTATTATCATTCAACTAAAGACATTTTCTATTTTCCTCTTATAATTTCTTCTTTGACCCACAGGTTATTTATAAGTGCTTTGTTGAATTTTGATATACCTGAGGCTTTTCCAGATATTTCTCTGTTAAGGCATTCTAATTTAATTCCGTTGTGGTTACAGAACATATTTTGTGTAATTTCATTGATCTGGAATTTGTTGAGGCTTGCTTAATGGCCCACGGTATGGTCTCTCTTGGTGAATGTTCCATATGTATTTGAAAAGAATGGGTCGCCTGTTTGTTGGACAGGGGTGTTCTGTAAATGCCACTTAGATGAAAGTTTTGATCTTCTATATATTTACTGTTTTTTTTTCCTATTAGTTTTTTTTTTTTAATTACTGAAGGAATAGTGTTAAAGTCTCTGACTATAATCCTGGATTTGTGTTTTACTTCTTTCAGTTCTACCAGATTTGCTTTATGAATTTTGAAACTCCATTGTGTAGATGCAAACACAAGTAGGATTTTTATGTCTTCTTGGTGAATTATCCCTGGTAATATTCCTTCTTCTGATGTCTCCTTTGTTTGCTATGAATACAAATACTCCAGATTTCTTCTGATTACTGTTTGCATGTTATATCTTTTCCCATCCTTTTTCTTCTAACCTATTTTTATTTGTGTACTCAAAGTTGCTATTTTGTAGTCAGCATATAGTGGAGCTTTTTAAAAAATTTAATTGAAGAATCTCTGTTTTTTAATTGGTATGGTTAGATCACTTATATTTAATGTAATTATTGATGTGGCTGGATGTAAGCCTACCATTTTGCTAGCTGTTTTCTATTTGTTCCATCTGCTCTTTGCTCACTTTTCCTCTTTCTTGATTGCTTTTGGATTGACTATTATTTATTATCCCACTTTATCTTCACCATTGCTTATTTTATGTACCACTTCAGATTATTTTTAGAGGTTTCACTAAGGTACACAATACATCTTTATTTTATCAAAGGCTACCTTCACATAATACTGTATCACCTCACATATAGTTAAGAACGCTACCAAGGCATACTTAGAATCACCCTTTCATTTTTTGCGGTCATACATTTTACTGTTACATATTTTATAAATGCAATACTTTGCTATTTTTGCTTTAGAGAGTCAAATATTTTTTACAGTGATTTTAAAGAACAAATATGTTTTATTTGCTTCCATTTTGACCATTTCCAGTGTTTTTCTTTTTAGAGATCCAAGTTTCTGTTTAGGATTCTATGCCTTTTGCCTAAAGAATGTTTTTCAGTGTTTCTTAGAGAGTAGGTCCACAGGTGATGAATCCTTTCACTTTTTGTTTGTCAGAGTCTTTCTTTTGCTTTTGGTTTTCAAAAGATAACTGGTTATTCTGGCTATAGAACCCTGGCTTGACGGGGTGTTTATGGTTTGTTTTACTTTAGCATTTTAAGGATGTTGATCCATTTTCTTATGACTTGAATAATTTCTGGTAAGAAGTCTGCTCTAATTCTTATCTTCATTCTTCTGTGTGTAATGTATCTTTAGCCACTTTGTCACAGTTTTTCTTCATCTTTGCTTTTCAGTGATTTGAATACAATGTGTTTATATGTGAGGGTGTCTTGGATGGGAGAGGGGTGGGCGTTTATCCTGCTTGATGTTCTCTGATCTTCCTGGATCTAATATCTTACATTCTCAACTGTTATCTCTTCAAATACTTCTTCTGCTCCATTCTCTTTTTTTTTCTGGAATTCTCGTTACACATACATTAGATCATTTTCTGTTGTCTGATAGCTCTTGGATACATTGTCTCACATTTTTTTTCTCTCTCATTTTTTCTTGTTGTGTTTCTGTTAGAGTAATTTCTACTGACCTGTATTCAAATTTACTGATTCTTTCCTTGGATGCATCTGGTGTTCCAATAAGCCTGTTGAAACCTTTCTTCATGTCTATTACTGTTTGTTTGGTTTCTTTCTAATTTCTAACATTTCCATTTGACACTTTCCTATGGTTTCTACCTCTCAGCTAAAATTCCCCATTTGTTCAGAAATACCATCCATCCTTTCCACCAGAGCCTTTAACAGGTTAGTGATATTTATTTTAACTTCCAGTCTCATAGTTCTGATTTTTGGGTCATCTCTGAATCTTTTTATTTCTTGTCCCTTGATAATGGGATTGTGGTGTTGTTGCGTTTTTGTGTGTCACATAATTTTTGATTGACTGCTGGACTATGTGTATAGAACTGAGGTAAAATAGTATTTATACCTGAAAATGGGAAATCTTCTTTGGCTAGACTGATGGTGTGGGGGAACTGAGTTGGGCTAGTCAGTTGTTGAATTAGGTTCGGATTTTGTTATGCTGAGGTTGCCTTCAGAACACCACAGGGTTCTTAAAATCTTTTTTAAAAAAGTATAAAAAGGGGCACCTGGGTGGCTCAGTGGGTTAAAGTTTCTGCCTTCAGCTCAGGTTATGATCTCAGGGTACTGGGATCAAGCCCCGCATCAGGCTTTCTGCTCAGCAGGGAACCTGCTACCTCCTCTGTCTCTCTCTGCCTGCCTCTCTGCCTACTTGTGATCTCTGTCTGTCAAATAAGTAAATAAAATCTTTAAAAAAATGTATAAAAGAACACCACTGTTCCTCTAGTGTTATCTTGGGCATAGGGTGGGTGCTGGAGGGCCAGAGGGATCTTCTGTGTTCCTAATCCACCCTCCTCCCTCATCCTTCTCTGTGTATCTAAACCATAAGAGGGTATCTCCACACTCTCGCCCACCACACTCTCAGGGGTTGACTGCTGTGTTGGTAGTCAGAGCGTGTTGGCCTGGAGTCAAGAGAAGTTTTCTGCTGTCTGTGTCCCATCAGTTAACTCAGGCAGGCCCTGTGTGTCTGGCTCTTGGACTTGGAGCTGTCAATCATGTTGCTCCTTACTTCCTTGTCATCAGCTTCTCCCCTGTATCTTTACAGGTTTTGTGTAGGAAAAAGCCTCCTTCCCCTTGTTCCACAGTAGTGGACCTCCAGCATTATTGGGATAGGATCCTGAGCCAGGACTAAGTATGAGTGGGCTTATTTCTGGACTTACTATTCTGTTCCATCAATATATTTGTCTGTTTGTTAAACTGACCCAAATACCACATTGTCTTGAGTACTGTAGCTTTATAATAAATCTGTTAATCATTTTCAGAGTTTGGTCCCTTACTGAATTTTAGAATCAGTATATCAGTTTCTATATAAAAAAAAAAAAACAACAACAACCTGTTGAAAGTTTGATTGAAATTGCATGAAATCAAACCAATTAATAACAAAATCAAAGAAACACATCAACAATAATACAATAATAGTAGGGGACTTTAACACTCCCCTCACTGAAATGGACAGATCATCCAAGCAAAAGATCAACAAGGAAATAAAGGCCTTGAATGACACTGGACCAGATGGATATCACAGATATATTCAGAACATTTCATCCCAAAGCAACAGAATACACATTCTTCTCTAGTGCCCCTGGAACATTCTCCAGAATAGATCACATCCTGGCTCCTAAATCAGGTCTCAACCAGTATCAAAAGATTGGGATCATTCCCTGCATATTTTCAGACCACAATGTTCTAGCTCTGAAGCTAGAACTCAATCACAAGAGGAAATTTGAAAAGAACCCAAATACATGCATCCTTCTAAAGAATGAATGGGTCAACCAGGAAATTAAAGAAGAATTGAAAAAATTCATGGAAACAAATGATAATGAAAACACAACAGTTCAAAATCTGTGGGACACAACAAAGGCAGTCCTGAGAGGAAAATATATAGCGGTACAAGCCTTTCTCAAGAAACAAGAAAGGTCTCAAATACACAACCTAACCCTACACCTAAAGAAGCTGGAGAAAGAACAAGAAAGAAACCCTAAACCCAGCAGGAGAAGAGAAATCATAAAGATCAGAGCAGAAATCAATGAAATAGAAACCAAAAAAACAATAGAACAAATCAACGAAACTAGGAGCTGGTTCTTTGAAAGAATTAATAAGATTGATAAACCCCTGGCCAGACTTATCAAAAAGAAAAGAGAAAGGACCCAAATAAATAAAATCATGAATGAAAGAGGAGAGAGGGGCGCCTGGGTGGCTCAGTGGGTTAAGCCTCTGCCTTCGGCTCAGGTCATGATCCTGGGGTCCTGGGATCAAGCCCCGCATCGGGCTCTCTGCTCAGCAGGGAGCCTGCTTCCCTTCCTCTCTCTCTCTGCCTGCCTCTCTGCCTACTTGTGATCTCTCTCTGTCAAATAAATAAATAAAAATCTTTAAAAAAAAAAAACATTAAAAAAAAAAAGAAAGAGGAGAGATCACAATTAACACCAAAGAAATACAGACAATTATAAGAACATACTATGAGCAACTCTACGCCAACAAATTTGACAATCTGGAAGAAATGGATGCATTCCTAGAGACATATAAACTACCACAACGGAACCAGGAAGAAATAGAAAACCTGAACAGACCCATAACCAGTAAGGAGATTGAAATCGTCATCAAAAATCTTCAGACAAACAAAAGCCCAGGGCCAGACGGCTTCCCGGGGGAATTCTACCAAACATTTAAAGAAGAACTAATTCCTATTCTCCTGAAACTGTTCCAAAAAATAGAAGTGGAAGGAAAACTTCCAAACTCATTTTATGAGGCCAGCATCACCTTGATCCCAAAACCAGACAAGGATCCCATCAAAAGAGAGAACTACAGACCAATATCCTTGATGAACACAGATGCGAAAATTCTCACCAAAATACTAGCCAATAGGATTCAACAGTACATTAAAAGGATTATTCACCACGACCAAGTGGGATTTATTCCAGGGCTGCAAGGTTGGTTCAACATCCGCAAATCAATCAATGTGATACAACACATTAATAAAAGAAAGAACAAGAACCATATGATACTCTCTATAGATGCTGAAAAAGCATTTGACAAAGTACAGCATCCCTTCCTGATCAAAATTCTTCAAAGTGTAGGGATAGAGGGCACATACCTCAATATTATCAAAGCCATCTATGAAAAACCCACCGCAAATATCATTCTCAATGGAGAAAAACTGAAAGCTTTTCCGCTAAGGTCGGGAACATGGCCAGGATGTCCATATCACTACTGCTATTCAACATAGTACTAGAAGTCCTAGCCTCAGCAATCAGACAACAAAAGGAAATTAAAGGCATCCAAATCGGCAAAGAAGAAATCAAACTTCACTCTTTGCAGATGATATGATACTATATGTGGAAAACCCAAAAGACTCCACTCCAAAACTGCTAGAACTTGTACAGGAATTCAGTAAAGTGTCAGGATATAAAATCAGTGCACAGAAATCAGTTGCATTTCTCTACACCAACAGCAAGACAGAAGAAAGAGAAATTAAGGAGTCAATCCCATTTACAATTGCACCCAAAACTATAAGATACCTAGGAATAAACCTAACCAAAGAGGCAAAGAATCTATACTCAGAAAACTATAAAGTACTCATGAAAGAAATTGAGGAAGACACAAAGAAATGGAAAAATGTTCCATGCTCCTGGATTTGAAGAATAAATATTGTGAAAATGTCTATGCTACCTAAATCAATCTACACATTTAATGCAATTCCTATCAAAATACCATCCTTTTTTCAAAGAAATGGAACAAATAATCCTAAAATTTATATGGAACCAGAAAAGACCTCGAATAGCCAAAGGAATATTGAAAAAGAAAGCCAAAGTCAGTGGCATCACAATTCCGGACTTCAAGCTCTATTACAAAGCTGTCATCATCAAGACAGCATGGTACTGGCACAAAAACAGACACATAGATCAATGGAACAGAATAGAGAGCCCAGAAATAGACCCTCAACTCTATGGTCAACTAATCTTTGACAAAGCAGGAAAGAATGTCCAATGGAAAAAAGACAGCCTCTTCAATAAATGGTGTTGGGAAAATTGGATAGCCACATGCAGAAAAATGAAATTGGACCATTTCCTTACACCACACACGAAAATAGACTCAAAATGGATGAAGGACCTCAATGTGAGAAAGGAATCCATCAAAATCCTTGAGGAGAGCACAGGTAGCAACCTCTTTGACCTCAGCCTCAGTAACATCTTCCTAGGAACATCGCCAAAGGCAAGGGAAGCAAGGGCAAAAATGAACTATTGGGACTTCATCAAGATCAAAAGCTTTTGCACAGCAAAGGAAACAGTTAACAAAACCAAAAGACAACTGACAGAATGGGAGAAGATATTTGCAAACGACATATCAGATAAAGGGCTAGTGTCCAAAATCTATAAAGAACTTAGCAAACTCAACACGCAAAGAACAAATAATCCAATCAAGAAATGGGCAGAGGACATGAATAGACATTTCTGCAAAGAAGACATCCAGATGGCCAACAGACACATGAAAAAGTGCTCCATATCACTCGGCATCAGGGAAATACAAATCAAAACCACAATGAGATATCACCTCACACCAGTCAGAATGGCTAAAATTAACAAGTCAGGAAATGACAGATGCTGGTGAGGATGCGGAGAAAGGGGAACCCTCCTACACTGTTGGTGGGAATGCAAGCTGGTGCAACCACTCTGGAAAACAGCAGGGAGGTTCCTCAAAATGTTGAAAATAGAACTACCCTATGACCCAGCAATTGCACTACTGGGTATTTACCCTAAAGATAACAAACGTGGTGCTTCAAAGGGGCACGTGTACCCGAATGTTTATAGCAGCAATGTCTACAATAGCCAAACTATGGAAAGAACCTAGATGTCCATCAACAGATGAATGGATAAAGAAGATGTGGTATATATACACAATGGAATACTATGCAGCCATCAAAAGAAACGAAATCTTGCCATTTGCGACGACGTGGATGGAACTAGAGGGTATCATGCTTAGCGAAATAAGTCAATCGGAGAAAGACAACTATCATATGATCTCCCTGATATGAGGAAGTGGAGATGCAACATGAGGGGTTTAGGAGGTAGGAGAAGAATAAATGAAACAAGATGGGATTGGGAGGGAGACAAACCATAAGTCACTCTTAATCTCACAAAACAAACTGAGGGTTGCTGGGGGGAGGGGGGTTGGGAGAAGGGTGGTGGGGTTATGGACATTGGGGAGGGTTTGTGCTATGGTGAGTGCTGTGAAGTGTGTAAACCTGGCGATTCACAGACCTGTACCCCTGGGGATAAAAATATATGTTTATAAAAAATAAAAATAAATTAAAAAAAAATAAATTTAAAAAATTGCATTAAATCTATAGATCAAGTTGGGGAAGAAGTGATAGCTTAATAATATTGAATCTTCTCAATATCTATAAACACAGTATCTCTCTCAATTTATTTAAATCTTCAGTAATTCATCTCAGAAATGTTTTGTAGTTTTTGGTTACTGATTTTATACATTTTTTTGTCAGATGTATTCCTAAATATTTCCTGTTCTTTTTTTTTTATGTCAACACAAATGGTTTTTTTCAAAATTTTTCCAATTTCTGACTGCTTGTTGCTGGTATGTTATATATTGATATTTGTAAGTTAATTGTGTATTCTGCAATTTTGCTAAACTCACTTATTCTAAGAGCATTTTTATAGATCCCATAGGATTTTCTATAGAGATGATCATGTCATGAGATTATTTGAGTATATTTCATGATTCCATTCTATCCACTCTGTTGGCTCACTAACTGTGATTCTTTCGATCATACAATTTTGGTGGTTGCTTTAGGGTTCATGGTATATGTCTTTATCTCATCACAGTTCACCTTCAAGTGACATTATACTGCTTCACATATACAGTATATGAACCTTAAGCACTATCCTTCCATTTCTCTTCTCACAGCCTTTGTGCTCTTGTGGTCATACATTTTGCTTCTACATATATTATAAACACCAAAACAGATTTTTTTTTTGCTTTAAATACTTGATTACATATTTTATTGGGTCTGTATTTTAATAGATATTTACTCTCTATTACTCATCATTCCCGGGTGTTTTGTGGCAAGAGTATTTTTCAGAGTACCTAACTTTCTGCTGAAAAAGGAAATCTACTAGTGTTCTAATAGATTGTAAATGGGCCTCAAAGAACGATAATAATTGATAATAATAATTGATATATGAATGCACAAGGATGTCCATATACTGAAGCCAGCCCCCTCAGTCACATGATGGCCCCTTATTTACCCTCCAAAGCTGGGCTCTCCAAAAGGGCATTGGAGTGGGAGCCTGGGTGGCTCAGGGGGTTGAAGCCTCTGTCTTCGGCTCAGGTCATGATTCCAGGGTTCTGGGATCGAGTCCCGCATTGGGCTCTCTGCTCAGCGGGGAGCCTACTTCTCCATCTCTCTCTGCCTGCCTCTCTGCCTACTTGTGATCTCTGTCAAATAAATAAATAAAATCTTAAAAAAAAAGGGCACTGGAGACAATACATTTGATTGTATCAGTAGCCTTTCTTCCTAGAGACCCTGATCACGTCTTTTGAGACTTCAGTGATCATTTCTCTATATATTTTCCCATAACGCTATTCCTTAGATATTCCACATAAGCAAGTGTTGCCTTATTTACAATCTTGTGAGCTCTTTGGAAGCGGTGAATGTCTCTCAGCATTCTCTGGTGCTCCTACAGTGCTAAGCCTAGTACGTGATAAGTGCCTTCTGGGGCTAGTGGCTTATGAATATCAGAGAGGAATGGATGAAGTAATGTCAATAGTTATAAATACAAGATTCTGGGATTTTAGAAACTCTTAAGTAGCAAAAAAAAAAAAAATCATATACAAGTCCTAGTGATCATAAATGAAGTCACCAAAACAGTGTGCTGAGCCACACCTTTCTCTACTTTGTAGAACTCATGAATCAGACTTCTTTATCAAGTTGGCTTACGTAGTCTAATATAATGAGATTCCTTGGCCTACTCTCATATCTGGAGTTCAAAAGGTATTGTTAGCATGCCCCTCCCACTCTTTGGGTAGAATCAGAATCCGTTCCAATATTTTTTTGGGTCTTATTCTACCATTCATTCATATGTCTACAGCATTCTCAGTGTGGTAGGAAGTATCAGATGTAAGTTCCCCCTCATGAAGCTCACTGTGACACTGAGGCATCGAAAACATGAAAGCCTCTATGTTCACAGCAATGCATTTGCCTTCATTATTTTTCTAGCCGAAATGCCAGCCAAGCCAAGCCAGCATGTTCATTTTCTTTTGGCACTCCCTGTAAGTACGCACTCTTCCCAGGTCATTATCTTTAACTCATCAGTTCTGTTCTTTCTCTCTCAGGCTCCTTAATTGAAATTCCCAACCCACATTTTGTGCGGTAGATGAATTCATCTTGGTTGCGGTCCTTAAAGATTGATTCGCGAGGGCCTGAAACAGCTGCATGGCCATAGACTGAAGGGCAAGCAAAAGGGAAACTGGAAATACAGTCCGCGCCTGCAGGGCTCGAGAGAAGATCCACCCCCTCTTTTCTCCCTTCCTGAGACAGCCTCGGTTCAGGATTTCACCGTTTACAAGAACTGTTGCAAAAGTCTCTAACTTGGCTGTCTGCCCCCAGACCCTCCTGACTACAGTTCACTCTTCACATGCTTTACGACAGTCATCTGTCATCTTTCCCCCATGCCGGTCCAGGAATGTTCCTCCTGCCCAGAGACCTTCAGGGGCTCCCCACTTCTCAGAAGAAAATCAAGTCTTTCCTAGTAGAAAACATTCAAATAACATCAACCGAGCATGATGAGTAACAGGAGTATGACTCCAAGTGTATATGTTCGGGATTTTTATACATTTATTTACATGGTTACACACTATATAGTAAAATCAATTTGGCAAAAGTGCTTTAGCCCAAGACAAGTTAGCTGAAGTCATGATTTGATTAAAAAAGAATATCCCCAGAAGCATTTCTGCCACTTTATTTTAGTCTTTGAGTTTTCCCTTGTCCTTTTTGCTCTATATAGCTTATTTTCATCCAATTGTTCCTACTCTGCTTTTTAGAATATCAAACATTTTGAAACAACCTAAATATCCAGTCTACACATTGTAAGGAACTGTTTAAACAAATTGTAAAATATTGTAAAATGTATGCATAAAATATAAAATGTATAAAATGTATGCACAAATGTTATCTATGGTGACTTTATAGTTCTATAACTCAAAATTGGTTTCAATTTATAAAGTCATGGAAAAATTACCAAACAAGATCTGCTGTAATTACTTAAAAATGATTCTGAAAAAACCTCCAAATTCTATAGCCTTGTTGAGCTACTTCTTTTTTAGTTTTATTTCCGGGGGGCGCCTGGGTGGCTCAGTGGTTAAAGCTTCTGCCTTTGGCTCAGGTCATGATCTCAGGGTCCTGGGATCGAGTCCCGCATCGGGCTCTCTGCTCAGCAGGGAGCCTGCCTCCTCCTCCTGTCTCTCTCTGCCTGCCTCTCTGCCTACTTGTGATCTGTCTGTCAAATAAATAAAAAAAAAAAATCTTAAAACAAAACAAAACAAAGTCAATTCAAATTTTGACAAAAATGAGAAAAGGCAGACAACTACAGACACACACACACACACACACAACTCATAGTGTCTCCCTACTCAGTGATAGCTACTTCTAGATCTTCTGGTAAAAATGGAATAATATGATGCATATTACTTGAAAACAACTGCATTTAATTCCTGCAGTCCTCCACTGTTGAACATTCAGGTTGAGTTCAATAAATCCCATATTTTGTGCATTTAAGTTTTTATGACTTTTTTTTTGCTATGAGTAGCAGTACACAACAATAATAACTAGATAAAATTGATCTGAAACAGAAAATGAAAGGTTTGGGCAAAACTCCCCAGAATTCTGAAAAATGGTTTTACACAAAAATTGTAAAACCACCTCAAAGCATACTAATACCCTGTGTAACAGAACCCAAGATGGTATATTTATCTTCAAACAAATACTCATCTTTAGCTGCTTTTGGCAAATCATCTGCAGCCTTTCAGGTAGTGAGGATCTTTAAGAAGTAAATTCCTTCCTGCCCAAGATGATCGGTTTTCTCTGCAAGAAATGCCTTTTGACTAAGAACAGGTAACAGCAATTTGTTCTATCTGTTAGAACTGTAAACTTGCAGGAACTTATCTGAGACTTCACTATTTGTTCTGCTCATGAGAAGAAACGGGCTTCTCTCTGTAATTTCTGATCAGGATCTTAGCACCAAGTAGCAAATTTAATAATTTGTATCCACCTCCCTTCTAAGCTCATTTAAAAATATTAGGTGCAGGCTCTTCTGCTAGCCCTTTGTTCATCTTTACCCCATAACCATGCTGTCTGGATTATTGTAACCTTATAATAAGTCTCAAAATCAGAAGTGTTACTTCTCCAACTTAGAGAAAGTCGCTTTTCAAAGTTGTTTTGGCTATACTGGGTCTTAGGCATTTCCATGCGAATTTTGGAATCAGTTTGTTAGTTTTTGCAAGAAATTTGGATGTGGGGGAGGAATATGGTCACCTTCGCAATACTGATTTGTCCAGTCCATGAGCATGGTATATGTCTCCATTTGTTTAGGTCTGCTTTATTTTCTCTCAGCAGTGGTTTGTGGTTTTTAGTGTACAGGTCTTTCTCATCTTTTGTCACATTTATCCATAAGTGGTTCATACATTTTGATGCTATTGCAAATGATACATATATTTTAAAATTCCAACCAATTGCTAATGGATAGAGATACAATTGATTTTCATGGACTGATGTTTTGTCTATGGCGATCAACCTTTATATGAACATCTGATGTTCAAAATAAGTGTAAGAGCAATGCAGTTGAGATCATCTTTCAACAAATTGTACTGGGACGATTGGATATCCATATGCAAAAATCCTCAAACCAAGCCAATACGGAACTTTAAATCCGCACTTTGTATTATATAAAAAATTAACTCAAAATGATTCACAGACAGAAATGTAAAATCTTAAGGCTATAAAACATCTAGAAGTAAGACCTTGAGTTAGCAAAGATTTCTTAGAGAGGACACTGAAAGCATAATACATAAAAGAAAGAAACTGAACTTCATTAAAATGAAAACTTTCTGTTCTTCATCAGACACTGTTAAGAGAATGAAAGGACAAGCCACAGACTCTGAGAAAATATTTGCAGATCATATTTGATAAAGGTCTTGTGTCCCAAATATATAAAGAACTTTTGAAATTCAATAATAATTCAACAACTCAATTTTTAAAAGAGCAAAAGGTGTAACCAGACGCTTTACCAAATAAGATGTATTTGATGGCAAATAAGCAAATGGAAAGATGCTCAACATCACCGGTTATTAGGAAAATGCAAATTTAAAACTATGAGAAAAAAATACGAGAGTCCACTACACACCTATTAGAATGGATACAATTAGAGACTGACCAACCACACACACACACACACACACACACACACACACAGTTTGGTAAACAAATGAGGTGATTAAATGTGTTAACTTTATTGTGGTCATCGTTTCACAAGATGGACATATATTAAATCATCGTGTTGTGTATCTTAAGCTTACACAAGATTATACGTCAATTACATCTCAATAAAGCTGGAAAAAATTTTCCAAGGGGGAAAAAAGAAAATACACAGGCCCTACCAAGTGCTGACAAGGATGTGGAGAAACTGGAATTCACACATCGCTGGTGTCATGTCATATGACACACATGTCATATGATTCAGCCGTTTTGCGCCCATTGTCTCCACCCAAAAGAAATCCAAACCTGTGTCCGCACAAAACTGACATGTGAATGTTCATAACAGCTTTAAGCATAACAGCCCCAAACCAGAAACAGCCCAGACGTCCTGTAACAACCAAATGGATGAAGGAACGGTGTGATACCCATGCAATGAAATACTTCTCAGCAATAAAAAGGAATGAACTATTAATACAAGTTATAAGATGGAGAGAGAATTCTCAGAACAATTCCCGTGGCTGAAAGTAGCCAGACAAGAAAGAGTACGTTTTGTATGACTTCATTTACGTAACATTCTAGAAATGACAGCAAGTCAAGAGCGACGGAAATCCCAGGGAGGTGGCCTGGGGGATAGGGCTGGGTGGGAGGTAAGGGTTACTCAGGACAAGAGGAAATTTTGGTAGTGAGGGGTATGTTTACCTTCATGATCATGATGGTTTCATGAGTGGAGACATTTACCTCGAAACGTATCAAATCACGTAATTAAATGTATGAAGTTTATGATCTATTACATCTCGCCCAACCCGCTCAGGAAACTACTAAGGAACACGAGTTGCTGCTGAACAGCAGCAGTACCTTTGTGAGGTCAAAAACGAGGCTGTCGTGATGGGCTTTGGAGGCCCTGTCTGCCGGGTTCTCTGCACCTCCTGGGCTCTGAGTAAAGCTCATGTCACTTTCACACTGTGCTGGTCCAGCTGCCCTAGTCGCTGGCTACGGGGCACGCCGGCTAGGGAGATGAGAGGAACTGATAGATTCTCAGACGCGGCGCAGGGAATCCATAGTCTCAAGAAAATAAAAGTTAAGGAAACATGGCAGAGCTACCGAGATCACACCAGACCAGCTGGCGGCCACTGTGGATGGAACCTCTGGGCAAGGCCTGGGTAGGCAGACTGGCCCGACTGGATGTAAAGTATTGGGAGTCTTGCCTTAAAACACGCCCCTCCCACCGCAACCCCCCCACAACATGGGGTGAACTAACTCTTGGAGAATCTATGAATGGGCTTTAATGGGTCCCCGGCCCCCAAATTAGATCATGTGCATTCATGCATTTTTCTGGGGAGAGGGTTCCTGGCTTTCATCGGACACTGCGAAGCTCCCTGACTGTTAAGAAGCGCCAACAAGGGTAAAGCCAGCCCATCTCTCCCTTCTCCTCCCTTCTCTCTAGCTCCCCGGGAAGAAAACCGATGAGTCAGTACTTCGGTTCTTCCTGCCGAGATTCCATCTACGCGACCTACGTTCGTCTGGAATACACGAGCCACCACTGACTTGACTCCTTCCCCTTGCCGGAGCGCGCCCTCCGCCAGCCCCAGGGCGTCGGCGCCCTCGCACGGCTTCCTGCGGCTCAAGCA
This sequence comes from Lontra canadensis, assembly GCF_010015895.1. Classification (NCBI taxonomy): domain Eukaryota; kingdom Metazoa; phylum Chordata; class Mammalia; order Carnivora; family Mustelidae; genus Lontra; species Lontra canadensis. The sequence goes on along the minus strand of NW_022631070.1, from coordinate 5,667,205 downwards.
TGTGGAGCGGCTCCCGGTGCCTCCCGAGTGCAACCTGCCCAACACGTTTTCTTCCCCAGAGACGCAGTCTCTACCGCGTCCTGTCCTGCCGCCACCCACTCGTATTATTTGCTTTTGTTCGAGGGTAGAGACCGGGTCGTTTTCCGCGCACCCCCGCGGGCACTGCTCGCGGTGCGGCAAGTGCGCGGCTTTCCCGGCGGGGCTCGGAGAACCGCCTTCACGCGTTTCTCGAATTTGCTGTGAAACAACCATCCCACCCCATCCCCGGAGCCCCCGGAGCCCCCGAAGTGCAAACGCAGCTTCTTCCCTTTGCCTCGCGAATGGGGAAGGCGTGGGATTCAAAGCGCGGTAGCCGGTCCGCCTGCCCCGCGTGAGCCCGCGAGCTGGGGCCGGTCGGCGGTCGGCGCTGCCCTCCCGACCGCCGCCTGCAGGTGTCCCCGTCCCCTCTCCCCGCGGGCGCTGCGCCCCTTTCGCCGGCACCGAGTGGCGGCCGGGGAGGTGCGGCGCTCGCTGCCCCCCGCCCCCCGCCCCCCGCCCCGCCAGGGGCGCGCGCCTCTCCCTACCCGGCGTCGCGGGCTGGAGCAGCAGCAGCAGCAGCGACAGCAGCAGCGGCAGCGCGGGGAGCGCGCGGACCCTGCAGCCCGAGGGCGGCCGCGGGGCCATGGCCGGACGCTGGGCCGCTGTCCCGCCCGCCGGGCCCTGGGCTCGCAGCGGCCGGGACGCCCCGCCGGCCGCGCGGGCAGACGCCGGACCGTCCCGGAGGAGGTGGCGGGCGCAGCTGCCGGGACCCGCCGCCCCGCGAGTGGCATTCGCTTTCGCTTTTGCTTTAGCCCCCGGAGGGCCGGGGAGAGGTGAGGAGCCGCGACGTGACTCAGCATCCCCACCCCCTCCTCTAGAAAGCCCCGGCCGCCGCCGTGCCCCCCGCGCAGCCGCCCGCGTCCCCCGAGCGCCGCTGGCTGCGCGGGGCGGGGACCGTCCCCTGCCGGGACCTGGGTCCTCCCCCTCCGCCTGTCTCCTCGCCCCTGGGGACCCCAGAAGTCCGTTTGGTCTTGTGTCTCGTGGCAGAGGGAGTCGGCGCCGTCGGGAAGCGAACGCTTATCAGGGAGCGCGGCTGGTGGGCGTTCGCAGCTGGTTTCGGCGGCGCCGGTCACTTCCCGCGCGCGTCCCCGCCGGTCGCTCCGACCTCAGTGTAACAAGTGTCCCGGCTCTGCCCGGCAGGCGGGCGAGTGGCCCTGGGCTCCGCGGCTGCTCCGGTCCCGGTGGCCGCGGCGGTGTCGCCGCGCTGTGGCTGTCGGGTGTCCTGCCCCCTGTGCCACCTGCTCATGCCTCCTGCGTCTCTGGCACCAGCACTTTGTCTGAATCCGGTCGCGAATTTCTTCCCCCAAGAAAATGTCAGACAGTTGAAGGGGGCGTGGGAGGCAGGAGCAGGTTGAAGGCCTCCTCTCCGCGCCGTGGTGCTTCTCTTTAGATGAGTTCTACTCTGCCGTCTTCCTCTTTTGCAAGTGGGTTTTTAATATTTTTCCTTCCTTCCTTCCTTCCTTCCTTCCTTCCTCCCCCTTCCTTCCTTCCTTCCTTCCTTCCTTCCTTCCTTCCTTCCTTCCTTCCTTCCTTCCTTCCTTCCTCCTCTTTCCTTCCTTCCTTCCTTCCTTCCTTCCGTTCTTTCGTTCTTTCTTTCTTGGGACCTCAAGTGAAGCCTGACGTTATTAGAGACCCGTCTGTGATGAGAGAGCTCTGGGCGCCCAGTCAGAAATTCCCGGTTACAGGAGGAAATTAGGCAAGACGAGCCATCCCTGGGCTGCAGTCTCTTTCCCCAGTGGTGACACCCAGAATCACAACAATATAGTGTCACAACCAGGAAATTGACCTTCATGAAGATCCTCAGGCCTTCAGCAAATTTTGTGGGCTTTCCACGCACTCACTCACTTCCGTATTTAGCTCTGCAGAGGTTTGTCACACACGGATCCGTCGGTGACCACACTGTCAAGACTGGGCATAGGACCTTCTCGAGGATCCCTCCTTCTCCTCTGTTACAGCCACAGTGGCCTTCCTCTCTCAGCCTGGCTCTACACCCTGACAACTGCAGACCTATGCTCCATCTCTAGATTTGGTCCCTTGAAGAATGCTTGTAAGTGAAATTGTGCAGTTTGTAACCTTTAGAGGTGGACTTTTTTCTCCCAGTGAAATCCCCTGGAGATCCCTTGGGGGCTGTCCTGTCAGTGGTTTGTTCCATTTATAAGGAACACGGATAGTTTCTTTTTCTAAAATGTAGGCATCTCTGCCATCTACACTCCAGTAACCCCCTGCTTTTAGTTTCCTAGACCTATTGTAACAAAGTACCCAATAGTGCAATTGCAGCATCATAGGGAAGCTCTATTTTTAATTTCTTAAGGAATCTGCACACTGTTTTCCGAAGTGGCTACACCGACTTGCATTCCCACTAACAGTGTAAGAGGGTTCCCCTTTCTCCACATCCTCTCCAACACACGTTTTTTCCTGTCCTGTTGATAAACAATCCTAAAATTTGTATGGAACCAGAAAAGACCCTGAATTGCTAAGGAAATGTTGAAAAAGAAAAACAAAACTGGGGGCATCATGTTGCCTGATTTCAAATTTTACTACAAAGCTGTGATCACCAAGACAGCATGGTACTGGCACAGAGACCAGTGGAACAGAGTAAAGAGTCCAGATATGGACCCTCAACTCTATGGTCAAATAATCTTCGACCAAGCAGGAAAAAATATACAGTGGAAAAAAGACAGTCTCTTCAAGAAATGGTGCTGGAGAAATTGGACAGCTATGTGTAGAAAAATGAAACTCAACTATTCTCTCATACCATACACAAAGATAAACTTGAAATGGATGAAAGACCTTAACGTGAGGCAGGAATCTATCAAAATCCTAGGGGAGAACATAGGCAGTAACCTCTTTGTCATAGGCCACAGCAACTTCTTTCAAGATATGTCTCCAAAGGCAAAGGAAACAAAAGCGAAAATGAATTTTTGGGATTTCGTCAAGATCAAAAGCTTCTGCACAGCAAAGGAAACAGTCAACAAAACAAAAAGGCAACCCACGGAATAGGAGAAGATATTTGCAAATGACACTACAAAGGGCTGATATCCAAGATTTATAAAGAACTTCTCAAACTCAACACCTAAAATACAGATAATCATGTCAAAAAATGGGCAGAAGACATGAACAGACACTTCTCCAAAGAACACATTCAAATGGCTATCAGACACATGAAAAAATGTTCATCATCATTAGCCATCAGGGAGATTCAAATCAAAACCACATTGAGATACCACCTGACACCAGTTATAATTGCCAAAATCAACAGGTAGTTTATTGTTTAATTGATTTTGAAGCAGTATTCTCTCCAGTTCTGTATTTTATTGACCAGGTATCTCTTTTCTTAGCACTTGTACACACAGAAAAGATAACAATGAATGGATGCTACGCAGATAAAACAACAGCATTGAATAGTTCTCAGACCTCTTCAAGTCTTCAAGAAAAGCTGAATTACATTCCCCCGGACACACACTTGTTAAATACCACTGTTTCCCCTGTTATTTTGTCAATAACCTGCCTGCTCCTCCCCGGCAGGAGTCCTGTGGATATCTGCTTTTGAGCATATGGGTGAGAATTCTGATGCTGAAGGGATATATATATATATATATATATATATATATATATATGTGTGTGTGTATATATAT
>NW_022631070.1:5564910-5663092 GCF_010015895.1 Lontra canadensis | reverse complement strand
ATATATATACACACACATATATATATATATATATATATATATATATATCTCAAGACCATGATGAGCAATTCCCTTACACCTGTAAGAATAGCTGTTTCCATCTTCAGACTAGCTATTATCAAAGGACAAGAAATAACAAGTGTTGGTGAAGATGTGGAGAAGTAGGAACCCTTGTGCACAGTTGCTGGGAACATAAACTGGTGCAGCTGGCATGCAGAACAGTATGAAGCTTCTTTTAAAAATTAAAAATATGGGACGCCTCGGTGGCTCAGTGGGTTAAAGCCTCTGTCTTTGGCTCAGGTCATGATCTCAGGGTCCTGGGATCGAGCCCTACATCGGGCTCTCTGCCCAGAGGTGAGCCTGCTTCCTCCTCTCTCTCTCTCTGCCTGTCTCTCTGCCTACTTGTGATCTCTGTCAAATAAATAAATAAAATCTTTAAAAAAAATTAAAAATAGAAGTGCCATAAGATCCAGCCATTCCACTTCTGGGTATTTATCCAAAGAAAACAAAAACACTAACTGGAAAAAGACACCTGCTCCCCCATCTTCACTGCAACATTATTTATAATAGCCAAGATATATCAACAACCTGAGTGTCCTCTGATGGATGAGTGGATAAGGAAATTGTCTACCACACACACACACACACACACACACACACGAATATTATTCAGCGATAAAAAGGGGAATGAAATCTTGCTATTTGTGACAACATGAATGCACCTCAAGGGCATTGTGCTTAGGGAAATGATAGAGAAAGACAAATAATGTATGAGCTTTCTTATCTATGGAAACTAGAAAGTAAAAAAAAAGAAAGAAAGAAAAGAAATTTGATACAAAAACACTATTTGAAACCACAGCCCTGGGGCCCATCTTGATGGATAAAAAGTAACATTATTTGTATGAAAAGACATTATAGAAGAAAAATGGAATATAAAATAGTATTCTGAAGACAAAGTAATTGCTTGTTACTATGCAGAACACTTGTGTGTACATTAGTAAACACAGATTATATGGGATGTTGTAAAATACACATAGAAAGAAAAAGAAGGGTAAGGTGGACCGAGAATGCTTTATGGGGGAAGGTGCCACTTTAGGTATGTTCTCATTGAGAAGATGACATTTGAGCCAAGACATGAAGGAGACAAGGGCATTTGGCAGGTGGATAACTGGGGGGAGGAGGAATGTTCTAGACAGAGTAGACAGCCCATATGGGCACCCAAAGGCAGGATTGGTATGCTTGGTGAGTTCCAGAGCCTGGCTGGCGGGAGAACAGTGAGCAAGGGGAGAGTATTAGGGGAAGAAATTGGAGGTATCATGGAACAAGGCTATGTGGGGTCTCTGTAAGGACTTTGGCTTTTACCCCGTGTGAAACGGGGAGCCATTGTATGGTTGTAAAAACAGGAGTGAGGCATTTGGACTTGTTTCTTTAAAGGATCACTCTGCCTCCTGTGTGGAGAATAGACAGAGGGCTGGTGGGAGCCAGGAGGCCGGTTAGAGGGCCCCCGCAGTGGTCTACATAATAAGTATGTAAGGAAAGAAAGAAACAGTAAAAAGTTTAAAAAATGAAATTAAATTTCATCATTTCTGCCTCCTTCAGTGGCTCTCCACAGACTTGAGTATAAAATCCAAACTCCCCAGTGTGGTGATGAGTGGAAGATTCCTGGTCTGGTCCCTTCTTCCTCTCACTCACATCGTGTCTCTTATTACTGCTGTACTCGTTTTAATCACAAGCATGTCGAGCCTTTGTACTGTCCCCTTTCCTGGGAATATCTCTCTCTACATCTACTATAATTTGCCTGCTCTTTACAATACAGCTCAAGATCCTCCTTTAGAAAACAATCCTTGACCCCCTTTCCCCGTGTGGGGTCAGCCCCTCTGTGTGCATGCTCTTTATCCCACTGTGTTGTAATGATCTCTTTGTTTATTCTGGTTTTTACTAGTGGCTTTCCAACTTGGTGGACCCAGACCTGTTTTTCCTACCACAACTCCAGCACACATGGATACAGGTTTATTCTTTGTAAACTACCTAAGATGGTTGTACAGAAGGGTGTCAGCTAAAAATGTTAAGGTCAAGTTAGGAGTTGAGGGTGTTGAGAGAAATACTAGAACTATCTATGATACTAAGCCAGAGCCATCTGTCAAGGCAAGGTGCCAGAGCACCAGGAAGGTAGACAGGGAGGCTCCATGAGCAGATGGTAAGAGAAATTCCACCCTAGGTAAGTTCCAACAGCTGGAACCAATGTTCCCAGTGTTCCCACTATCACTTTTGACATCGAGACTACACCCAACTAAGTGATAAACTCATAAAGTGAACTGCCCCAAGATAATTCAGCTTCATCTCCCACTCCCAATTACTCCATGAGAATCCCCTACTGACCCTCATCTACCTAGGAGCCCAACTTATCCTTCCCCCGTGGGGTTCTTGATGGTCTCCCTGTTCTCTTCCACTCCCAAACCCTCACCTACCTTCCTGATCTTATCTCCTTCGGAAGAGAACTTGGAAAAAGAGAAGAACCTTTAAAGAATCTCCTGCTTTCAGCTTTGTTTTTTTGATTCATCCCTAAATAGGATAAAACCAAGGAAGAAAAGGAGAGAGCCTGAGGGTTTCAGGACTGAAAGCCCAGGACTTTTCTGGGAATCTCAAACCCAAATGCCTAGAAGGGCCAGACAGCAAGGTTGGTGGGTAGGAGACAAGACAGAGTGGGAAGAAAGTCCTTGTAGACTGTGAGGAGGCAATGTGTGGCCAGTGCCACCAGATTTTTAATTTTTGAAGAAACTTTAAAAATATAGATCCTTCTGTGAAATCTTCCAGTTTACAAATAGTGAATGTTGTCTTAGAAAAAAAAAAAAAATCAAAACACCACAGAAGTCAAACAAAGCCCTTCTACAGGTTTTGCAACATCTAATATATAGTAATCTTTTTATTCAGACAACTATTTTTTTAAGATTTTATTTATTTATTTCACACACACACACACACACACACACATCAAAAGTAGGCAGAGAGGCAGGCAGAGAGAGAGAGGGGGAAGCAGGGTCCCTGCCAAGCAGAGAGCCCAATGCGGGGCTTGATCCCAGGAGCCTAAGACCATGACCTGAGCTGAAGGCAGAGTCTTAAAACCCTCCGAGCCACTCAGGCACCCCGATTCAGACAACTATTCAAAGTGTTTCCCAGGCTTCCCTGGGTGGCTCAGTTGGTTAAGCATTGGAGTTTCCATTTTGATTTTGGCTCAGGTCATATTAGGGTTGTGAGATCAAGCCCCATGGCAGGCTTCATGCTGGGTGTGGTGTCTGCTTAAGATTCTCTCTCTCGGGGCACCTGGGTGGCTCAGTGGGCTAAGCCTCTGCCTTCGGCTCAGGTCATGGTCCCAGGGTTCTGGGATCGAGCCCCGCATCGGGCTCCCTGCTCAGCGGGGAGCCTGCTTCCCTTCCTCTCTCTCTGTCTGCCTCTCTGCCTACTTGTGATCTCTGTCAAATAAATAAACAAAATCTTAAAAAAAAAAAAAAATAAAAAAGATTCTCTCTCTCACTCCCGTCTGCTCCTTCCCTCCTCCCTCTCTAAAAATAAAAATAAAATAAAATAAGAGCATTTCTCTTCCTTTACCGTGTTAGAAATCAGGAATAGTAATTTACTGACATGAGTTTGAGTCATGAGTTTTGAAATCTTAGATCCATGACCAATCACAATAGGTAAACTACCACCTCTTGGAACATTTTGCAAAAAGTGTGTGTGTGTGTGTGTGTGTGTGTGTGTATTTTTTGTATGAAGGATCCATAATTTTCATCAGCTTTTTCAAAAAAATCCTTGACCTAACCAGTTAAGAATAAAATGTCTACAAATTATAAACATTGTAATTTTTTAAATGTGAGAATTTACTGATTTTGTGTTGAAACATAAGCTATTTATGATCTTAAAATTACTTTATTTCTCTGGGGTTAGAATTGTGGTTAGAGTCATCTCTCTCTTTTCCTCCAAGTGATTTCTACAGCTATGTCATAAACAATGTGTTAAAAACCATGAGAGACTATGGACCCAGGGAAACAAACTGAGGGTTTCAGAGGGGAGGGGGGAACAAGGTGATGAGTATTGAGGAAGGCATGTGTTGTGATGAGCACCGGGTGTTATAAGTAACTAATGAATCATTGAACACTATATGAAGAACTAATAATGTACTATACAGTGACCAACTGAGCATAATAATTTTAAAAATCCTAATAATTGTGAAGATTGGAAAAAATCCAAATGTCCATTAATGGGAAATGAGTGGATGGATGGATATGTAACATGCATGCAAGAAAATACCATCCAGTCATAAAAATTTTTTTTGGTCTCTTTTTTTTTGTTAAAGATTTTATTCATTTATTTGAGAGAGAGAGAGAGTGAGATAAAGAGTGTGAGAGAGCATGAGCAGGGGTGGGGGTGGGGCAGAGAGAGAAGTGGGCTCCATCCCAGGACTCTCAGATCATGACCTGAGCCTAAGACAGACGCTTAACCGACTGAGCCATCCAGGCGTCCCTCTTTTTTATTCTTAAAGCATAAGTGACATACAAGATACTGTTTGTTTCAGGTGTATGTCAAAATCATTTGATATTTTTCTACATTATGAAATGGTTCCCATGGTAAGTGTAGTTACCCGGTCACCATACAAAGTTATCACAATACTGAATATACTCCCTGTGTGTACATTACATCCCCATGACTTATTTACCTAATAACCAGAAGTTTGTACCTTTTAATCAATATCCTTCAACTTTTTTCCCCATTTCTTCACCCCCCCGTTTCCTCTGGTAAGGTGTTTCCTGTGTCTATGAGTCTGTTTCCATTTTGTTTTGTTCATTTGCTTCTTTTGTTTTTTCGGTTCCCCCATATAAATTAAATCACATGGTCTTTGTCTTTGTCGGACTCCCTCTGACTTCACTGGAGGGCATAATATCTTCTAGTCCCATTCACGTTTTTGCAAATGGCAAGATCTCTTTCTTTTCTACGGCTGAGTAATATTCGATTGTGTACATATACAACAAATTATTCATCCACAGATGGACACTTAGCTTGTTTACATATCTTGGCTATTGTAAATAATGCTGCTGTGAACATGGGGGTACATACGTCTCTGTGAACTCGTGTTTTCATTTTCTTCACGTGAATACCAGGACAAGGAGTTCCTCGAATTCTGATAGTTCTAGTTTTAATTTTTGAGGAACCTCCACGCTGTTTTCCAAAGTGGCTGCACCAGTTTGCATTCCCACCAAAACAGTGTAGGAGGCTCCCCTTTCGCCACAGCCTCGCCACACCTGTTGTTTCTTGTGTTGTTGATTTTAGTCATTCTGCCAGGTGTGAGGTGGTATCTCATTGTGGTTTTTATTTGCATTTTCCTGATGATGAATGATATTGATCATCTCTTCATGTGTCTTTTGGCTATCTAGATGTCTTCTGTTCATGTCTTCTGCCCATTTTTTATTGTTTTTTTTTATATTAAGTTGTGTAAGATCTTTATATTTTTTGAATATTAATCTCCTTTTTAAAAGTTTTGAACCATGTTGTATCATCTACTTTAAAAATTTAAAAATTCTCATGAGAACATTAAACATCTTATTTTTAAAGTAGTACTTTTAATTCATGGATGATTTTTAAAAATTAAAACATGGCAAGCCAACAGCTATAATGCAATTTTCCAGGTATGCTTTTCAATGAAAGTTTACTTTGACCATTTTATTAGGAAGATGTTTAGTATAAAGTAGCTGGTTTTTTTTTTTTTTAAGATTTTATTTATTTGTTAGAGAGAGAAAGAGCATGTGGGAGCACAGGCAGACAGAGTGTCAGGCAGAGGCAGAGGGAGAAGCAGGCTCCCCGCTGAGCAAGAAGCCTGATGTGGGACTCAATCCCAGGACCCTGGCATCATGACCTGAGCCAAAGGCAGCTGCTCAACCAACTGAGCCACCCAGGCGTCCCTAAAGTAGCTGTTTTAAAAGATTTTATTTATTTGTTTATTTATTTGTCAGAGAGAGAGAGAGTGCACAAGCAGGAAGAGGCAGAGAGAACAGCAGGCTCCTCGCTGAGCAAGGAGCCCAATGTGGGACTTGATCCCAGGACCCTGGGATCATGACCTGAGCCTAAGGCAGTGGCCCAACCAACTGAGCCACCCAGGCATCCCTAAAGTAGCTGTTTTAAATAAATAATATACCTAAAGTAAACAGGCTTCTAAAATGAAAATGTTTCCAACAAAATGAAAATATAAAATGTTTCCAAAATAATTAACTAATAAGAGATTTAAAGTCTAACATGCTGGTAGACTGGGAGACTCATTTAGGCAAGACTGTTGCATACCTAAAAGATAGTTCATACGTTCCAGATACTCTCTTTACACACTCTTCCAAAACAAATGGGACAATTTTTGTTTGCTGTTTTAGTTGCGAAAGAAATTTGAAAACAGAGATGTGCTTTATACCTCGTGATTCATTTCGAACAGCCTTAAAAGGAGGGGATATGCCTTTTTTACTCTTTCTCCTCCTTTCTAGCAGAAATGCAGACATAATGACTGGAGCTCCAGCAGTCCTATTGGACCACAAGGATTCCTGATAATCCAAGCACAAACCACCTATATAGTAGAACAAGATAGAAAAGTCTGGGTCCCTGACACCAGGGACATCAGCCTGGACTATCTTCCTTTGACCTCTTGAATTTGAGAGATATTAAATACCTATCTAATTTGTCATGATTATTTTTGGTTTCTCTCTTACTAACAACTAAATGTTATTGTAACAACACACTTAAAAAGAGAAATTACATTTCAAATAGACTTGTGTTTTTTCCCCTTATAGATTTTCCTTTTATTAGCCATGTTATTTTCATTTCTGCAATGGAAAAATATATAATATACTCATTATTTTCATCAATTTTGAGGTACTATTAAGCCTGTTCTCACATCTTCATTAGTGGCTTAGAATGAATTTTGTTATATTTCATTTATAAAATGCATACAATTATGGTGTACTTTTAAAGAAAAAGAGGCCAGTTATTTTTTTTCTTTTTTAAAAAAATTATTTTTATTAACAGATAATGTATTATTTGCCCCAGGGGTACAAGTCTGTGAATCACAGCACTCACCATAGCACATACCCTCCCCAATGCCCATCACCCAGCCACCCTATCTTCCTACTCCCCCACCCCCCAGCAACCCTCAGTTTGTTTTGTGAGATTAAGAGTCTTATGGTTTGGCTCCCTCACAGTCCCCTGCCCTGCCTCTCAAATTCCTCATATCAGGGAGATCATATGGTAATTGTCTTTCACTGATTGACTTATTTCGCTCAGCATAATACCCTCTAGTTCCATCCATGTCGTTGCAAATGGCAAGATTTCATTTCTTTTGATGGCCGCATAGTATCCCATTGTGTGTGTGTGTGTGTGTGTGTGTGTGTGTGTGTGTGTACCACGTCTTTTTTTTTTTTTTTAAGATTTTTCATTTATTTATTTGACAGAGAGAGAGAGAGAGATCACAAGTAGGCAGAGAGAGAGGAAGGGAAGCAGGGTCCCTGCCTAGCAGCCCAATGTGGGGCTCAATCCCAGGACCCTGGGATCATGGCCTGAGCCGAAGGCAGAGGCTTTAACCCACTGAGCCACTCAGGTGCCCCTATGCCACGTCTTCTTTATCCATTCATCTATTGATGGACATCTAGGTTCTTTCCATAGTGTGGCTATTGTAGATTTTGCTTCTATAAACATTGGGTTGCATGTGCCCCTTCAGATCCCTACATTTGTATCTTTAGGGCAAATACCTAAGAGAGCGATTGCTGGGTCATAGGATAGCTCTATTTTCAACTCAACACCCAAAGAACAAATAATCCAATCAAGAAATGGGCAGGAGACATGAACAGATATTTCTTCAAAGAAGACATCCAGATGGAGAAAGGAGGAATAAGAAAAAATATATATATTTTTAAAAATTACATATATGTATATGTAATTAAACTGGTGAATAAAACAGAGCCACCCACTTGATTTTGGGTGTATTCTGGTCTCTTAGAATAAACTACCTCCCAAAATATGAAAGAAGAAAGAAAAACTTATATATATACCAAAACAAGGGTAAACATGATGAAGGAATGGAATATGACTGTAAAGATGAAAATTTGAAAATTTAAAAAGATTCTAAAAAAGGAGTTGATAAGTTATTGGAAAAAAAAAGAGGAGAGGATGTGATCAGTCTGGAGCTAGATTTAGGGCATCTTTTGATCTGTTAAAAGAAATTATATCCCAATATTTTAAAGTAAAAAAAAAACTATATACAAAAATAAGGTTAAATACAATGAAGGGATAAAATATGACTATAACAATGAAAATTTAAAAAGATTTTTTATTGATAAGATAAAATAGTTAAAAATGTTAAAAGAGGAAAGAGGAAAAGTAAAAAAAAATAGAATAAGAAAAAATACAATTAAAAAAATTTAACTTTGCAAGACTAAAGGATCATGGGAAAAAAGCCATGAATTCTATGCCTTGCTTTCCCCTACCTCTGGAGTCCTGCTGTTCTCGTTGATCTGTGAACTTGGTCTTGGCTGGATGTTCTTGCTGATCTTCTGGGGGAGGGACCTGTTGTAGTGATTCTCAAATGTCTTTGCAGGCGGAACCGCACTGCCCTTGCCAGGGGCCAGGCTAAGTCATCTGCTCAGGTTCGCCCTCGGAGCTTTTGTTCCCTGAGCGCTTTCCGTAGAGCTTTGGAGGACGGGAATGAAGATGGCGGCGCCCAGTCTCCGGCCAGAGGACCGAGCCCCACTCCTCAGTGCGCCCTCAAAGAAAAGCAGTCAGTCCCTCCCCTCTCCCTGGTCTCCAGCTGTGCTCCGAGCTCACCTGGCCTGTGACCGAGCGTTTCTATCTCTGGTGCACAGCCCTGTTTGGAGTCTCCAAACCCAGCAGATTCCTGCCGCATGCTCCTTTGCTACTACTCCCAGAGGAGGAATGGGGATAATTATACGATTTGTTAATATACCAGTATTGGTTTATTTTTATTTAAATCCTTTTGAAATTGAGATATACAACATTTTTGCTACAAAGTAGGTAAAAATTAGTGGGCTAGAAATCTAACTAGGATTTTGTCTGAGTGTGTGATGCACTTTGATTTACTTTTCTAATGTCATCATCTAAGTTTCCACTGTCCATCCTTGGAGGAAATCAAGTAACCATTTCTTGAGACTTTCGTACTTCCTGCTTCCTGAAAATTTCCCAAGACCATCAGGGGCTTAATTCAAAGGCAGTGGGTTTTGCGTACAAAAACCAGAGGCAGAGAATTAAAAAAAATTTTTTTTTGTATTGTTGTCACATAGCTTCAGATGAACAACATAGTGATTGGACAAGTCTGTGCCTTAGTGGCTGTGAGGCTGACTGCAAGTGTAGCTGCTGTCACCATACAATGTTATAAAACCATTGACTTACTTCTTATGCTGCAGAGGCAGAGAATTTGAGAGGATAATTAGTTCCCTACTTCTGTTCCTTCTGATGTTATCATATAAGGTCACGGTTGAAAATAATTTCAGCATGGTCTGATCTGCCCATGGCCATCTCTGTCTATTACTATCATGATGATGACTGCTGGGACGAAGCTCCGTCATCATCCGTCCATACACTCTCTTGTATTGTTTGGGCTAGAAGCCTGGGTATTACATTTCTTAACCTCTCTTGCCCACTGAGTCCAGTTAGGTTCTGCCCAGTGGTACAAGATTGTAAATCGGAGGAATGCTTGGGTCATTTTGCTCGTGGAAACCAATTCAGAAGGAATATAGAATTCCAGGCACCCCTACCATCAGCAGTGGTGGCCCTAACAGCAGGAGTAGTGTAGGAGTAGTGGCAAGCATGTGCGCATGGGCTCTGGCTAATACCTTCTGTAACTCCAGTCCTAGGGACAGTAACTGAACCATGGGTAACCCACCTTCTGCTGTGCTAAGTATTCCAAAACTCTTGCAAACAAGTCCCTGTATTAAATCTCCTGTGTCTGAAATCCATAGAGACCTTCGATTCTCCAGGCTGGATACTGACTGATGCACGTTGCAAAGCTAACTGCCTTGTTTGCTGTGCTAGGTCCAGCCATTGCCATAAATATCTGATGCCCAGCTTGGGGCATGGGTCCCTGGTACAGATTCCCTCATGGGTATGTGGGAGCTTGTGCTGTGTATTCCCATACGCATACTTCGTTTTGATCATCTTAACATAGTAGAGAAGTTTTCTATACACACTGAACTCCACAAGAGAAAACATCCAGCTTCCTCTTTCCAGAAAGCTCCTTTAGAAATATATGTTCCATCTATCAGCAATTCTACAAGCTGAACAGGTTGGGAGGGAAGCCTTTCTCAACTGATTAGCAGTCTTGTCATAGACTTTCCCAGGGTCAGAGTTGAGGCTTTGCCTCATCTTTGCACAACAAAGGGGACATCGGCTCAAAATGGGGAAGAGGAGCTCTGTTCAAAGGCAACCAGCAATATCCATCCAGGGAAGAGATTGAGTCCAAAGCTTAAATAAATTTAAACCCCACCTCCCCAGACACACTGCTAAATATGGGGAAACATGAATTTTGAGTTCCAAATGCCAACTTCCTTCCAGATAAACTGTTGATTTACAAGCCACTGTAACTGGAAGACTTCTATTCTGGGAAGGAAACCCATTTAAAGAGATTTCCACAAGTAGAATCTAAATGTCATCATTGTGGAATTCAGTGTGCAGTGAGGACAACAATTTTGACCTAAAGTCAAGATGGAAGTATGTTCTTGCCTTTTTAAACAAAAGAAAAAGGAAAAAGAAGAAAAAAACCCCGATATCATTTAGCCATTAATTAAGGACTTTGAACTTAGACAAGTTAAGAACATGGGTCAGAATGCCTGTTTGACAAGAATAATATTTGGAAAATAATTAATGTGCTTTTCCATTTTGTCTTTCTGAGACCACGGTCTTTACTCTTGTTGGCCTGGGGTATCCAAATGCTTCGTGGGGAGTGGGGAGAGGAGAGTTTAGGATTGTTATAGGAGAAATACAAAGAAAGGACTAAGCAACCAAAGGTCACTGATTCTAAAATATACATTTTGCCCCACATTTTTAATATTTTTAAAAATAATTTATTTATTTGAGAGAGAGAGAGAGAGCAAGCGAATGTGTGTGATAGAGAGCACAAGTAGGGGAGTGGCAGAAGGAGAGAGAAAGAAGCAGGCTCCCTGCTGAGCAGGGAGCCAGCCCGATGCAGGGCTCAATCCCGGGACCCTGAGATCATGACCTGAGCCAAAGGCAGAGGCTTAACCCACTGAGCCACCCAGGTGTCCCCTAACATTTTTAAACATGCATTTTACAACCTACAGCTGTCATAGTTTTAGTGATTTTGCTCTTTCTTCCTCTCTCCCTATCTCTTTTTCTCTTTCTCTCTCTCTTTCTTGTACATAAAATAATGATGAGGCTTAAAATTGATAGCATCTTGGATTGAATGAAAAACAGTGATAGTTCCTGATATCCAGCACAAGATTAACATTTTTAGTTGAGATAGACTTTGTATAATGAATTTTGACAAACACATGCACCCAAACCCCTATCAAGTCATGGGCCATTTCCATCACCCCAGAAAGCTCCCTGGTGTCCCTTCCCAGTCAGTTCCCACACTAGTCCCTGCAACCTCTGTTCTGATTCCTTTTATCATAGATTAAATTGACCCATTCTGAAGTCATATAAGTAGAACCATACAGTGTGTGGTCTTTTATGTCCGGCTTCTTTTGCTCAGTATAATGGTTTTTAAAGTTTATTTTGTGTGTATCAGTAGTTTGTTTCTTTTTCTTGAGAGGGAGGATCGTTGTAATATGCAATCTGCTCATCTTTCTCCTGTTTGCTGATGGACATGAAGTTGTTTTCAGTTTTGGGCAACTATGAATAAAGCTGCTATGAACATTTTTGTATGGACATTTTTTGTGTGTATAAATATATGTACATATGTGTACACATGTAAGTGTATTGTGTATGTTACATATACATATCTTCATATAAATTATGTGTGCATACCTATATATTAACATATGTGTGTACATATGTATGTATATGTCTCCCTATATAAATTTGTATATATATAGCACATGTGTATATGTTTCTTTTAAAATTGTTCTAGGAGTAAAATTGCTGAGTTATATGGCAGGAGTGTATTCAAGCTTTTAAATGGCTGATCTTCATTCATTATTATTGTCACTAATGATGATGATAATTTTTATAGCCAACATTTATTGAATACTTTCTGGATAGCAAAGATATCAATTTTTTTGCATATAAACATTTTGTTCAGGCATCAAAGAAATTAATAACTACATTTTACCGATTAAGACATGGAACATTGGGGAGGATACATAAATTTTCCAAGGTCATTAGCTAGTTAGTGACAGAGTAGGTTTGAGCTTCCCAGCATGGCATTAAATGCTTTTTCTCATGTGCTTCACAAACTATCCAAAAGTTTAAGATTTTGGAGCAAAAGATTACATAGGTTTTTGGACAGGTTATGTTCTTTTTTTTTTTTTAAGATTTTATTTATTTATTTGAAAGAGAGTTAGAGAGAGAGAGAGTATGCAGGGAGCCCAATGCGGGGCTTGATCCCAGGACTCCAGGATCATGACCTCAGCCAAAGGCAGACACTTAACCACATAAGCCACCCAGGTGCCCCAGGTTATGTTCTTGAGAAAGAATTATCATCTGGTCTAGCATATTGCTACGTTTGATTGCTAGCTTTTTAGGGTTTTATATATGGAGTCCAGACACCTGGGGGGAATGTTTGCCCTTTTCTTGCCCCAGGAGATGGTGAGAAAGACAGAGAAAGAGGCAGGTGCATGATGGGGTCAGATGGGTGGGGCTCTGTGGAAAGAAGGATGACTGCTTTATGCAGTTCTGTTGGGACTTACATAAGATACACCTCTTAATCTGTCCCCACACCACCATGAGGCACAGCCATGTGGCCCCCTAGGCTGCCGTGTGTTCAGGAGGGAAGAGACTTTGTCATCATTGGGACACAAAAAATCATTGCAAGCCTGGCTGGGAAGGTTTCCATCTGGCTGAGTGTAGTGAGGGAAGCCTAGGTGGCTTAAGTGGGTCTCAGAATCCCCAGAATGATCTTGGAAGCCTGTTGGAACAGATAAATCTGGGTCAGTAAGGAAGGGCTATCAGGGATGGTGTTCAGACCTAAAAAAGTTAGGGGTACAACTTGTTACTGTTGCAGCTGCTGCTGAAAATTCCAGCTGGGCAATCAGTATCAGTATCTGGAGAAAGCAGAGGATGGATTTGGGGGTCTCTGATTCTTTCCCATGGCCGTGAAGCTGAATGAGCCTTACTTCTCCCCAGCCCTCTCTGCACTGCCATCTTTGGGCAGGAAGCAGAGAGAGAATGAGGATATTTGAGACACTGAGCATTTTTATTAAAGAGAGACTGAACATTGCCTACAGGAATTGTTCAAATTGGGGAGGATATTTTGTTTCCTTCATTTTAATTTTCCTGCCAACTAGTGGGTAAGGCCTGATTTGTTATCAATTAAATACAAAGCTACAATTTCTGTGCATCTCCGAAAGGTAGTGTATCAGTCAGAATCAGACAGGTCAGTATTCAGTGACAAACAGCCCTTACATAGTAGTGTCTTGTAACAACACAGGTTTGTTTCTTTTTCTTGCTACATTAATATCACAGTTTGCCCAAGACTCTGCTCTGGAATTTCACAACACAATCCAGGCCGACAGAGAAACTTCTGTCTGGAAATTTTCTGTGGTAAGGCATGTGCTCTCTCTTAAAGGTTCATTCAGCATGGTGATGACACATGATACACGTTACTTCTTCTTCTCTTTTTTTAAAGTAGGCTCCATGCCCAGTGTGGAGCCCAGTGTGGGGCTTGAACTCACGACCCTGAGATCAAGACGTGAGCTGAGATCAAGAGTCAGACACTTAACTGAGCCACCCAGGGAACCGCCCCCTTTTTAAAAATTCCAGTATAGTTGACATACAGTGTGATATTAGTTTCAGGTGTACCATATAGTGATTCAGCAGTTCTCTACATTATCAGTGTTCATCATGATCAGTATCTTCTTAATCCCTGTCACCTATTTGATCTAACTATTGTCTACACCACACCTTCTTTCCTTCTTTATCCATTCATCTATCAATGGACACTGGGCAGCTTCTATAATCTTCCTATTGTAAATAATGCTACAATAAACATAGGGGTGCATATATCTTTTCTAATTAGTGTTTTCATATTTGGGGGGGGTAAATTCCCAGTAGTGGAATTACTGGATTGTAGGGTAATCCTATTTTTCATTTTTTGAGGAAGCTGCATACTGTTTCTGCACTGTGGCTGCCCCAGTTTGCATTCCCACCAACAACGCACAAGGGTTCCTTTTGCCCCAGATGCTCATCAATACTTTTTGTTTCTTGTAATTTTGATTTTAACCATTCTGACAAGTGTGAGGTGGGATCTCATTGTGGTTCAGTTTGCATTTCCCTGATGATTAGTGATGTTGAACATCTTTTCTTGTGTCTCTTGGCCATGTGTATGTCTTTTTTGGAGAAATGTCTGTTCATATCTTCTGCCCATTTTTAAATTGGATTATTTGGTTTTTTGATGTTGAGGTGTATAAATTCTTTTGTATGTTTTAGATACTAACCCTTTTTGGGACATGTCATTTGCAAATATCTTTTCCTATTCAGTAGTTTGTCTTTTAGTTTTGTTGATTGTTTCCTTTGCTGTGCAGAAGCTTTTTATTTTGATATAGTCCCAACAGTTTATTTCTGCTTTTGTTTCCCTCGCCTCAGGAGATATCTCTAGAAAATGTTGCTATGGCCAACGTCAGATAAATGACTACCTGTGCTTTTTTCTAGGATTTTTATGGTTTCAGGTCTTACATTTAAGTTCTTAATCCATTGTGAGTTTACTTCTGTATGTGGTGTAAGAAAGTGGTCCAGTGTCATTCTTCTGCATGTAGCTGTCAAGTTTTCTCAACACCATTTATTGAAGAGACCATCCTTTTCCTTTTGCATATTCTTGCTTCCTTTGTTGAAGATTAATTGACCAGATAATCATGGGTTTTTTTTCTGGACTTTCTATTCAGTTCTGTTGATCTATGTGTCTGTTTTTGTGCCAACACCATACTGTTTTGATTGCCACAGATTTGTAGTATATCTTGAAATATATTGGGATACCTCCACTTTCGTTTTTCTTTTACAAGATTGCTTTGACTATTTGGTCTTTTGTGGTTCCATCAAATTTTAGGATTATATGTTCTAGTTCCATGAAAAGTGCTCTTGGTGGTGCCTGTGTGGGTTGGTCAGTGAAGTGTCCAACTCTTGATTTCAGTTCAGGTCATTATTTCGGGTCATGACATTGAGCCCTGTGTTGGGCTCCATGCTGGGTGCATGGAGCCTGCTTAAGGATTCTCTCTATCCCTCTCCTTCTGCTCCTCCCCTGGTGGTGTCTCTTTTTCCTCTCTTAAAAAAAAAAAAGAAAGATGCTGTTGGAATTTTGATAAAGATCTCATTAAATTAAGCTCATTGCTTTGGTTAGTATAGACATTTTAACAATCGTTCTTCCAATCCATAAGCATGGAATATATTTTCATTTGTTTGTGTCATTTTCAATTTATTTCATCAGTGTTCTGTAGTTTTCAGAGTGCGGGTCTCTCACCTCCTTCATTGGGTTTATTCCTAGATATTTTATTTTTTTTGGTGCATTGTAAATGGGACTATTTTCTTCATTTCTCTTTCTGCTACTTTGTTATTAGTGTATAGGAATGCAACAGATTTTTGTATATTGATTTTATATCCTGTCCCCTAAATGAATCCATTTATCGGCACTAGTAGTTTTTTTGTGGAGTCTTTAAGGTTTCCTATTTATAATATCATGTGATGTGCAAATAGTGAAAGTTTTACTTCTTCTTTACCAATTTAGATGCCTTTTATTTACTTTTTTTTTTTTTTTTTTTTTTTTTTTTTTTTTTGTCTGATTGGTGCGGTTAGGACTTCCAGTATTATGAAGAATAAAAATGTTAAGAGTGGACATCCTTGTTTTGTTCCCGACCTTAGGGGAAAAGTTCTCAGTTTTTCACCACTGAGTATCTGATGGTAGCCGTGGGGTTTTTATATATGGCCTTTATTATGTTGAGGTATGTTCCCTCTAAACTAACTGTTTTGGGTGTCTGGATGTTTTTTTTTTTTCCTGACTGGATGTTTTACTTTGCCAAATGCTTTTTTTTGGCATCTATGGAGAAGATCATATGTTTTTCATCCTTTTTTTTTTTTTAAATCACATTGATGGCTTTGCAAATGTTGAACTACCCTTGCATCCCAGGAATAAATCCCACTTGATCATGGTGAATTTTACATATATATATATATATATATATGCACATAATACATATATATATTTGGTGAATGATACTTTTTTTTTAAGATTTTATTTATTTATTTGACAGACAGAGATCACAAGTAGGCAGAGATGCAGGCAGAGAGAGAGGTAGAAGCAGGCTCCCTGACGAGCAGAGAGCCCAATGTGGGGCTCAATCCCAGGACCCTGGGATAATGACCTGAGCTGAAGGCAGAGGCTTTAACCCACTGAGCCACCCAGGCGCCCCTGGTGAATGATACTTTTATTGTATGGTTGGATTCAGTTTGCTAATATATGTCAAGGACTTCTGCATCCCAAAAATATCGGCCTGTAGTTCTCTTTTTTTCTTTAGTGTCTTTATCAGGTTTTGGTATCAGGATAACGCTGGCCTCACAGAATGAATTTGGAAACTTTCCTTCCTCTTCTATTTCTGGAATAGCTTGAGAATAGCTATTAACTCTTCTTTGAATGTTTGATAGAATTCACCCATGAAGCCATCTGGCTTTTGTTTATTAGGGGTTTATTAGGGGTTTTTTGATTATTGATTCAATTTCATCACTGATCATTGGTATGTTTAAATTTTCTATTTCTTCCTGATTCCGTGTGGGGAGGTTATATGTTTTTAGAATTTATCCAATTCTTCTAGGTTGTCCAATTTGTTGGCATGTAATCTTTTATGATATTCTCTTCTAATCCCTTGTATTTCTGTGGTGTCAGTTCTTATTTCTCTTCTTTCATTTCTGACTTGGCTTATTTGAGTTTTCGCTCTTCCTCCCTCCCCCACTTTCTATAAGTCTGGCTAAAGGTTTACCAATTTGGTTGATATTTTCAAAAACCAGCTCTTCTAACCAATCTGTTCTATTGTATTTTTAGTTTCTATTTCATTTATATCTGCTCTAATCTTTACTGTTTCCTCCCTTTTTCTGGCTTTGGGTTTTGTTTATCTTCTAGGTGTATGGTTAGGTTGCGTATTTGAGATTTTTCTTGCTTCTTGAGACAGGCCTGGATTGCTATAAAGTTCCCTCTTAGAACAGCTTTTGCTGCATCCCTATGATTTTGGACCATTGTATTTTCATTTTAATTTGTCTCTGTATTTTTTTTTAAAGATTTTATTTATTCATTTGACAGACAGAGATCACAAGTAGGCAGAGAGGCAGGAAGAGAGAGAGGGGGACGCTGGCTCCCTGCTGAGCAGAGAGCCTGATGTGGAGCTGGATCCCAGGATGCTGGGATCATGATCTGAGCTGAAGGCAGAGGCTTTAACCCACTGAGCCACCCAGGCGCCCCTGTCTCTGTGTATTTTTAAATTTCCTTTTTGATTTCTTGGTTGACCCATTCATTGTTTAGTAGCATGTTATTTAACCTCCATGTATTTGTGTTCTTTCCAGATGTGTGTGTGTGCGTGCGCGTGAGCGCACACCTGCACGTGGGGACGCGTGTGTGGTTGATTTCTAGTTTCATAGCATTGTGATCAGAAAAGGTGTATGACTTTACTGTTTTCCAATTTGTGGAGGCTTGTTTTGTGGCCTAACATATGATCTATTCTGAAGAATGGTCCATGGACGCTTGAAAAGAATGTGCCTTCTGCTGTTGTTAGGATGGAGTGTTCTGAATATACCTGTTAGATCCATCTGGTTCAATGTGTCATTCAAAGCCACTGTTTCCTTGGTAATTTCCTGTTTGGATGATCTATCTGTCCATTGATGTAAGTAGAGCGTTAAAGTCCCCTACTATTACTGTACTAGTATCAGTTACTTCCTTTATGTTTGTTATTAGCTGCTTTATGCATTTGGATGTTCCCTGTTGGGAACGTAAATATAATTATTACATCTTCGTGTTGGACTGTTCCCTTTATAATTATACAGTGTCACTCTTGTCTCTTGTTGTAGTCTTTGTTTTGAAGTCCATTTTGTCCTATATAAGTGTTGGTACCCCAGGTTTCTTTTCACTTCTGTTTGCATGATAAATGCTTTTCTGTCCCTTTGCTTTCAATCTGCATGTGTCCTTAGGTCTGAAAAATAGTCTCTTGTAGGCGGCATATAGATGGATCTTGCTTTTTTATCCATTCCATCACCCTATGTCTTTTGATTGGAGCATATATGCCATGTACATTCAAAGTTATATTGTTAGATATGTATTTATTGCCATTTTGTTCTGCTTGTTTTAAGTTTGTCTTTGTAGTTCTTTGCTGTTCCTTTCTTCTCTTGCTCTCTTCGCTCATAGTTTGCTGGCTTCCTGACACACTTGGATTCCTTTCTCTTTATTTTTGCATATCTGTTATTGGTTTTTGATTCATGATTACCATTAGGTTTATATACAACATCTTATGCATATAGCAATCTATTTAAAGTTGGTTGGTTAAGTTTGAACCCATTCTAAAAACACTAAATTTTTACCCCCCCCCCATTTTAGATATACGGTGTTATACTTTACATGCTTTTATTTTGTGAAACTTTTGACTGATTTTTTTAATTATTTTTATTAATTTTTTAAATTAACATATAATGTATTATTAGCCCCAGGGGTACAGGTCTGTGAATTGCCAGGTTTACACACTTCACAGCACTCACCATAGCACATACCCTCCCCAATGTCCATAACCCAACCACCCTCTCCCTAACCCCCTACCCCCAGCAACCCTCAGTTTGTTTTGTGAGATTAAGAATCTCTAATGGTTTTTGACTGATTTTTTTATAGATACACTTAATTTTATTGCTTTTGTACCACCAACTTTTCTTACTCCTGCTATGGTCTTTCCTTACCACTTAAAGAATCCCCTTTAACATTTCATGTGAGGCTGGTTTAGTGGTGATGAATGTCTTTAACTTTCATTTGTCTGGGAAACTCTTTTATCTCTCCTTCTATTCTGAATGGTGGACTTAGTGGATGGAGTATTCTTAGTTTCAGTTTTTTTTTTTTTTTTTTTTTCTTTCAGCACTTTGAATTTACCATGCCACTTTCTTCTGGCCTGCAAAGTTTCTGCTGAGAAATCTGCTCATAGCCTTATGGGGTTTTCCTTGTAAGTAACTGTTTTCTTTTCTCTTGCTGCTTTTTAAAATTCTCTATTTATCAACTACTTTTTGCCATTTTAAATACTATGTGTCCTGGTGTGAACTTCATTGGGCGAACTTTGTTGGGGGCTATCTGTGCTCCCTGGATCTGGATTTCTGTTTCCTTCTCCAGATTTAGGAATTTTTCAGCTGTTATGTCTTCAAATAAATTATCTGCCTCCTTTTCTCTCTTCTTCTTCTTCTGGAATGCTATAATGTGAATGTTTTTACACTTGATGGTGTTGCCAAGTTCCCTTAATCTTTTTTCATTTATTATTGTTATTTTTTTCTCTCTCCTGTTCAGCTTTATGGCTTTCCATTACTTTTTCCTTCAGGTTGTTGATCCTTTCTTCTGCTTCCTCTCGTCTACTGTTTATTCCCTCTAGTGAATTTTTAATTTCATCTCCAATTGGTTCTTTTTTATTTCTCTGTTAGGGGTCTCACTGAGGTCCTCCAATCTTTTCTCAAGTCTAATGAGTATCTTTATGACCATTACTTTAAATCATTTACCAAACATATTAATTATCTGTGTTTCATTTAGCTTTTGCTGTGACTTTGTCCTGTTCTTTCATTTGGGACGTATTTTCCTGTCTCCTCATTTTGCATAACCCTTTGTGTCTGTTTCTGCTAGAAAGTCAGCTATGTCTCCTGCTCTTGAAAGTAGTGGCCTTATGAAGAAGAGGTCGTTTAATGTCCTGTAGTGCAAAGTCCCTCGTTCACCACAACCTGGAACTTCAGGGGCGTCTCGTATGTGTGTTGTGTGCACGTGGCTGAGCCACATTTGCCTTTAGTCCAATTGTCTACAATGGCTTTCTTTGCTTTTTGTGAGTGGGATTTGGTCCCTGTGTTGTTAGTGGGGCAGTCGGCAACCGCCCTGGCTTGAGTTTCGTCAGACCAGTCATTTGCCAGAGCTGTGGTGGCACAGAGCCGCAGGGCATTCTACCTGTGTTGTCTCCTGAGAAGCTTTCCTTGGTGCGCGGGGCTTGTAGTCAGACCAGATGTCTCCCCTCAGCCCACTGTTGGGGCTGCAGTGGGATTGGTGGGTGTGGTGTCTTCCCCTCTCCCTGGGGCAGGGATCACTTTGGAGTGTGCTGGCCCCTGTCAGGGATGCCTGCACTCTGCCAGGCTTGGGGTGCCACTTTGGATGGACTCTTTCTAAGGGCGTGTTAGAGAGGGTGGAGCCACTGAAAAATATGGAGGTGAGGCGTGTGGCACCAGCAAGGTCCTCACAGGTCTAGTCCACCATGGAAGGGCCCTGCAGCCTTAGGGCTTTATGAACTGGGGAATGAAAAGCAGTCAGGATGCCTCAGGCTCTTGCAGATGGACTCAGAGGTCTTTCCACACATGTTCTGGTACCACAAGGACTAATTCCCAATCACCCACCCCTCTGCGTCCCACTGTCCAGGACACAGGGTTCATCCCTTTCCAGCAGCCCTGCTGTCCCGCTGTGCAAGGGGCCGGCAGCCAGGGTTCGTGGGTGATCAGCAGCCAGCCCACTCTGAACTCAGCCCCCCGGTTGCTGTGCTGGCTGCTGTGGGAGAGAACCCACCCGGAGGGGTGCTGTGGACACCACTAGGAGCTGGTGCGCTGTAGGGCTAGATCAGCTTTCCGTCCCCTTCCAGAGCTGGGACCCAAGTGCCAGGGGCACTCCCTCCTTCTGTTGTCTCGGCCCCAGTGCCAGACTCCTACCTTCCCGAGTCCTAGACACATCCAGCGCAAATGGCAGCCCTGCTTCAGAGACACCCAGAACTTTCATTGCTTTCCTAGTACTTCTGTCTCCTGAAGGTGGCTACTACTCCAACCCTGAGCCCCACATGTGCCCTCTCTCTGCCACGCAGTGTAAGGGACAGGAACACTGGGCCAAAGTCCTCTAAAGTCCCCAAACCCCTAAAAAGCCCCATACCACGATCATGTCCTTAGGGGCTGGATACGCTTGCACCTTAGTAGTCACAGCTTTTGGGACAGCAGGTGTCTCATCTGGCCAGCCGACACCCAAAAGCTTACTGTAGTATCTGGGTCTTGAATTTTCTGTGGATCTGCTGCCCATCCTCTCACAGATGCTCCAGCAAAGCTGGCAGGGTATCCTGCTGCAGGGGCAAATCTTCACATGTTAACATTGTATCATCCATGTAATGGACCTGTTTCACTGATGTGGGAAAAGAACAGGGACGGGTCCCCCATTCTGTTCTAAGACACATGGTTGGACTATGCAGATAGCCTTTGGTGGGGGGGAGGTGGGTGCTGGAAAGGTTTATTATTATCCCTCCCACATGAAGGCAAATGATCTTATCTACTAGAAACCTGTCAGAGTTTTTTTCTATGCATCTCCCTGAAGATGAGTCACTTTTGCAGGAACACTTTTTGCCAAGGAGCAGATAAAACAATAACTGTCTGCAAATGACCAAAGACTTGGAAGTGGCCATGGCTACAGATCTGATGAGAGTTCATCTGATGCAACGGACCAGGGGCTTGCTTGTTTCTCTGACATACACTCAAAAGTTATGACTGATACCATTTTACTAGGACAGTCCAGAGTTTGGGGAATTTCTTGCAAGTATAGCCTAAAGAAAGTTTAGCATTGCTTCTTATTTGACAATGCTGCCCATGAAATTTAACATGTAACACAAGTTGCAAAGTTGTGAACAACTTAGCTTTAACAGAGAAGACGGACTTTCTTAAGTAATCAAAGACCTGATAAAGACAAAACACAGAATCTTAGTTTCCCAGGTACAGAAAGGCAAAGAAAAGCCTTTGTCTACAATGTCTTATTAAGAGCAAACCAATCATCTAAGAAAACTTTCTCCCTTTCACACAGAGAAAAGTAAATTCCAATTTTGTACCAGTGTACTTTTTTTTTTAATTTTATTTTTTATAAACATATATTTTTTTTCCCCAGGGGTACAGGTCTGTGAATCGCCAGGTTTACACACTTCACAGCACTCACCATAGCATATCAGTGTACTTTTGATAGAACTCTTACATAAGTCTACTTTAATCATTGCTCGGCTACACATTAAATTCCTTTCTCAATATTTCTTTTCCACAGACCTTCTCCAGCTTTCTGTATCTATTGAGCGTTCATTCCCAATCCCTAGCTGGGAATCAGGTTCCCCCTCCCACAGCTAAAGCTTCTGGTTGATTGTTGTAATCTTTTGGCTGCTGTGGACTGGATTCTGGGGAAGGGAGCTCCTACAGCAAGCAGTGTGTATTTAAAAAAGCTGCCCTCCCCTCCCCCTTTTTTCCTTCAGTCTTTGTGAGCTGTGATTTGTTTATCTCTTGGCTGTTTACATTTCAAAGACATGATAAGATTTACAACACCAAGGGAAAGAGAAAGAATGCAAGTTTCCCACCAGGAGTTTTGGGGTCATTTCATTGGGATCATTGTTTTTTTTTTTTTTTAACATTTTATTTAAAATTTTTAAAAATTATTTTTTAAAGATTTTATTTATTCATTTGACAGAGAGAGAGAGAGAGAAATCACAAGAAGGCAGAGAGGCAGGTAGAGAGAGAAATGGAAGCAGGCTCCCTGCTGAGCAGAGAGCCAGATGCGGGGCTGGATCCCAGGACCCTGAGACCAGGACCCTGAGACCAGGACTTGAGCTGAAGGCAGGGGCTTAACCTACCGAGTCACCCAGGCGCTCCAATCATTGAAATTTAAAATGTTTCCATATTACTGGTCAGAAGGCAAGGCATATGTTATCTATTTTCTCCTCAGTTACCACAATATCCTTGTCCTCATTCTTATCATATTCTCAGGGATTACATCTCTTAACTCCTACTCAGGCTTTGTCACAGGTGCCCAGATCCTAATCCGAAGCATCTGGAACCCTCCAAGCTTTTTACAAAGGGTATAAGACCTTTTTTTTTTTTTTTTTTTTTTTTTTTTTTTTAAGTAGGCTCCACACCCAGCATGGAGCCCAAGGCAGGGCTTGAACACATAACCCTAAGATCAAAACCTGAGATGAGATCAAGAGCCAGACACTTACTGGCTCACCTCCCAGGGCTGCCTAAGACCTCTATGCTCACCCTGCCCTCCCGCCTCATCTGCCGGCCCCGAAGCCAGCAGAGTGGTGGGCACCAGCGCATCCTCCCCTGATAGCTCTAGCTTCCTGACTCCAGCTTCAGCCTCGAGCTGGGCTTCGCCGGCCACAGAAAGGCCTGTGCCAGAGGCCAGCCCGTTGCCGCCTTGCTTCCCTTCTCTGCTGCAGAGAACTGCGTGCACTTCCTCAAACAAGCCCCTGAGAACAGCTGGTATGTTCGGAAGGGGAAGCGGGGGGGTCCTGTAGTCCTACAAACAAGCATCTGACGTGTGGGCCACCCCTCCCCACACAGAGGTCCCTGGCTGACCCAGGATTTCCCTGCGATGTCTCATTCCCAGGGCTCATTTCTCCAGTTCCCTGGCTGGCTCACCCTTTGCTAGTTTGCAACCTCTTCTGGAGCTTCTCCAAGGAAATCTGAAACCAGCGTCTGTCTGTTGGAGGAGGGCAGGGAGGGACTGAAGAAGAAGGCAGGTGGCCCCAGGCTGGTAGGTGGCAGTTTTAATAAACAAGGGAATTTACACACAAGACGTGGCTGGGGGTGGGGACAGCAAGCCTGGTGGATGCCACGCCCACCCACCCACTGCATCTTGGAAGTTCAGAGAGAAGCCTTAACTGGGTCAGTCCCAGATACTGAGCAGATGTCCTCCACACCACATCCCTATCTGAGGCTGTGTCCTTGGAGCAGCCTCTCAGAGGAGAGCCATGCAGAACTCACATTCCAAGGACAGAGGAGCGGGGAGGAGCCTCCAGTCCCTTGGGTCTGGCTCACAAGTCAACTGACCATCACATCTTGATGCCTTGGCCCAACCCCCGCTCAACACTCCTGCTCCAATTCCCTTCCACTCCAAGTGTGCGTCCCCGTTCCGCCTGGACAGCCCAGCACATGGTCAGAAGAACCTCAGAAGGCCTTTCGACATCCTTAAAAACTCCCAGATGCTGGCGCTACAAATCTACTTGTCCACATTTTTTCTCTCCTGCTCCCATGACAGAGCTTTGACCTAGATCCTCCTAAGCTTTCTAAGGGTATGACTGATGTGAAAATCGAGGCTCTCCCATAATAGAATAATACTGCCTAGAAGCAAAGGCACAGAGAAAGGTGTGGCTGCTTCCCCTTCGTCTGTGCTCCCTTCTCTCGGCAATGACCTCCTTTTCTCTCGCGGCTCACTCTTCTGTCCACCTCAAGCAACCAATGAGGGAGGTTGGTTCTACTCTTGGGTCCAGAGGTGGGGTCAAGGCTCAGGCCTTCCAGCCTCCGGCCACAGTGCAGACAGGAGCCCTCATCTGAACCCCTCAGACTGAAGAAATCTTGGGGGGTGCTCCTTTGCCTGCACCCCTGGGGGGTCCTCTATTGTGAACTGAGGACCATTCTTTGAGAGCCATGGTTGGGACCCGCTATGCTCAAATAGTTGGGTTTCAGGATCTCTTTTTTTTGTTGTTTATTTCTTTTAATTGAAGTGAAATTCACATAACCATAAAAAGTGTGGACTTCAGTGGCATTTGGTGCATTCACAAGGGTGTTGTGTAAAATGTGAAATAATCACTCTGCTGCCCCAGTTAACCTCTCATTTTTTTTTAAACCAAAGATTTTATTTACTTATTTGACAGACAGAGATCACAAGTAGGCAGAGAGGCAGGCAGAGAGAGAGAGGAAGAAGCAGGCTCCCCGTTGAGCAGAGAGCCCGATGCGGGGCTCGATCCCAGGACCCTGGGATCACGACCTGAACCGAAGGCAGAGGCTTAACCCACTGAGCCACCCAGGTCTTACGTTACTTTATTTTTTTAATGTTATTATAGAAATATATTTTTTCTATTGAATTTTTATTTAAATTCTGGTTAGTTAACATATAATGGTTTCAGTAGAATACAGTGCTTCATCACTTACATACAACACCCAGTGCTCATCATAAATGCCCTCCTTAATGCCCATCTTCTACCCACCTCCCTCCATCAACTCTCGGTTTGTTTTTTATTCTGTGTTGTTTTTTTTTTAAGATTTTATTTATTTATTTGACAGACAGAGATCACAAGTAGGCAGAGAGGCAGGCAGAGTGAGAGGTGGAAGCAGGCTCCCTGCTGAGCAGAGAGCCCGATGCGGGGCTCAATCCCAGGACCCTGGGATCACGACCTGAACCGAAGGCAGAGGCTTTAACCCACTGAGCCACCCAGGTGTCCAACCTCTCATTTACTTTCTGCCTCGATGGATCTGCCTACTCTGGGTGTATCATATAAAAGGAATCCTATAACATGGGACCCTTTGTGCCTGGCTTCTTTCCCTTAGCATGATGTTTCTGAAACTCATCCACATTGCACCACGTATCCATACTGTATCAGTATTGTATTCCTTTTCATGGCTGAATAACATTGCAGTGTGTGGAGAGACCACAAATTACCAGCCCATTTCTTCATTGATGGGCACCTGGGCTGTTGTCACCTCTTGGCTGTCTGGCAATCGTGCTTTTAGAAATAGTCACTTACAAGTTTCTGTGTGGACGTACGTTTTCATCTCTCTTGGGTATCCCTTGGAATTGACAGGTCGTGGTAATTGTATGTTTAATGTTTTGAGGAATCCCCAGACTGTTCTCCACAGTGTCCGCACCTATTACATTTCCACCAGGAATGTACGAGAATTCCTGTTTCTTTACATCCTTGCCCACATTTGTTATTCTCCTTTTGGCCGAGAGTCATCTTAATGGCTATGGAGGGGTATCACATTGTGGTTTTGATTTGGATTTCTGGAATGACCAATGACGATGTGTTTGTTACCCATTTGTCAGGACCTCTGTACATTATTAAAAAGTATCGAGGCGGGGCGCCTGGGTGGCCCAGTTGGGTGAACGCCCAGCTCTCGATTTTCACTCGGGTTATGATCTCAGGGTCATGGGATGGAGCTCTGGTCATGGCATCGAGCTCTATGCCCAGCATGGAGCCTGCTTAGGATTCTCTCTCTCCCTCTCCCTCTGCCCCTTCCTGGGCTCTATCTCCCTAAGAAAGAAAGAAAAAGAAGACTATTGAGAATCCTAAAGAGCTTTTATCTGCTTTCATCTGTGTAGGTACTATCAGGGATACTTACCACATTTAGATATTAAAACCAAGAAAGTTTAAAAATATTATTTATTAATATTATTTATTAGTTCTCTCATAAACAACAGTAATAAACTCATTACGTGTTAACATCAGAGAGATGACATCATCACATAACATGTAGTTTTTGGAAACTCCACCATACACTTAGAATGAGCATGAAGAAGGTAAATAACATCTTAATTATTATTTAAGACATTTGTTCTCATGCACCCCACCCCCCACAGTGAGTCATGATAATTCAGTTCAATTTTACTCAAGAGAAGTAACACTAAAAAAAATTTTTTTTTTCTGGTCTGAGATTCTTCTCAACCCAGAAAACATGTACTTGGGGGCATGGGGAAGTGGACACTGGAATGGGCATTGTACCTGGTTAGTCACAGACAAGGCAGAAAATGGTTCTTTCATCTGGATATGGACCTGCTGATACCTGTCCATTTTTAAAATAACACTTTTCTGGCCTGAATTCAGAAATGCAAACGGGCTGGTTTTAAACTTTCATTAGTTTCCTTAATCACCTGGTTTTTGCGAGTGGATGGGCATGGAGGCCTAGAACCCAGAGGTTCTCAAAGTGTGGTCTCAAGACCAGCCTCAGTGGCATCACCTGGAACTTTTTACCAGTGTAAGTCCTCGGCCAGCACCTGCTGACTCAGAGACCCGCGATGCACCCCCCCTGCCCACCCTCAACCTGGCCTCCAGGTAAATCTGATTTGCTAAGTGCGTTGCTAACAGTTTGACGGCTACTAAGGAGTGAACTTTTCCAGGTTACCTTCTGTCCATGGGATCACCCTCCCTGCACCACACTTCCTTCTTCCTTCCATCCCTAAACATCAAATGCAGTGATCCTTTATCAGTGCTTTTCTGTCCTTTATCAGTGCTTTTATGACGCTGATTGGGAAATGTAGGCATTTGCATGTGATGTGTCTGTGAACATCACATTGGTACAGACCCAATTCAGATCATCACTTAACGCAATCCCACAGAAACTAACTTGGGAGGGGGCGTGTTAGTAAGGTACACATAGAGCTTTTTATTAGGCACAGTTCGTGACCTTGGACTTAGTTTTCCCGTCTTTTCCCAATGTACTTCCAGTAAATAATCCTAAATGCCGAAGCTCTGGGATCCCCAGAGGGTTGCCCTCTGTCGGTGTTACCCAAAGAGTGCTGCTGTGGCTTCTGTTTAGAAATTCAGATCGAAGGGTCTGTGGAAGGGGGCTAGTTTAGAGGACTGAGCCAAGGACAAAAAGATTCCGAGTTCATTACAGGACGTGGCCCGGAGAATGGGCTAATCAACCAGCGGCAGGGGAAGGATCTGTGTCCATCCCCCAGTTCCATAGGGAGGGGACTGTGTGTGTGTGTCTATTTACATTCGTGCTAGGGTTTTCCTAAACTGGGAAGTTAGGGTGAAATTAACACGAAGCTACTTTTCTCTGTACCGTGTGTGGTGTGGAGAGTCCCATGCTGTTCAAGCTTGAATGACCACAACGACGCAAAAATAAGACCCACAGTTCCGGCTGTTGCTTCCTGTCCCTCCAGTGACCCTGGATCTGCTGCCCAGAAGCCGGTCGGGTCCACTCGTTGGTACTACGGAGCTGGCTGTGTCCTGAGTTTGCAGTGGTCCGGTGGGTCAGCATGCGACGGCAGAGTTTTCCAAAACCCAAGAGGTCCCAGGAAATGCCTCTTGGCCGAACGTTTAACTTGTTTGAATTTGCTTGGGCTCCACGACTTCTGTAAGCTGTCCTTGGCTTCTTACCACTCCCAGTTTTCTAGATTGTTCTTCTCCTCTTCCTCCTGCAGGGATATAGCTAAGTCAGTCGTGGGTGTAATACCGCACGGAGGAAAAAATGTGATCCCTACCCTACCCCGCTGTGGGGAGAGCCTTCAACATAAACCCCTGGGGACCTGCTAACTTAAAATTCCATCCCGGGGTCCTGTTACCTTCCCACAGCCTGAAATCTGACCCCAAGGCCTCTCTGTGCCTCCAGAGGTCCCGACTGCCTGCCCCTGGTTCCTACAGCTCGAAGATTCAACAACCATTGTGCCGGGAGCAGATCTTCTGTTTCCTTGTCTGCTCCAGGGCTGGGTGGGTCTCAGGGAACCAACCACAGGATGGTTCTGCTTTGGGACTGATGCCCCAAGGGGTGTCCTGCTGTTTGCATTTATTTCACCAAGAGGCTAAGGGGTCCCCCATCATACTTGAAAATCTGGGGTCATCCGTGCTGCATCCATCTTCCTTAACCCTTACTGCCCATCCGCTGGCAAATCCCGCTCATTTGACCCCCTTTATGTATTTCATGATTCTCTTCCTCTTTTTTAGTGTGTGCCCACATGCTCACCTTGTCTCTCTAAATATTCCGTCATAACTGCCACCATGATTCCTAGGTCCCCTCCATCTCACCTCTGTCGCAGCCTGACTGTCCGAAGGGCCAGTGCTACCATTTGTCCCCAGGTCAAGCTTCTGTGGCTGTTTTCCTCAGGTGGGGTCTGAGCCCCTCTGGCTGACCTGGTCTTCCATGATGTGCTCACCGTCCATCCCCACAGCACGGCCGTCCCTGCTACCCACGCACCTCACAACCTGATGTTCAGAGCTGCCTGGCTTCTCCCGGACATTGTCACATCCATTCACACCGCGTTACCTCTCCCCGTGCTCCCTGCCGCTGAGCAGCCATCTCGCAACTTCCTGTATCTGGCTGTAGGCACCGTCTACTCTTGTTGGCACCCTCGTGTAGGATTAAGTGTCCTTTCTTTTTGCTCCTACCACCCCTCAATCTTGGGCTTTAAAAATTTGTACGTGAACTCTCTTTTTCCTCTTCCTATTCATCTTTAGGCCTAGCAAGTGCTTGGCACAAAGCAGATGTTCTTGCAATACTGTTTGTTTTTTAAATTAAGATACGATTGACAGTAACATGGTATAAGTGTGTGGCATGCAACATGTTTATGTATTTTTAACACACTGTATCACTATATTGCAACACAGTTACCACCGTAGCACTAGCAAACACCTCCACTGTGTCATATAATGATCATTTCTTTTTTGCTGGGAGAACATTTAAGATCTATTCTCTTAGCAACTTTGAAGTATAGAATACAGGATTATTGCCCATGATCTCTATGCTGTGTATTCGATCCCCAGAACTCATTCATGCTAACTGCAAGCTTGTAGTCTTTGATCAACATCTATACAAGAGATATTCTATACATTTTTTTGAGTTATGTGGGGGGCAGTAGGTACAGAAAAGAATAATAGTAACTGTGCTAAGTGACTTTCATGAATTGATAGCACCGTTTCTAGCCAACTCTGTACTGTAAGAACTTTCTGATGATGGAAATGTTTTGTATCGGTGTTGTCCAATGAGGTGGCCATCTGTGGCTACTGAACACTGGACATGTGACTAGTGTCACTGATGAACTGAATTTTTAATGTTGTTTCATTTATTTAAGTTTAGGCTTAAATACCCACCATGTGGCCAGTGGCTAGTGTGTTATTGGACAGCATAGTCCTAGACCTTCCCCAGCCCTTACTGAGTCCACAGGAATGTCTGATCCCTTCCTACGTCCTGGGAGCTCACATTGGGCAAGGCTGTTAGAACGGCGTGCTGGTAAATGATTAACAACCAGCTCTTTGAAGGAGTTGGCTTGTTTCCACGGCGTCAGGACTCCCACCAAGCCCAGTTTCTAGCTACCAACGTGACACAACCGAACGCAGAACTGGGAAGAGGTGTGTAGTAGCAGACCATCGTGTGGCAATGCCTCGATAATATAGAGACAATAGATTGAAATAAGCCTGAGAACAAATAAAGCAGTTAAGTAATTAGAGAGTGGCTGCTTTCCAGTATGTATTAACTTTGTTTTCAATATGATCTATGTAACTATGTTTACATACTGAATTTTCAACAATGGCTGTGCTTAAAAATGGTTCACAAGATTCATGAAAATTTAGCTTTTGGCTTTTGGTTGTTAGGAGTCAGGGGAAGCCAACAGCTGTCTATCCCTAGTAATTGGTCCAAAAATAAAAAAACGAAAAACAAGAAAGTCACATGTAGGATTTCTGTGTGGCCACAAGAGGGCACCATCAGACAAAATTAGATTTGGGGAAGGCTTCTCGGGCTGGCTAGACCTGGTGGGAGAAGGCTGTTTGGGGAAGGAGTGTGGGTCT
This sequence comes from Lontra canadensis, assembly GCF_010015895.1. Classification (NCBI taxonomy): domain Eukaryota; kingdom Metazoa; phylum Chordata; class Mammalia; order Carnivora; family Mustelidae; genus Lontra; species Lontra canadensis. The sequence goes on along the minus strand of NW_022631070.1, from coordinate 5,632,400 downwards.
CCTGGAAGACGGTCATTCTGGGAGAGCTTGCAGGAACTCATCTAGTTTTAGGCTGTTCCTTATGTCACAACACAAATCCCAAATGTTGGCCACTCCCAAATAGCTTTTCATCTTGAAGCTACCAAGTGAGAATTTCCTTGAGGAGGTATTAAGTCTTGTCAGCAAAGGGAGGGGAGAGCACATGTTGGGTTCCCACAATGTCCTGAGCGCCTGACACACCCCATCGCACATAATCCTAAAACAACGCCTCAGGAATCAGCTAATGGAGAAGTTGGTAGATGGTCAGGTCTTTATATGAGTAATTCCTGATAGAATAACCCCAGGGGCCTTACCCGCCCCCCCCCATAATCGGCGCTCTTTGATTCACATGAGGGAAATCAGGGAGTATTTGTGGGCCTGGTGACTGATACAATGATCAAAGACGTCTGCCGGTTTCCCCTGTCTGGGCTAACTGTAGGATCTAAGAGCTCTGGGATTTGAGGGAAGGGTTGAGCCTGTGTCCTCTCAGGGTCTTCCTGGGGAGCTCATGTCAAGGTTGGTTAGATGGCACACTGGTGGGGGGCAAGGGGGGTGGTGCTTTAGGGATGTCCCAGAGAGTCAGGAGAGTGACATAGGAGGTCTGCCTAAAGGGAGGGAGAAAGTGTCTGTGTGTGTGAAACGAATTCACTCTCTTGACCTTCATACTCTCTGTCTAGTGCAGCGGTTCTCAAAGTCAGGCGCCTGGAACAGCGGTATCGAGATGTCCTGGGAACGGGTTAGAAATGGAGATTTTCAGGCCCCAGCCTAGACTGCTGAATCAGATGCTCTGGAGGCAGGGCCTGGCAGTCCGTGTTTTAACAAGCCCTCCAGCAGCTTCTGAGGAGCAAGCCCACTGAAGTTGGGGAGCTGCTGGCCTGGCACAGAGCTGTCAGAGCTGGACATGTGTGTTTGGTGCCCCTGAGGGGCTTTAAGGAAATACTGGTGTCTCGGTCACACAAGGTCATACACTGTATGGTTCCATTCGTGGGAAATGTCCCAAATGGGCAAATCCACAGGGATGGGAAGTGACTTGTGGTTTCCAGGGACTGGCGGGTGGGGGGGGGATGCGGAATTGGGAGTAGAGGGTTTCCTTTTGGGATGATGGAAATGTTCTGATGTGTAATGAGACAGTGGTGGCATATATACAACATTGCCAAAAACCACTGAATTATGCACTTTAAAATGGTCAGAATGGGGTGCCTGGGTGGCTCAGTGGGTTAAAGCCTCTGCCTTTGGCTCAGGTCATGATCCCAGGGTCCTGGCATCGAGCCCTACATCGGCTCTCTGCTTAGCAGGGGGACTTGCTTCCTCCTCTCTCTCTCTCTCTGCCTGCCTCTCTGCCTACCTATGCTCTGTCAAATAAGTAAATAAAATCTTAAAATAAAATAAAATGGTCAGAATGATGAATCCTAACCCAGCTGGAAAAAAAAAAAAAGCACCAATGTCCTAGGGATCCTGGCTGGAGGGCAAGCATTGGTATTTAAAAAAAAAAAGCCTCTCCTGGTTCTAATTGGCAACCACTGCTGAAAATACGAGTTAATGCAATTAAGGCCACACGTGGGTCATGTCCCAGTCAAGGGCATGCTGGTCTGAGTGTCTGCAGTAGGTCAAGCGGGGAGCACAGGAGAGGAAAACTCAGGCGGATGCTGCCCTTGGTTTCCTTCCAGCCACGTGACGGGAGCAGAAAGGCCTTGGGCTCTAGATTTGGGCTGTTATTTCGGCCTCTGCCATGCACCCCTGTTTGCGTTGCTGGATCAGGGAACCTGCAGCTCTTTCAAATGTCCTGAGAAGTTAGGTTGTGGGAATGTTCCTTAGACACGCATGGAGCCTGGCATACAGTAGGCGCTCAGCCAATGCTAGTTTCCTTTCCTTTCCTATTTCCTCATGCTTGGGTTCTTGCCAGCTGCTTTGAGGATGTGTGGGTTGACCAGTTCTCTGTGATCCCCCAAACCGCTGCTGGTTAGTAGGAGGATAGGGTGAGGGTTTCTCTGCCTGAGCTCTTAGCACACCGGGCTCCGCCTGCCAGCTCCGGCCAGGGCTTCGTGACCCTGACCCCACGGGACTCACCATCTCCGCTGCCAGGTGAGCCCGCTCAGGAGGAGGACGCTGACCGGGAGGAGAACGCAGCCAGCCACTGTCAACAGAGAAGCCGTTCATTAAGGCTCCTGCGGGGTTGGGCTGCCCAAGCAGCCTGAGAAAATTCCCCCAGAGCAGGGGTTTCCTGAAGACCAGAGCGCTGGCCTTTCCGCCTTCCCTTCTCGAGTGCAGCTCCCACCCCGACATGCTTTCCTGGGAGGCTCGGGCCCGGGGCTGGAGCCCAGGGAGGTGGGAGAGGTCTTGGCACCTTTCCATGAGGGGCTGGGCTCTTTCTGGAAGGCTGAGCTAACCGACCAGCACGCTCTCCACCAAGGGTCAGGGGCCTCGGTTAAGGAGGCTACCGGGGAGGCCTGCGATGGGTGAAGGAAAGCTCGGAACACAAGGGGCAACGAGCCTCTCTTGAAAGTGTTCCAGTTCCCCAAATGCTGCCTTCCCCGGGCGGGAGCCCCTGCCCCCCCTGCCCCCCACCCGGCCAACCAGCCGTCCTGGATGCTCTTCTCAGCCCGTTTTCCCTTTTCTCCCCCAAGCTCTCTGGATGCGCAGTCGTGTAGCAGGGCGGACGCCGACGACGTGCGCGGCACTGGTCTGCCGTGAGTACACATCACACCACGCTGGGGCCGCAGCCCTCACACCTCCCACCAGCCCTCCTGTCTGCCGGGTCCTTTTCGCGGTGAGAACACTGCACATTTACTCCTTTAGCCAGTTTCGGGGCCTACGACACCCCACTGTTAACCAGAGTCCCCACGCTGTCCACCAGCTCCCCGGGACCGAGTCGTCCTTTAACCGGAGTCTCTGTCCTTCCACCAGCGTCTCCCAGCTTCCCCCACCCACAGTCCCTGCCACCCCCGCTCTGCTCTCTGTTTCTGTGAGCTCGGTTTTTTCTCCTCCTCTCAAAGCCCGTTTTTCTCTCCTACCAGGAAACCACTGTGAGGTTTATGGGATCTTTTGTCATTGCGGGTCCGTCCTGGAGGAGCTCTCGGTGCTGCTTTGAGCCCTCCCACCGCACTCACTGGGACCGACGGCGGTGAGTTTGTGCCGTTCGTGTCTGGGTTAGTCTTTTACTCGTAGGACTACTAGACAGGGTCAGGAGGGGGTCGTTTTAAGCCAACCGACCGACCGTCTGTCGCCCCAGACCACCAAGCAACATATCCCACAGGCTCTGGGCTGCGTTTTGTCCACGGGAGCCACGAGCCCCTGACCCACCTGCTATCTGGTACTCGGAGGTGAACAGGAAGGACTCCATCGTGGTAGCCACTTCTGTGTGCTTGTGGGAATCTGTGCACGAGAGAGGAGAAGGTGCTCGGTTGTGCTGCGTATCAGGCCGCGCTCGCTGGGGAGGGTGGGGCCTCTCGCAAGCTAGAGCCTCGGAGCCTGGGGGAGGGCGAGGGACGGACCAGCACGCCGCCTTCCGTGTCGACGTGCCGTCCTCAGCCTGGCTTCTCCTGGTCCTGACCCTTGCTTTTGACATGTTTATTTGTTGTAAAGATTTATTTAGTTATTGGAGAGAGAAAGAGAGACAGAGCAGAGGGGAGGGCAGAGGGAGAGAGAGAAACTTAAACCCACTGTATCCAGCACAGACCTGGACACGGGGCTCGATCGCATGACCCTGAGATCACGGCCTGAGCCGAAACCAAGAGACAGAAGCCCAGCTGACTGAGACCCAGGGGCCCTGCTTTGGACTTGTTTGAGGGTTGGGAGGTCAGAGGGGCGGGTGGCCTCACTGACCCGGCTGTGGGAGGGGCTGCCCCAGGCCCCCTGTCTTCCCTCTCCTGCCTGGTGGCTTCAGGGCCGAGCTCTCATCGCCGTCCCAGAAACGCCAGCCTTACCTGTAGTACCTGCCGTCATCAAGGGACGGGAAGTGTCTCTCCCAGGGGGCGCGAGGGTGCTTGCTTCAGGCTCCTCTTCGTCATCTGCTGGAGAGAGGGAGTGATGAAGGTGGGGCACGCAGGGGTCCTCAGCTGACCCGGCCACCCTCAGTGGGGTGCGGATCGCCCTTCTCCGACGTGGTCTGGGGGTCCTGCCCCTCTACAACAGGCCACAGGCACGCGGGAACGGCCCCAGCACCCCCGGGCGAGAGGGACTTTTGACCCTGACCCTGGCGCTGTGGGACCCCGAGCAGCCTCTCCTTCCCCAGCTTCCTGGTCAGCCCTGGTCTCCACCAGTGGCTTGGAAACAGGTCGTCCGTGCCCAAGTGCCCCGAAACAGCAAATGAAGTAGAAACGCACAAAAGGACAGCTTCTCTCAGGGACAGGTTCCCTGCCCTTTGTGGGTGTTTCCAGTTACCCGGGACCCTGCCCTCCCATCCTCTGACACGGGAGGGGACACATGCAACAGGCGCCCGGCCAGCCACGTGGCTCCCTGCCAGCACACGGTCGGGGAATGTCATCAGAAGGATGCAAGTGCCAGCTGACCCCTCACCCCCGTCCCTGTGCTCAGAATACGGGCCCCGCTTGCCTTTCCCGCTCCCAGAGGCTGCTCCAAGGACACAGCCTGGAGCTATCGATGGGACATCGAGAACACCTGCAGAGCATCAGTGACTAACCCCGTTAAGGCTTCGTTATAAACTTGTAAGATCCGGTGGCCGAGCTCTGGTGTCCATGCCTCTTTCTGCTGCCCCACACTAGCCCCATGTGTAAGTTCCTCTGCTTATTCAAACCGCCACCTGCCAGCGGTGGCCCGCCTCTTTCTCTGGTCTCTCCCTGCGCTCTCAGTGTATGGGGGCGGTTTCAGATTTCACCCCGGGAAACTCCGGGGAGAGTTCTGAACCAACGGGCGTGAGCTGAGAAACCTGTAACACTGATGTTTAAATCTGAGCGGCTTTGGGTTGTAAAAATAGTAGTACGCTTTCAGAATGAAAATCGTAGACCTCCGCAGAGGCGGGGTGCACGCATGTCTGAATGAGTGTGTGTGTGTGCGCACGTGCGCACACATACACATGATCACATCCCTGCTTGACTCAGCCCCTTCCCTGCACACCGGCACTTTTACCAAAGCTCGGAGGGGCATTGCACGAGGAGAAGGAGTGTGCTAACGGTGGACCGCTGGACACATAATGAGTTCACGTTACATATCCGTAATTAGAAGTGCATGTGTGGCAGGCTGCCTTGCCCTTTTGAATGAGAGAAAGTTCTGGTAGCTTAGAAGAGGTCAGATGTCAGGATCGGCTAGGAAGGGGCAGCACTGTCTCCAGTGAACGCTCGAGAGATCTCCCTCCTCTTCCACCTTCTACCGTTTATCCGCACTCAGGGTGCAGGGAGCCTGAGGTGATAGGGACCTTAGTGTATCTGGTGTATTTTCTAGAATGAGAGAAAACAGAGGCCCGAGGAGATGGAGTGGTTTGCCTGCAGTCACGGAGCTGGCGGGCCAGGAATTCCACTCCGCGCAGCCCAGTGGGAAAAGCAGGGGCACAGGCCCACGCGGGTGCCTCCGTACCTGGGAACTGACCGTCCTCCCTGTCACTTATGCACTTGAGCTGGGGCCGCGTCCACTGGGTCTTCCCTGAGACAGTTTTGCAGACGCTCTCGGCAGAACCTCTCCGCAGGGCCCTGAATCCCGGCGCGCACTGGTAGTGAACCGTCTGCCCCACCACAAAGTGGTAGATTCTCTCTGAATCTTCGTGGTCCCAGGAAGGAGGCTCCCTGCAGTGACCTGGAACAGGGACAGGAAGTTTGGAAGGCGTCCCGTGAACCCGAGTCGCCTCTTGCTGGAGACCGGACATCGGATCTTACTGTTCATTCTTTCTTTCTTTTATTGCACCAATTTGCGCTGAGAAGTCTGTGTGTCAGGAACATTGCCAGGCACTTCGAGCGAGGGAAGGCACCCAGACCCTGCCCCTCCCGCGGGAGGGGGCGAGCGATTGAATGAAGACGGCGTCTGGAGGCACAATGTCCTGAGTGTTGTCACTGAGGAGCCCAGGGCAATGAGCGGCTCCTTGTGATGGCGAGGGTTCTCGTAAGTTCTTAGCAGTGAGGGGGGCAGTCTCAGCTGAGGGATAAAGGTAGGCTCAAGCCCACTGCGGCCAAGGGAAGGTGAAGCCCACCCCCGGTGTCCATTCTAAGCGAGGAGGTCCTTCCTCGGGTGGTGGCTGCTGGTCCTCTTGGGGCTGTGGTGGAAGAACTGGAGATAGAGCCAACACCAGAGGGAGGGGAGGGCTGAGAGAAGCTCGGGGAAATGGAACCTGATCTCTGATCAAACCATGCCTAAAGCCTGCTCTGTGTGAGCCCTGCCAAGGCCTCTGAAATTCTCCATGGCCTCAAACCTTCCACTCGCCCAGCTAAAGGCCAAGCCTGAATGGTCTTTGACCCCAGGGATCATGTCCTGCTCTGTTTTATTCTCGGGGTGCCCTACCCAACCCCACATCTGCATATATGGAAGCACATGTACCCTCTCTCCCCAGACGTGGGTTCTGGCCTTCCAGACCTTCCACGGTCCGAATACCCAATATGACCTTTAAAAGTGTCTTACACATAAACCCCCTGCCCCAGAGGGAAGCCCACGGCAGCAAGAGGAGAGCTGACCTGTCCCACGGGATCGGCTCTAGTGTAGCACCTTCCAGATCACGGCTGAACTTAGGTTTAGTCTCAGAAGAAAATTTCTTTTATAGCCAATAAAATCTGTAATGGTCGGAACCTGTTTAAATGACGTTTGCTTCTCTTAAATGAAAACATCCCATTAAGAGGGTCTGCCAGAACCAGTGGCTGGTCATCTCCTGAATAAGGACAACAAACTTTGACTTCCGTAAAAACCTTGAAATAACTGTTCAGGGTAATATGAGAAAAAGAGAGGAAAATGAACAATTAAATGTGTTTTGAAATGCCAGTCAGCCCGAAGTTGGAGGTCCAAGATAAAAAGTACGATATTGCAACAGTGCCCCTCGATTTGTCTTTTGTTTTTTTATATATATTGGAAGCTGCAAATAAATTAAAATTAGTTTTAAAAAGGTGATCAGTAGAAAGATCCTGAGTAAGACCTTACTCCTAAATGTGAGTGTAACCGTCTTTTAACTTCTGTTTAACTTAAAATAATAAAATTAGCACAGGACAAGAGGGTCTTGTAAAAGTTGGTAGGTCCCCCCAAAACTCAGGTTTTCCTAACGGGCTCTGTGTCCTCGTGACCTGAGGACCTGATCTGAGCGAGGCTCGTTTGGAGTCTTGCTCGCTCCCCCGCATCCCATTAGCTTGGAGTTGTCTGTCGGTGGCCTTAGTGCTCCCCAGCATAGCCCAGCAGGTCTCACACCCCTGTTTATAAGCAACATTTTGAGGTAAGGTGCTTGGCTGGCAGTTGTTGTCTTGTACTGAAGGGAAAACAAGCGCATTTCCTCGAGAGCTGACACCGCGGTCTGCAGGGCCGGGCACCGTGAGTCGCATCATACATGCTTTTGAACTCAGTTCAGTTGCACCGGGTTGAGCTGACCTGAGCCCAGGGCTGCTGGGCTCAGCTCCTGGAGCGGGAGGCAGCCCAGAGCCTGCGCAGGCTGGAAAGGCTAGTGGCCCTAGAGCCTGTAAACACCGCACAGATGTTCTCGCTTCCCTGACATCCTGTAAGAAGAGGATGGTGGACCAGAAGTCCCTCCCGCGGGGGGCACAGGGTGCGCCCGCAGGAGCAGGGTCGGCCTGGGAGGCGGCCAGACCGCTGTGCAGACCCGCCTCTTACCTGGAAGGTTCCCTTGGTCCCCGGGCAGCGTTAGGCTCTGCATTGCCTTCTCTTCCTCGGGTTTGGGAGTCACTTGTCTTTCTGTTCTCTTGGAGGCTAGAGGGTATAGACAGAAGCAAATAACTTCACAGAGGCTTAAAATAGAAGATGCTCTTTGGTATTCATTTATTCGACGTGTGTCTTTCCACCGCCAGGCAGTATGGGGGTGCAGGGGTTACAAAGAGGAGCCACACACACCCCCTGCCCTTGGGGTGCTCCCAGTGGGACCTCCCCATGAGCATCAGTGACTCACAATGTGTTTCTTTTCTTTTTCTTTCTTTTTTTTTTTAAGATTGTATTTATTTAGAGAGAAGGAGGGAGAGAGCACAACCAGGCAGAGAGGCAGGCAGAGGCAGAGGGAGAAGCAGACTCCCCGCTGAGCAGGGAGCCCGACACGGGGCTCCAGCCCAGGACCCTGGGGTCATTATCTGGCCTAAGGTAGATGCTTCACAGAGTGAGCCACCCAGGCGCCCCCAGAACGTGTTTCTGAAGGAACCGAGAGGTTGTCTGGTGCGTGTGGGTTTCCCCAAACGGAACTCCATTCTGCCCACCCACCTGCCAACCTTGCACGCGGGCGTGGGCACGATGGCTGCGAGGAATTCCGTTTCCCTACAGCAGTTCACTTAAGAGGTAAGGGATTCCGTCGTAGAGCAAGGACGAGGGAAGCCTCCTATCACTCCTCTCTGTTGTGAAGACTTCAGCCAAGGAGCTGAGTATGGGCACCGCCGAGCCGGGCTCGGGGTTCCCGCTGAGGGTCTGGGGAGGGTCTGCTGGGAGAAAAGGCAGCGGGTCAGCAGCGGTCTTCAGACCTTGCAGCCCGTGCCTGGGGTGGCCGGCACAGAACTCGCTGTAGCTCCCAGACCCCGTCCCCAGGGCTGAAGCATTGAAGGACAAACAGACCCACCACTTTTCGCCATGTTCCAGTATCACAGAGACAAGGGACCCGGTAGAGAAATTGGGCTTGTGAGAGAGCTTTCAGGACTCTGTGGAGAGCACAGAAGAGCTAAGTCAGCGCAACTTAGGTCTTGAAAGCCCCTCGGGGGGTCATGCCCTCCACATTCCACTCTGGGAAGGCGACCGGCCTACTGTCTCGGGGGTCGGTAGGTGAGGGTGGGGGTGCTCAGGCTTCTGTGCTCGCCCCCGCCAGCAGCGATGGGGTTCAGGACCCTTAGTCCACTGCCGGTTCCAATCCTGTCCTGCAGTGAGAGCCATGAGGCTCCCAAGCCAGCTTATAAAGTCCAGAAATAAGCCATTCAAAGGGAACAGCTTCCTCTTCCTCCTCTTCCTCTCTGCTCCGCACCCGCCACCCACAGATTCGGAGCCCCGCCCCACACCAGCCTGACCTGCCTTTGGGCTTGATACTCCCCTCGCTCCCCCAGGGCAGCCAGGGTCTTGCGGTAGTGGAACGAGTGTGGGGGGGCAGGGGGCATCTGGGGTGGGGGCTCTTTGGGGGAATATTTCTCACACTCTGGAATGCCAGCTCCTGACATTGGGCTGGGAAGACCCTGGGCAGACAATCCTTTCTGCTTGACCATGGATTTGTCCTCTGAAGAAATGTCTCAAAGACTTCATGGCAGCCACATTGAACATTCCTGTAACAGGGGCACCTGGGGGCTCAGTCGGTTAAGGTCTGCCTTCCACTCAGGTCATGATCCCTGGGTCCTGGGATCGAGCTCCGCATCGGGATTCCTGATCAGCAGGAAGCCTGCTTTTCCGTCTGCCCCTCACCCCACTTGTGCTCTCTCTCTCTCTCAAATACATAAATAAAATCTTAAAAAAAAAAAGAAAATATCCGTAATAGATAAGACTCTTCAACTCAGTAATATGAGCTTCTCTTCCCTCTTTACTCTTATCAGGGAAGGAAATGTCTCGCCCACTACCTCCACTTTTCTACCCAGAGCTTCCTCCTTAGGATTGTGGGGATGGACCCTGAGAGGCAAGGGCACGGAGGCATCTTGGGGAGTTGTTGGGAAATCAGGTCGCCATAGTGCTGGGGGTGGAGCTAGGATGGACTGCTGGCACCAGGCAGCCTGTGGGTGGCATGAGGTGGGAGCTTCCGAAAGCAAAATGCTTAAGAGTTGGTGTAGCCTTATGGGTAGATACTCACCGGGATGGTTATTATTTTTCTGATTCTTTATATGGGCTCATTCTGACCAGTCTTTTTAAGTTTTTATGTCTAAAAAATTGTGATGAGATATACATAGCATAAAACATACCCTGTGAATCATTTTTAATGTGTAGTTTGGTGGCATGAAGTACATTTATATTGCCATGAATTCGACTTATTTTCAAAGTGTTCAGTAACGATTAGTATAATGTCTGTTCCCTCTCCCCCTGCAAAATATAAATTCTTTGAGCGCTGGGTATCCTGAGGGCCTAGATCAGTCCTTGGAACCGGGAGGCACACCTTAAATATTTGTTGAGTGAATGATTTTCCAGGAACCGTTGAGGTGAGTTATTGCAGAGTTTGGGCAGGTGGGTTTTCGTCTGTAGGGCTGACGCTCTGTGTCCTCCTGCTGGAGTTCTTCTCCTTCCCTCCATGTTACAAAAGGAAACACTTACATGTGCTGACGCACTGGCATTTGTTTTCCCAGGAAGCGTGGCTAGAGTTTCCTGCACAACGCATGACGCTGTTTAGCCTGCGGAAGCCTCTCTCACATCCACAATTTAGCATCGTGCCGGTCCTGTACTCGAGGGCTTTGTACGCGGCGTGCTTGAGGCTCGGCGGGTTGTCATCACAAAGGTCTGCAGAGAAAAAGAGGCCTGTTTCAGGTTAGGGAGGCTCCACTCTCACGCTCACACACGGACCCTTGGATGATCCCATCCCACATTTCTTGGCTCTCTTTAAAGGATTTATGTGTACCCCACCTCTTCCCAGAAAGAAACAAAGGTTGTCGCCACTGTCCTTTAGAAACCTTTGTATCAGAGACGGTTCAGACTTTGACCTCAACAGAGCTCCCCTCCAAATTACAATTTATTTCAAACTAAATGAATAGAAGCAAATGAGGTTTTATTCTGAATATGCCTCATGCTGAACAAGTATAGAAAGAGAGAAGGGGACTAAAGGATATGAGGAAAGGAAGGGAGGAAAGTCATATAAATTTAATTGAGGGACACGTGTGGGCAAGAACTACTTTTCAGGAAATAAGGATTGTCAGAATTTCTATAATTAGTGATTCTGTACCACTTTCCTTTCATTTCCTTTTCTTTCTCTCTTTCTTTTCTTTTTTTTTGGAGAAATATATGTAAAGGGCTCCACCCAAAGTCTGGCAAGTAGGTAATGTGTATTTTTCACCCACCTCCCCACCTCTGAGTTTTCCAAATCCCTTCTCATACCACAAGGACTTGACCCTTTCTCACCCCCCTTCAAAAAAGGACACTGGTTTCTCACCAAGGGCACCTGAAATAGTAGCCAAATGCCCAAGTAGTAAGGGGAAAAATGTGCTGTTCAAATCAGAAAAATGATTCCATTGTGTATCTTACAGCAAGTCCTGCTTTGAGAGATTAGATGTGTAGGGAAAAGCCCCAGGCTGGATGGAGATCGTGGCTAGGAAGGATCACAGGAGACAGGAACAGGTGAGACATCACTGACCGCCTCGCCCCTCGCCGGCACAGGCACAAATCCAGGCAGGTTGCTGCACTCATTGCTGGCAGACCACAGTCGGCCGATGGCTCATTAATCAACCCTCCACTGGAGTGCATCTTCTCTCTGTCTTTACACTGCGCCCCAGATCTTGCCACACCCATGACTCAGGATACCCCTGATCTCCTGAATCATAGAGGGCGAGGAGAGGGAGGACAGCTCACCCACCTCTCACCAAGAAGGGTCTAAGTGGAAATAATATGAAAGGCTCAGAGAGCCAGTGATTGGAAAGGGACATGTAACATACACACTGAAAGATACTGGTCATCATAAAAATCACCATAATAAGGCAAGAAAGGTAGCATGATAGAAAGGGGAGAAAAATTAGCTTCTAGATCCTAGCCCTACCAGCTTAATAGCTATAGAGTGTTCTTGTTTTTACTTTTCAAAGGCTTGGCCACTTTTTCTATAAACTGGGTAGTATAATCATCATCACCATTTTACTGTTTGTTTTAAAGATTGCATGAAATGACATATAAAGGTAACTTGGAGACTGCCCCACACATAAGAGACATAGAACAAATGCCCGTTCTTCTTCCTTCCTTTTTGCCTCTGTCCAGGAAAGGAGAATGGTAATTCAGATAGAGGCGGGACTGAAGTTCACCTTAACCCTTATCTCCTGCGAGAGGTCATCTCTCTGCACAGCCTGCATCCCTAGGACCAGTCACTGTACCTCCTGTACATCAGAACCAACCTATGTTTTGAGTATCAGAAAGTGAATCTATTGCTAAGATAAGATATGCACAATAATAATTTAAAAATAAAGAACAAGGCAACGATGTTCCCTCTCATTACCACTTTTCAACACGGTGCTGGAAGTCCTAGCTAATGCAATTAGAAAAGAAAAGGAATTAAAAGTTGTATAGATTGGGAAAGAGTAAAACTTTCTCTTGCAGATGACATGATTGCCTCTGTAGACAATCTAGAAAAATAGACAAAACCCTTGTGGTACCAATAAGCAACTTCAGCAGGGTTGTAGGATACAAAGCTAATGTACGAAAGTCAACTGCTTTGCTGTATACCAGCAAGCACACTTTTTGGTATTCACCGAAGGAATTGAAAAGTTACGTCCACACAAAAATCCGCACATGGATGTTTCTAGCAGCTTTACTCGTGATTGCCAAAACTTGGAAGCTACGTGGAGCTGTCCTTCAGTAGGTGAAGGGATATATGAACTCTGGTCCATCCAGACGATAAAATAGTATTCAGTGCTAAAAAGAAATGAGCTATCAAGCCATGAAAAGACATGGAGGAAACCTAAATGCATATTCCTAAGTGAAAGAAGCCAACTTAAAATGCTATATTCTGTGTTGTTCCAACTATACGACACTCTGGAAAAGACAAAACTATGGAGACAGTAAGAAGATCCTGGAGGCTAGGTGTTAGGGAGGAGGGAGAAGTGAATAGGCAGCATACAAAAGATTTTCGAGGCAGTGAAAATACTCTGTAGGATACTATACTGGTGGGTGCGTGTCATTATACACTTGCTCAAACCCACAGAATGTGCGACACCAATAGTGAAGCCCGATGTCTGTTGTGGACCCGGTGATGATGGCTGGCGTGTCTGTGAGGGTTCATCCACTGAAAGACAGGTACCACCTGGTGGGGGCTGACAATATGATCACGTGGGAGGCTATGCATGAATGAGGTCCGGAGTATGTGAAGAATCTCTGTACCTTTTGTTTGGTTTTGTTGTGAACCTAACACTGTTTTAAACCATAAAGTCAATTCACAACAACAACAACAACTTAGAAGCAATGGATATTCCCTGAGCAAGATGAAATAATTGAAGGGGGGGAAATCAACGACGACTTCTGCTTCCAGCCATGGCAAAATTTTGGTACCCAAACTTATCCTACTGCTGAAACAACTTTAAAACCAGACAGAATGTGCAAAAAAGGTGTTTCCAGGCATTGAGTAAGAGGCAGGGCAGCACTGTATCATTCAAGAAGAGGGAACTGTGACGTGAACCCCACCATTGCCATGGAGTCCCTCACGGCCACTTTCCTGCCAAATGGCACCAAAGTGGAACCCAAGCAGAGCCATGGTCTCACGGACCTGAGGAGGGAAAAAGGGTTCTAGGCTGCTGGCATAGCTGGACTTTGGACACTCCCCCACACAGACCCATCCTCATGAAGTGTAAGACCAAAGCTGACAGGAGGATGCACCCGGGACTGAAGGGCCTGTAAGAACAAAATGTAATGCCTCTGAAAGGAAGACGACATATTCCAGACCTTCTAAAATGTGTAATTTATAACATCCAGCAAGTTTTTAAAAATTCTGGACATGTGAAGAAATAGGAAAATGTGACCCATTTTTTAAAAAAAGAGTCAATTAGAATCTAAAATGACCCAGATTTTGGAATTAGCAGACAATCGGCTGCCATTCATTTTTATAAAGAAAGCTTTATGGGGACAAACCCACACTTATTCGTTTACATTTGTTCTGTGGCTGCTTTTGTGTGGTAAAGACAAGAGTTAAGTGTTTGCAACAGAGACTAGAGGTCTGGGCTGGCTGAGAATATTTACTCTCTGGCCCTTTAAGAAAAAAATTGTCAACTACCAATTCCAAGGAAACACGGCCATAATGAGTGAATCAATAAGAGATCTCAGAAGATAAATGAAAAGTATAAGAAGGAACCAAATAAAAATTCTAGAACTGAAAATTACCATATCTGAAAAGAGCTTCACCAGACCTTGAAGACAGAGCAATAGAAATTATTGAACTGATGAGCACAGAGAAAAAAATTTGACTAGACCTTCAGTAACCTATGGGATAATATCAGATAGCCTATCAGATTTAACTGAAGTCCCATAGCAGTGGGAGAGTAAGAATGGAGCAGAACAAATATTTGAAGATATAATGGCCAAAAATGTCTGAAATTTGAGGACAAATGTTGACTTACAGGTCTAAGATGCTTCAAGCAACGAATTCCAAGCAGGACAAATATTAAAAAAAACTAACCTAGATACATCGTAGCCACGCTGTTGAAAACTAAAGCTAGTGGAAACATCTTGAAAGTAGCCAGAGGGAAAAGGACACACTGCATACAGGAAACAATAGTGAATAATGGCTGACATTATTTCACTGAAATAAGGAACCAACGCAAGTTAGAAAATAATGGTAGAACATATCCAAAGTCGTAAAAAAGGAAAAAAAAAAAAAGCCTCTCAACCTGGAATTCTACCTAGAAAAAAATATCTTTCGAAAATGAAGATGAAATTAATGTATTTTCAGATAAATGGAAGCTTAGAGAATGTATAACCAGCACACCTGTGTTCTGAAAGAGAATGCTGAAAGGAAATTCTTCAAGCATGTGGATCTTACCACAGTTAGAAATACAGATCCGCAGGGAAGAGTGGTGTGCCGGTAGGTATTTAGGTAAGTGGAAGATCATCTTTTAATTTCTTTGAAAGAGAAGTATTTAAAATAAAAATAATAAGAATGCATGGCCAGTGTTATTGCATATGTCAATGTAAAATATGCAACAAGTGCAGTGTAGAAGTTGGGGTGAGTAGATGTTTCTATCGTATAGTTCTCGTACGCAGAACGATATGATACTAAATCCAAGGAGAGTGTGGTGAGTTAGGGATGCCTCCCGAAAAGCTCAGGGAAGCTGGCGAGTAACAACACAGAGAGGGTAGCCAACATGGCACTAAAAGACACAAAATAGAGTATTAAAATACTTTTTTCATTAGCCAAAAATTTTTTTAAAAAGGTTTTATTTATTATTTGGCAGAGAGAGACACGGCGAGAGAGGGGAACACAAGCAAGGGGAGTGGGAGAGGGAGAAGCAGGCTTCTTGCTGAGGGGAGAGCCCGATGCGGGGCTCGATCCCAAGACCTTGGGATCATGACCTGAGCTGAAGGCAGACACTTAATGACTGAGCCACCCAGGCACCCCTTGGTTAGCCAAAATTAAGAGAGAAAAGGAAGAATGGAAGAATATAAAACCAAATGGGACACCTGGGAAACAGGGTAGCAAAAGGGGAGACCTAAAGCCAACCATATCGGTAACTGTATGAAACATACTCCAAACACATAAATTAAAAGATAGGCACTTTCAGACTGGATAAAACAGCAGGCCCCAATCCCGGTGCTGCCTACAAGAGAGCATACTTTAAATACAAAGGCACTAATAGATTGAAAACAAAATATATATAAAGATATATTACGCAGAGATCTGCATAGGAAAATGGGTGCAGCTATGTTAATATCAGAAAGTAGATTTCAAAATAAATAGTATTCACAGATGACTTGATTGCTTATATAAAATTACTAAGAAATCTGAAAAATAACTACTACAACTTGGTAAATTTAGCAGTCTTAATATACAAAAATCACTAGCAGTGGGGCGCCTGGGTGGCTCAGTGGGTTAAGCCTCTGCCTTTGGCTCAGGTCATGATCTCCGGGTCCTGGGATCGAGCCCCGCATTGGGCTCTCTGCTCAGCAGGGAGCCTGCTTCTCCCCCTCTCTCTCTCTGCCTCTCTGCCTACTTGTGATCTCTGTCTGTCAAATAAATAAAATCTTTAAAAAAAATCACTGGCAGTTATTTCTGTATACTGGAAGCGACCAATTAGAAAACTAAAAATTTATAAACAATTTCAATTATGATAGCATCAAAAAATAAAATACTCATGAATAAATTTACCAAAAACTTGCAAGACTGCTGAACTGAAAACTCTGAAACATTACCAACATAAATTAAAGAACTACATAAATGGAAAAATGTACAATGTTTATGGATTAGAGGATTCATTTTTTTAAAAAGGACATCAGTTCACCTTACATTGATTGACAGATTCAATGCAGTTACAATTTTAAAAAATCCAATACACTTTTTGGTAGAAATTTGGCAAGTTGATTCTAAAACCTCTTTGGAAATACAGCAGACCAGAATTTCTAAGACGATCTTAAAAAGAATGCACAAATTTAGAGAGTTCACATAATCTGATACCAAGATTTTCTATAAAGCTGCAGTAACCAAGACAGTGTATTTTGGTAGAAGGATAGACAATGGGACAGAAGAGAAAGGCCAGAAATAGACTCATACATGTACATTCAGCTAATTGTTTTATAAATATGTTATGGCAGATCAACGGGGGCGGGAAAATCTTCTCAGCAAATGCTCTGGGACAAATGGATAAATTTATGGGGGAAAAGAAGCTTACTTCACATACAAAAATTAGTTTTATTATATACCTAAATATAAAAAATCCATACCTTAGATTTATCCAGGTTAGGTATACACATAAAAGTTGAAACTATTAAGCTTCTAAGGGTCCGTGAAGGCAAACAGCTTTGCAAACTAGGGATAGGCCAAGATTTCCTAGAGACGACCTACAACCTACCAACTGTAAGCAAAAAGTCAATCAGAAACTTCTGGTCATCCCAAGACACTAAGAAAATGAAAAAATAAGTGACAGACCGGGAGCATATGTTTGCAACACACACTTCTGACCAAAAAACCATGTCCACATTCTCAAAAGAACTACCAATCAATCCTAAAAGGCAAACAACCCAATAAACAGATGGGCAAAGACCGGAAGAAGTCACTCTTCCAAAGCAGACAGATGATTATCCATAAACACGTGGAAGGACGCCTCACATCGGTAGACAGCAAGAAAAGCACGTGGGAGACGACCACGGAATATTCCATTAGAACAGGTAAGACTGACAACGACAGAAGAGAGGAGGTAGAGGTACCAGAGCGCTCTCACGGGACGGTGGGAGTGTGAAATGTTACCATTCCTCAGAGAGCGGAGAGTTGTTTGGTTTTTGTTTTTTTAGGGAAGGTAACTGTGTATCCGCCCATCATAGGATCCAGCCACTCCGCTCCGAGGTATTTATCTCAGTGGAGTGAAAGTGCAGGTTTACAAGAAACTTATACAAGATATTTATAGTGGCTTTAAATAATCTCAAAAATACTGTGTTGAATGAAAGAGGACATGCACAAAATCATGCATACAGTTTGATTCCGTCTGTAGGAAGTTCGAGGAAAGACAGGACTAGATACAGAAAGAAATCAGAGGACTGGTTGCTCGTGGTGCGTGGGGCCGGCGGGAAGCCAGCGGTGATGGAAGTGTTGGTTATGTGGGTGTGTGCATTGGAAAACTCATCAAGTTGTGCACTTGAGAATGGCATTTCACTATAGTTTGGCCTCAGGAAAATCAGTAAGAAGTATACTTAGCAACTCTTGTAATGACTCATTAGCACAAATAATCAAGGATTGACCTCAGATGCATTTGGAATCTGATGACGTAATCAGGAACCAAGAATACTTCTAAACACCTAAATCTTTTTTTAGGGAAAATTGCCTTTGAAGCAACTTTGTGTCCTTAAAAACTATTGAATTACACACTGATGTGCTCTTCTAAATAAGACCATGGAAATTCCCAGAGTCATCACAATTAGCTTGACTATCTGAGGACATCCATCATGTGGGGACAAGGGAAGTTCCAGAATTTCTTTCTCCCTCAGACTTCATTTTCAAAGAAGCACCTTTCCTGGAATTTAGAAACACTGAAATGCTCTGATCTATAGCTAAGAACAGGTGAAGAACTTGGCTATAATCCTTTTCCCTAGAATGCCTTGCCAAGGGTGTTGCAGACGGCATCTGAAGAAAGTGGGAGGTATAAGCATGTGGGAAAGATGGCCCTGAAACACTCGTTCTTTTTAGTCTAATAGGAGTAAGTCTGGGATATTTTTAGCTCTCCTAGGTATCATTAAAGAAAAAACAAAACAAAAAAAGCAGCAAACATCTAGAAAACAGAAGAAGAATCACAAACACTGTCTATTCTGAAATCTTGCACAGGAGTAATGAAGGAGAGTTCTGGGTATGTGACGCAGCCCAATGTCTTTAAATACTTTTCCCCAAACGATTACTTACAAACCTTCTCCCCACACAGCATGGCAGCCACAGCCATTCCCTAAGTTTGCTCATTAAAAATTTGGAATATCCTTTCTTGAAATTCAGCTAACAGGGGCTTTTCCCTTTCCAGATACATTTCTTTCTTCTACCGGCGGCTCTGACTTTTAAAAAAAAAAAAAAAGATACTGTTCTGTGCTCTCAGTTGTACCCCTTCTTCTGGCTCACACCACAGTGGGCCTGGAAGCTTAGGAGCAGACACAACTTTCCTTTTCTCTTTTCTCTTTTTTTTTAAATCTCATTTCTCTTTTTCCTCTCCTCTCCTCTCCTTTTCTTTCTTTTTGTTTTTTTTTCTTTCTAGAATTTTCTTTAGAAGGTGGATAGGGGAAGTTTCCTCTTTGTAATTTTTTGGTACTGGTCTCATTCTGGATTTAGATGTCATTTTCTCTCCTGAGAGTCAAGTGTCTGCTTCCTATGGAGTGGAGGAAAATTTCAGATTACTAACTTGACATTGGAATGTGGCGGCAAATGCTCAGAGCTTGAAAAATGGGGCTCCGAGGATGAGAGTTCTGGGCAGGCGCAGAGGTGTATTATCCATGTGGCCTTGCCTTTTAGCTCTTGTACTTTTGTGTACACAGAGGGGAAAAGAGACAACGTGTTATTAATCCTGAAAATCCCAAGGGCTTTGTCGTGTACTGAGAGGGAGTTAAATTACGCTTTTCTGACCCTGAAAGTGTTCCACATCTTGTGCTGGAGTTTTGCTCTGAATGGTGATTTGAAAGACACAGGCTGGATGCCATGTGTTTCTCCTCCTTCTCACACTTCACCTTCGTCACTGTCCCCGAAGCAGAATCGGGGGCATCTTCCCCTGGGGTATCTGCAGATCTGTTGCCTCCAGGCACTTCCTGCTCAACTGAAGTGCAACCCTCTTTGGGTGCTTTTGGGACATGGCTGACGGCAACTAGAGCTTCCTTGTTCTGCCCTGTACGGCCGGACAGGTCTGGGGAGAAGGATGGGTGAGAGTGAGGAAACATAAGACACTCTTCTCTTTTCACTGTTGTTATCTTGGGTTTTGTTTTCCCTCCAGCGCATTGCTGGAGGCTCAACTTCCCCATCTCGCCATGGCCCCTGCCAGGCGGGGAAAGAGTAGGCATTTGTGGTTCTCGGGTCATCGTGGACAAGAATGACAACCAAAGTTGCACAGCGACAGAATTAGGATCAGACCAGCTTTTCTGTCTCTCAGGCATCTGGTCTCTCAAGTAGTAGGCCCTCCCATCAACTATGCACCCCTGTTCCCAGGAGGACACCGGTGCAGCTTCTAGTGCTTAGGTTTCAAATAAGAGATAAGAAACTTGGTGAAACGAGGCACTTTCTTCCTGTCAGGGACCCTATCACACAGTGAGAAAGGTGGGAGCAGACTGGGGGTTCCTGCTTGGATTCGGAATGCTGACCGCCCCCCCCCCCCCGTTATTTCGCTTCCCCACATGCCCTCAGCTCCACTCCCCCAATCTGCTCCTTTATCTTTCACCCTTTTGTTTTTGAAAGGGGAATAGAATTAAAATGAGTCTTCTGCTGATATTTTTGGGTCCCTCGAATGAACCAGAAATACTAACACTTGGTTGGCCATCGATCCTTTGATCTGAGAGAGTCCCATCTAAGGCGGATTCTGTACAAACAGTGGGACTGTGCTGCTGTCCTCCTTGGGCGTGGTTCTCTAATGTTACTGTGCATACAAGTCGCCGTGGGGGGGGGGGTCTTATTAAAATGTGCATTTGGATTCAATAGGGCAAACACGAAGGCTAAGATGATTTCTGACACACTCGAAGATGCTGTGGGGTCCGCAACCACATAGTACTGGTGGCTGTCACGTGTCCCCTCTCCATCCGCCCCTTTCCGAGACACGTACCTGCCCCTGGTGGACCCGGAGAGGACTCAGGAGCTGGTGATCCTGTTTACGACCAGGGGCCTTCCTCAGTATCTAAGAAGATGCAGTGAAAACTTACTCTCGGCAGGAGGAAAGGTGGGTGGGTGAAAAACGGTTGTGGGCTAGGTGATTTGTTTTTCTTCTCTGATGTTGCTCAAAATGAAAGAGAACCCTTCTGGCCCTTGTGGCCAATGTGAGCAACATGAAAGACAAGGAAAATAAAGGGGATTCAAAAGGATGTGGACAGAGTCTGAGATAAGATTCTTTTCTCAGTGGGCGAATCAAGGTCAAGTGATGTTTACCCACAGCCCAGCCAGCACTGAGTAGATGGCTTCATATTTGTGCCTTCGTTTTCTCCAGCAGAACAATGGACTAAGCACAGAAACTTCTAGATCATGATTTACTAAACTTACACAAAGGACACAGAAGTACATCGAGAGCTCAGTGTACCTGATAAAGAATCTGGTTCTTGACCTAACGTCATTCATTTCCTACATCAGATCTAAGAAAAATCCCCCAAATTGTACCTAATGTCAAAGATAGTCTCCAACTTCCTTGGCGAACCCATCCAGCAGTTTGGGCCTTATAGAAAGTACATGTTTGGTACACAATAAAACACCATAGGACATGTCAAATTTTCCTCTTAATAGGATCCTAGGATCTGAGAGCCGAGAGAGACCCCGAGATTATTTAGGTCCATCCACACATTTTGTAGGTAAGGAAACTGAGGCTGTGTGTTATTCTTCAGGTTGTGGCAAGCCTGGCAAGAGAGCAGGACCCCTGATTCCTAGGTTAGTGTTTTCCCATCACGTACAATCAGAATCTTCAGGAATGTGGGTGCTTTCAACCCAGCGGTGGAAGGCTTTCTCTTGCTGAGGGGTAGAGCTATGTTTAAGCTATCTGGGTCACTGGGAAGTGTTTGCGAAATGTTGTGGTTTAATTGAGATCATTATCTTTGAAGAAGTCAGAGAGCTCAGATCTTCCATTTTGAGATAGATAGATATATATATAGATATGTATATATATATTTAGTATATATATGATATCTGAGCCTTGCCTGTGTGCTGCTTCTTTGTTTAGTTTACCTTTAAAGCTCACAACAGCCCTGAAAGGTAGATATTATCATCCCCACCTTACACAGAGCAGGAGACTGAGGTTCAGAGGACTTTAGCAAATTGTCCAAAGCGCACATCTCAAGGTGGTGGGACAGGAATCACGAGAAAGCCTAGTACTGAGGCCCTCATTTCTGCATTAAAAAAAAAAAAAAACACCTCACTTTTACTTTCAGAAAATGCTATCAAATAACAAACTGAAATGTGTCAGGAAGGAACAAGAAGGAAGAGGACAGAATTGTAGAGAAAAGGTTTTCATTGACGCTAGTCTCCACGAGCACCCAGAGGACAACACTGTTGGCTTCTCTGCAGGAGCAGGGCTCAAAGTGTTCAAGAGGCAGGATAGCAGGAACCAGCAGGAGGAGTTGCCATAAGATCCGGGAGGGCTCGAGCTATGTTCCAAGTGGCAAGATTTCAGTATTTCTGCGGCTCCGTGTACACACCATGTCTTCTTTACACACTCATCGAGTGGTGGGCGCTTGGGAAGCTTCCATGGTTTGGCTGTTGTAGATGGTGCTGCTGTAACTATCTGGGCGCGTCCCTTTGCAGTGGCATTTTTGTATTCCTTGGGTCAGTACCCAGTAGTGCCCTTGCTGGATCACAGGGCATTTCTGTTTCCAACTTCAAAGGGCATTATCGATAGGACTCGTCTGCTCTACGATGGATAATGTGGTGTCATAGGCCATACATGACACCCACCACATGTTGAGCTCTTGCTGAGGCCTGGAGATTAGAGTGAGTGGTGAAGGCGGGCCTTTTCTCTCATGGAACTTATATTCTAGATAGATATTGTATTAAAGCAGATATTAAATAAATATTACAAATTAGTAGGTACCAGAAAGATGTAGTATAAGCTACTATCAGAGCATATTGATAATTGACTCTTTTCCCTTTTGTTTTGTTTGATAATGACATTCTGTGTATGATGAATAATGTGAATTAACTTTGGTCCCTTGTGGACTTTCCCTCCGGTGAATGGCTTCTGAGTATTTATGACCCTGGAGGATAACTAAAAAAATTAAGCTGTGGTTCCTTCCTTGGCGATCTTTATAATTTAGTAAAGAAGGTAGGACAGATATAGGATTCTAACACAAAATAGAAAGTGATAACTGTGCTTGGACCCATTCTTTGGGAAGAACAAGTGGGCCCATGGTGGCAGGCCTGCATGGCTCTGTTGGTTAAGTGTCTGACTCATGATGTCAGCTTAGGTCATAATCTCAACGTCATGAGATTGATCCCCACATCAGGCTCTGCATTGGGCATGGAGTCTGCTTAAGATTCTCTCTCCCTCTCCTTCTCCCTCTATGTCCCCCACCTTCTCAAAAAAAAATGTGGCTTTTTGTAGACCTCATGGGTCTATAACAATATGCGGTTAGCTGGGGGCAGCTGTGGGGCAGACAGGTGGGAGACAGGGTGACCAATTAGGCTAGTGCTTCTCAAACTTCTGTGCGCATCTGAGTCCCGGGGGGTCTTTATTAAAATGCAAATACTCATCCAGGAGGCCTGGGGCAGGGCCTTAGAATCCTCATTTCAGGGTTTTCTGCTGCTGTTCCGATCACAGTTTGAGTAAGGAGTTAGGAGATCACTACAATAGGCTGGGTTGGAGCCAAGAGGAATCTGGGAATGGGAAGGAGCAGAGGGTGTAGGTAGCTGGAGGGGCAGGAAGATCAGTAGCACTGGACATGGATTTGTGGAGGTCGGGAATGGAAGAGAAGGGATTGAAGACATGCAGGAACCCAGCAGGGCAAGGAGAGTGGCTGGTGCAGTCAACAGAAATGAGTGTCGGTAGGCTAAGATGTGACCATCTTCTAGAAGAGAAATTTTTGTCCTCATTTTAAAATGTCAGGTATTGAGCACGAGGATCTCGAGTTGAGAGTTTACTTTCCTATTCGTGTCTACCCCCGAACGTTGAGGGAAAGCAAGTCAGCTCTGGGCGTCAGAGACCTGAGTCCTCTTCCTGTTCCACTGATGTTCACTCTGTCCCCTCATCCCCTGTGATGGTCTTTCTGGAAGAGGGAGTGGGAAGCATTCCTCCCAGATCGCTGGTCAAACTTCACAGTGCCTTAAGGTCATTTACCTCCAGTGGGAGGCTAGAAGAAAGATACCGGAACCAGAGGCTCGCTCTGATAGTTGGGTGAAGTTTATGAGAATTTGGGGATCCTTGGGTTGGGGTTTACTAGCTTGAAAATTATAATGTTATCTTTAGGCACACATTTTTTTTTAAGTTTACCCAAGAGTTTTCATACCATCCCTTGGAAAAGAATGGCATCTCACTCATAGATAAGGAAACGTAGGTTAAGAGGGAAGTAGAAATCAAAAGATTCGGCCATACTTCTGCAGTCCTACCGTCGCCCGACCTTAGCGACACTGAAGAGTTGTTCCACACGAGTGTTTGCTCGATTGCCCTTTCTCACTTACTCTTTATTTGTCCTCTCATCTCTGAACTTCCTCAGCTTTCTCTGTCTTTCTCCCCATTTCTCCATCACACCCCCTTTAAGTCAGCATAGCCTCTTCCTTCTGTCTCTCCACGTAGAACACGTTCCTGGTTTCGCCAAGCCCACATGGCGTGCCTCGGGTCATGTCCCCTCTGCTGCCTCTGGAGCTGCGCCCCACCCGCCGCCCCTCTCTGCCATTCCCGGTTTCACCATCACCTCCTGAGCCTGGAAGCATCCCAGGTGCCTACAGCCCCGCCAGGAATGACTCTTCATGTCCTTCCCTCGGAATCCTGTTATCTCACGGGAGTCGTGCATTCGTGGTTCCCACATCGTCCCTGCCCCACTCACTCCAGAACTGTTTAGTGTGCCTACTGCTTGCACTGGGATGATGTTCTTTTCTCAGAACACACCAAGAAAGCTATGAGTCAACAACCCAGTGATGCTCGTTTGCCTCAAAGTTCGTTCGTTGAGCATCTGGTTCCTTTAGCCCTTCCTTCTGGAAACTTCACTCACGGTATCGTAAGACACCACGACCCGCTGATTCCTCATTCTTTGGCTTTCTTTCCCTGAATGCTCACTTCACTCTTGTTTTATACATCCTCTGACCCGAACTTTTCCTATTATGGATACCTTAGTGTGGTACCTTTGTCACGACTAGTAACCAATATGGACACTTTGTTATTAGCTACAGTTTATACATTACCCGGATTCCCTCTGTTTTCCCCCACTGTTCTTTCCCTGTTCCAGGATCCTATCCAGGATTCCACATTTCACTGAGTTGTCATATCCCCTCAAGCTGCTCTTGGCTATGAGGATTACGTGACAGTTTCCCCACTTTCCTTGTTTTTGATGACCTCGACAGCTCTGAGGAATCCTGGTTGGGTATTTTGGAGGATGTCCCACTACTGGAATTTGTCTGATGTTCTTTGCATGTTTAGACTGGGGTTAGGAGGAGGATAGCATTCGTCAGAGTCCCAAAAAGTGTCCAGAAGGGTTCAGCAGAGGCGTTTCCCAATGCTCTTGCCATTCTGTTCTCAGGAGACTCATCGCTTCAAGTCTTAACTCTGTGCTGACGGCTTCCACATGATAAAAGAAGACTTAGCCACTTACTGAATTATTTTTTTTTTTAACGATTTTATTTATTTATTTATTTGACAGCGAGAGATCACAATCAGGCAGAGAGGCAGACAGAGACAGAAAGGGAAGCAGGCTCCCCGACGAGCAGAGAGCCCAATGTGGGGCTTGATCCCAGGACCCCAAGATCATGACCCGAGCCGAAGGCAGAGGCTTTAACCCACTGAGCCACCGAAGCGCCCCGACTTACTGAATTCTTACCAAGCTCAAAAAGCTGTTCTAAGATCTTCACACATATTAACTAATTCAATTCTACTGTGAAATAAATATTGTAATTGTTACTGCCATTTTACAGATGAGACACCGAAAGGTTTCAATAAACTGCCTGTAGTGGCCCAGTGCGGTCACAAAGCTAGAGGACGCAGGAGCTGGGAGTCCCAGCCAGGCTTCAGAGCCCACGTTCTTAACAAGGATGCTGTGCTGCCTCATCCAGATTCCTGCCTCCAACCCTGAGCTCTGGTGGGGCCATAAAAGTAACATACATTACGTAACAACATAACGGCCCTTTTACCTTTCCACCTCCAGTGCTTCAACTCTCTTCAAATCTTTGTTTCTGGGGCGCCTGGGTGGCTCAGTGGGTTAAGCCACTGCCTTCGGCTTGGGTCATGATCTCAGGGTCCTGGGATCGAGTCCCGTATCAGGCTCTCAGCTCAGCAGGGAGCCTGCTTCCCTCTCCCTCTCTCTCTGCCTGCCTCTCTGCCTACTTGTGATCTCTGTCTGTCAAATAAATAAATAAAATCTTTAAAAAAAATCTTTGTTTCTAGGGCAAGGTACTATTTCTTCTTCTGCTTAACATTGCCATTGAAGTTTTAGCCAATGCAATCAGATAAGAGAATGCAAAGGCATAACAATGGGAAGTAAAGGAACTACAAACTATCCTTACTTGTAGGTTATATGATAGTAGGTCTGGTAAATCCAAAAGGGCCCATGATGAAAGTAACAAAATGATGAAATTATTTTAAAAGATAACAATCCATCGAGATACCATAAGAGTGTGGGATGGGACTGGGGAGGGGGGAAAGCTGTCTTTTACAGGAAAATGCCAGCTAAGAAATGCAGAAAGATGGATCTCAAGGGAATTGTGTTGAATGAGAAAAAAAAATTCAATTTCAAAAGTTAATTTTGTATAATTCCATCCCATAGCATTCTTAAAATGACAAAAATACACTGATGGAAACGGTACGGTGCCAGGGATTAGGAGGGAAGGAGGCAGATGGTTGTGGCTACAAAGAGTAGCTAAGGAGAGACGCTTGTGATGGGAACTCTTGTACGTCTTAACTGCGGTGACAGTCACATGTGATAAAGTTGCAAGAACTAAATACAACGGACACCCTTCATGTCAATTTGGCAAAATCTGAATCAGATTGATGGGTTGTACCAATGTCAGTTTCCTGGTTGTGATGTCACGGTGTGGTTACCGAAGGAAGCGTGTGAAGGCTATAGTGCATCTCTCTATGGTCTCTCTCGCAACTGCATGTGACTCCACAATCATCTCAGAATTACAAGTCACAAAAGCAAACACAGACAGTCCTCTGCTCCTCCTCTTGTCCCTGTTTATCTTCATGATCCTTCCATTCCCATCACTTGTGTCACCTAAGCTTGGCACTCCAGCACCCTCTTTAAATGCCACCCCTTCCTTGCCCCCCTGTGGGATCAGTTCCCAAGAGTCACGATTTCTGCCGACTCAGTCCCTCCTGTACGTGCCTCCTCTCACGTCCATGACCTTCACCCTCTGCTCACCTGTCATAGCAGCAGCATCTTACTACCCTGCTCTACCTCCCATCTCCCCAGCCCTCCGACGTGTCCTTCAAATGTTGCCAAATCAAGCATCCTAAATTACAGAACCAGTCGCACCTGGAGCAGAGTCAGTGGCCTGGAGGTGAGCTCTAGTATGTTCTCTGCCCCTGTGATTAACCTCTGATTTCGACAAGAAGCCTTTAGCCCTGTGCCCCCGAGTTCCCAGCCCTGTGGCTCCCAGCGTTGCTTCTGCCACATTCCGAACCTCAGGAGGATCCAGAAAATGGGTTTGCGGGACACGCGTGGAGTTGTTGTTGGGACGTACTACAGTATTTCACTGCTCAAGTTTGGAGATGGAGTCTGCCCATCCATCGGCAGGGGGCAGGTTCCTCGGGACCACTAACTAAACAAGACCGCAGGAGCTTCTTAGTCGCTCCAATGTCACTGCCTTTCGCCATGCTCATTGGTCTTCGGGGCCTCCTAACGTGCTGGGCCCTGGTGAGGAACTGCTCCCTCTCTGGGAACCGGGTAAGGAGGAAGGCCGCTCTTGACTGTACCGTGTTTAAGGGGCATATCGGGTTCACCTGGCAGAGGGACGATTGTGTTCAGGGGACTACGTGTTGAATGTGTTGCTTGCGTGTGATTTGCAAGGGTGTGAGTAACAGAAACGCATACGTGTGTGTGAGTGAAGGCCCTTGAACTCTGTAACTTGTCCCTCACATTCTCATTGTTGCTTATTACCCCTCCAGCAGTGTTGTTTTCAGGACCAGATGATAAAATATGTCAGGTTACTTTGTGAACTGGAAAAAAATATTTAAAATGTTAATTACTTAAACCTTGATTGTGTCAGAATGAGGAAATGGAGTTTCTTTGAATTCATCTTCTAAGAACTGTTTATGATCATTCTCTGTGACTTTCCTTCTTCTCACCTAGGTTCACATGCAGACCTTATAATGGATTTCAAATAGGTTAAAACAGGGTCCATTTCCTGTTCACTGCCAACCCATCACCACCGTTTAGTCTGAATAGTCCTGGTTGTTTCTGGTGGTTGTTGGCTGCCCACATCACCTGTTATTTATTTAAATTATTTCGTGAACGTGGGCAGCAGGAGGCACTGAACAAATGTGTGGGCGTCTTGGCATTGGCAATATTGTGTATTTATTCAAACAAATACCCATCTTCTCTGGGCAGGGATAAATGCAGAGGGGAACGTGGCAGGAGCAAAGTTCAGCATCACAGGGCTGGGAACTCGAGGGTCGCAGGGTTAAAAGAAGTGAGTGCCATCAAAGAAAATGAGCAGGGTCCCCGGGGGACCAAGGGGGGCGGCCATGTGCTCTGAGGGGAAATATCTCAGAGCAGATGAACACACCCGCGGTCAGGAGCACTGATGGTCTGTGACTCATGTGTGTTATCAGATCCACTATTTTTTTTTTTTAAGATTTTATTTATTTGACAGAGATCACAAGTAGGCAGAGAGGCAGGCAGGGGGGTGGGGGGAAGCAGGCTCCCTGCTGAGCAGAGAGCCCCATGCGATGCGGGGCTCCATCCGAGGACCCTGAGATCATGACCTGAACTGAAGGCAGAGGCTTTAACCCACTGAGCCACCCAGGTGCCCCCAGATCCGCTATTTCTGATGTCTGGCTGGACCTGGCAAGCCACAGGGTCAGTTCCCGCAACCCAGAAATGAGTGACTTATGGGGTGAGACCCTTTGGAGGACAGCTCGCACCTTCCTGCACACTGTTACCAAGGCCAAAAAAAGAAGCGGGGGTGGGGTGGGAATCCAGTTACTTTCTGTTTACCCTGGAAGGGAGGAAGGAGTCAGGGAACCAGAAATAGTCTTCCCAGCAGCTGTCTCTGAGTCAACAGGGACATTGTCTGGGGATCTCAAATGCCACGAATGAAACGGGCAGGGGGTGGTTCTCTTGTGCCCCGGGAGCCTTCTCAGTTCAATAAGCTTCTGCACATGAAAGCGTTAACCACACACTTACCACAGAATGTCAACCTGATGAAAATTAAAGCCGCGTCAGATAAGAAAAACAATATACTCTTGTTCTTTGAAATCTAAAAGCAGTTTTTCTTCAAACCTTTGAAAACTATTTCTTGGGATGGAATCATATTTTTAGTAGAAATACGGTCCATCGGTCTGTCGGTGAATCCCACCCAGAGTCTGCCCCAGGGACTCTTCTGTGAAACAGAATCGAGATTTATCAACTGGAAAGCAAGCGTTTCCGCTGAGACTTCACAGAACGCCAGACAGGCTGAGTATGATGCCGGGAGAAACAAGCCCGGAAGGGAAACATAGGAAAGAAGGAATAAGGAGAAAGTCTCGGGACCCCGGGGAGCCTTCGGGAACAACGTGCTTCCCGCGAACCACAGCCCAGCCTGGGTGTCAGGCGAGGGCCAGCCGTGCTGTCACAGGCCCTAACTGTGTGGGGCACAGAGAATCTGTCGGAAACCCGGATGGCCCTGGATCCGAGGTGTCCAGCAGCCCCGGGGCCAGTCCTCACCCTAACCCCCCATGCTGGCCCCTGATCTAGGCACAGAGGGACCCCAGTGTGTGGAGTGTGTTAGAGGGTGGGAATGGACCGGCACGGGCGCGATGCATTTCACAGAGAAGGACGATCTACACGTGGACACGCAGCTCACAACCTAACTGAAGGGCAAGTGCCTCTGTGGGTCCCGGGGTTCTTGGTGCTTTGGCAACGGCCTGATCTGCTCGCCCACTGGGCCTTGCCTGTGTCCGGTTTCGTATAAACAAGCAGCGGCCGGAAAGTTTCCCCAAATCCGCATGTTGACAAGCGCTACCTCACAGACAGAAGCAGCACAGGACGTTTCAGGGCGGGAGGGATGACGGGGTGGACCACGCAGCACGGGGAGGAGGTTAAGACTATCAAGTGAGTTGTACCGAGAGCCCTCGCCTGTACGTGAGAAACAGGCCTCGGAAAAGCAAACTCCCCTGAGAGGTTTCTGTCGAGTTTCGTCTATGGGCTCGACCAGCCCTGGAGGAGACACAGCCTTCCATGACCTCAGAGCTCCCCGTCAGGGGTCGGCTCAGCAGCCTCCCTGAATTCCTCGTTAACACAGAGAGCCACAGTTTTCGATCCTTTCGAGATGCAGATGCTACTCGTTGCAACGGAGACCTCAACGCTAGTGGGCGTGGCCCCAGGCGGTGGTCGGCGTGGGCACGACCGCCGGGCTTCCTACGGAGCTCAAACCCGCGGTGCCTGCAATTTTCAAGGACATGGGAACTTAAAGTCTGTTACCTTGATTCCCTGGAAATCGCTTTGTGCTGCAAAGTGACAAGTGGGACTCATCAGGGACACGGTAATTAAAGCATGAACTGGATGGACCTTCTTCCTTGCCTGGAACCGATGCCTCAGTCCAGCTCAGGACAGAGAGGAGGCGGCTAGGGAGCTTGCTGTCCCGGTGGGGAGGTCCGACGGCTCAGTCGGCACAGCATTGAGGAGCTGTTGCTTTGCACTCTGCTCTAGGGCAAATATTTAGTAAGCTGCAGAATGTCAGGGCTCAGAGGGGACTTGAAGACCCTCTCTATGGATCTGCTCACCTGCATAGACGATGCATATATTGTCTCAGAGTGACCGCATGCTGGACACTGTCCAAGGCACTTTACACCCGTGGACTTCTCTCATCTCTCCAGCCAGCTATGGAAGTAGGCTATTACCAGTATTAGTGATAATTAACATCACTATTATTTTATGTTATTGTAATTAAAATATAATCAAAATATATAAGTATATAATAAGTAATTAAGAGTATAGTATAATTATATAGTTATAATTGTATATATAATTATATATGTAATTATATATGTAATATATGTTATATATAATTATATAATTATAATTATATAGTATAGTATAATTAACACAATTATAAATGAAACCATTTAATAATTAATTATTAGGTTAGTTACCGTCTCCATGTTACAGACTATTAGAGTCAGGTACACGGCTCTGTGACCTGTCCAGAGTCGCACAGCCGGCTGATGGCAAAGCTAGTGTTTGGATCCGGCAGCCTGATGGGACTGGGCGCTCATGACCCCCCCGCATGTCCTCCCTCCGTGTCTCGGCTGCACCCTGTTCCTGCGGCCCCTGGAGCCTCTGGCCTCCTGCTGCCCTCGTCTAGCATCTGACCTGTGTGGCGGGAAGGCTATGGCTGGCATCTTGGCGGGATGGATGAGAGGGAGCATGGAGAAGTGGTGAGGGCTGGAATTAGGCAGGGGAGGATGGGGGTGTCTTTCGCTGAAACTGGAGATAGAGGAGAGAGAGCAGGCCCAGGGGGACAGTTCTATGTGTGTCGAGTTGGAGAAGATTGTGAGCTCTCCGTGGGGACTGTGTGGCTTCGAAACTCCGGCAAGTCATGTTTATTGAGCACCTGCTATATCCTGGCTATTTTATAGGCAGGCTATCTTGCAAGCCTTGGACTCACCCAGGACGGGGATGTGATATTCCCATTTCATTTTATTCAGGATTTTATTTTTTAAAGGAATCTCTACACCCAACGTGGGGCTTGAACTTACAACCCCAAGATCAAGAGTTGTTCACTCCTTTGACTGAGTTAGCCAGGCATCCGTGTTATTCCCATTTTATACCCACAGCAACTAAGGCCCATGGAGGTTTAAAGAACCAACCTGCCATCAACTCCTACCCAGACCGTTGAAGGCCCAGATCGTGTCTTTTCCTTGCCTAAGACCATCCTGTAGTATCCTGTTCCTTGCGGGATGCAGTCCAAAGCCCTGTACTTGGCAAGGCTCTGTGTCATAGCTCATGCCCAGCTTCAGAAATCTTCCCCGCCCCTGCCTGCCCACACTCTCCAGTCGGCTCCAGTCCATGCAGCTCTCAGAGCTCACTGTGTCCTTGGTCGTTGGCCTCGCTCGTGCTGGGCTTACAGCTCAGTTCCCATCTTCCTGACTCCTGCTTCTCCTGCAGGCTCCCTCCACGTTTTTCTCTTGGAAGCTTTCTGCGCCCTACTGTCTGGTTTTGTGGCATTCCTCTGTACTCCCAGACACCCTGCTGTTTCTTTGCCCAGTGTGTCAGTCAGATGCCCACCCCTTGCTCGTGCCTGCAGAGAACAGCACCCACCCATGCTTGTGAAGGGAGATAGAGTCACACAAGTCCAAGCAAGTCTTTGAATTCAAGCCTGTAGACTCCCGAAGTCATGAGCCTAGTCTACTCTCCCAAGATGCTTTGCAATCGGGAAGAATGCCAAGCCGGCCAATGAGCCGTGGAAGATTATTCCAGTAAGAGGGGAGGTGCCCCTAGGGGCCGAGCTTTGAAACCACAGGCGAGGAAGTGGTGTTTGCAGGACAGAACTGCTGACCGGATGCACGAGGCTGCGGTGCCCTGTGAGCAGAGGACATGGGGATGGAGGGATGGATGGTGCCAGGTGGAAAGGATCTTGGATGCCAGGCAGAGGAAATGGGCCGCGTCCCTGAGGCAGCCGGGAAGGATTCGGGCTCTTTGGTCAGGGTCAAGGCATCATCATGAACCTTACTTTCGGGGCCTAAATCTGGGGATGGATGAAAGCGGCCTTAAAACGAGACCTGAATGCTTGCCTAAGACGGGACTCGATGACGCCTGTCGTCAGCTTGCTTCCTTTGCCTGCGGATGGAGCAGAGGGCCCAGCTCGGTCAGGCGAGTTTCTGCCTCAACACGTCTGGGTCCTCATCTGCGGAATGGGTTCGATCACGGCGCCTGTCTGGCAGGGCTGCTGGGAGGGTGCCCAGGACGGTGGGTGCGGAATCGCGGCCTGGCCCAGCCCGGTCGCACGCAGCCATCACCAGCTCAGGCCAGAGACCTCGGGAGTGGGAAAGTGAAACCTGCCAGGCTGTCGTGTGGAAGGCGGTGACCGTCAGTGAAAGCCCCAAAGTGAACTCTCCGGCGAAAAGAGTGAGGCAAGCTGACACGCTTACCCTTTGCGGTCTCTGTGCCCCCGGGTGTCAGCAGGATGTCTGAGGAAGCTGCCTTTCATTTGACAAAGGCTTTTGGTTTGTTTTTTTTTTTTTGCTTTTTTTCCTTTTCCTTTTTCTTTTCTTTCTTTCTTTTCTTCTTCTTCTTCTTCTTTTTTTTTTTTTAACAGTTGTTTGTTTTGCTTTCCACTTAAAATGAGGAGGTTTTCTCTTTAGAAAGGTCCTTTTATTTTAAATCAGGCTCTGAAGAGAGGTGTCGCTACCGCAGGGGCCGGAAGCAAGACACCACAGGGCTGCTCAGCTGGGTTCAGGGCCTCGTGGGCGGGGAAGCCGTGGTGGCCAGGACACCTGTCAGGTGCGTGGCCTCCTGCAAAGTCAGCGCCCCCAAAACTCCCGGGAAACTCACCGGGCTCCCAGACGGGAAGAAGCTGACGTCACTTCAGTTCCGGGCCCCCACGCACACTGTTAGCAGTAATTCCTACGCCCTGTACGTGGTATCGTCACAGACCCACCTTTCTCTGAGGAGATGGGCCAGTGGGCTCCACGGGGCTCCTTTCATTTTGAGATGAAAAAAAATAAAAAGAAAAAGGAAAAGAAAAAATAACAAACACCGTTGCTTTGCTTTTAAGTAGTGATGAGGGGCCCTTCCCCTCTTCCTTGGAGAGGCCCCTGCTTTCCGGACGTCTGGGGCTGGGGACCTGCTCGCACACCGTCGGGGTGCGGGGTTCGGCAGTGCGGTCTCTCTCCGTGTGGCTTTGCAAACATTTGGGGTCCATGGGAGCATCAGGTTGTTCTCCAAGGAATGTCCGTGCTCCCACCCGAAATGTTCCCATTTTCTCTATCAAGGAGTTTCTTGAGCAACAGAGAGCGCTTCGGCAAACCCTCTGTCCGTATGATTCGAATATTACTGTAATTCGGCATCCGTGGTGTTTGATTTTAATAACTTCAGTAATTAATAACGACAACACAGTGCTCCCAGGGCTCCCTTCTGTCCCAGATGTTGGGGTAAATGCGAGGCAGCTCAGGACCGGGCTCGCAAGACGAAGGAACGTCTCTGTGTGTCCCATCTGCTCTTCCTTCACACTTAGATCTTAGACCTTACCGTGTGTTGTAATTATCTCTGCAAGATATTTCTCTCCTCCTGGGTGAGGAGTTCCCGACAGCCCAGGACCGGGCGACCACGTCATCTCTGACCCTGTATCTGACACCTAGTAGTTGCTCAACTAACGACTCGCTGATTGATATACAAAGGAATGAACTCATAACCAGGAGTCCTGCCACAGACAAGACTGTCCTCAGCCACCCTACCCCTTCCCTCTTCCACCTGTCCGTCCCCTGTCCCTTAGCGGCAATGTTTGCTAAACTCTGAGAAGCTCCACAGCAGAGAAAACTCCCACTATCACGCCTCGGGGACATACACTTGATCCTCACCTTTTTTTTTTTTTTTTAACTGCTGAGAATACCAAAAGCAGCAAAGCTTCTAAAGAAGGTGTCTATTTCGGGCCCAAACAGAAAAGAGTGGGTGATGCTGTGGGCAGAGATTCCTGAACCTGGCGGGGTTGACTCATGCCTGAAGGTGCTCAGAATTTCCTCTGTTTTGTGGGCGGCTGGGGCAGACTGGGCTCCACCGAAGTGCTTTCTTTGAAGCCGAGTCAAAACCGAGTCGAGCTGTTCTTGGGGGTGGGGGGTGGGATGGTGGTGGTGGAAAGAACATGGGAGGGGAACAACAGCAGTCAGAGTTTAAGACCCCAGGGAATCGAGGAGACTGGAGAGGTCGGTTCGGTCCCTTGACTAGAGGCAGGGGCGGGCGTGTGGCCCGAGGGTTTGCATTATGGGAACACGGACCCGGGACAGCACTGCAGGAGCGGTGAGCCGTAGCTCAGAGACACTTCCTTTGACTTTTCACAGAGTGAGAATAAACTTCTTTCTCAATACGGCCCATGAATTTATGTCCTTAGCAGCAGTTTAGAAGAAGAGTGAAGAATGCAGTCTCACATCCCAGCTCTGCCTGGTTGTATTACGCTGGGCAGCCTACTTAGCCTCTGCGAGCCTCAGTGTGCCGGCTGTAAAATGGGGATGACAAGGAGGCCTTCCTGACTGTGAGCGTTTCCTGAACGGACGCCCCGCATTCCCATAGTTCCTGAAGGAGTGCGTGCGGGCCGTGGCTCTCAGCTCCTGTTAGGATTCCTCTTGAAAGATTCTCGGAACTAGGTGGAAACCAATCAGCCTGCAGGAGGCAGCAGGCATCGGGACGCGGGTTCCAGGCCGGCTTGCCTTTCCTGGCCTTCCTTTCCCAGGTCCCAGCTGACAGTTTCTCGCTCACCTGTTCCTGTTTCTCCCCCGCCCACCCGTAGGCGGCCGGGCTTACTGGGGCCATTCTCCCAGATCTTCCGGGGAAAGGGACCAGCTGCCTCTTCAGAGCTTCCTTTTTATTCCTTAGAAACCTGCTGCTCTTGCTTCTACTTGTGGGAAAATCACTCAACTGCTCCTGGTCTCCAGCCACCAGCCTACTTTCTCAAGGTGTACGGCAAGAGGCCGGTGGGGAACTTGGAGAGAAAACAACCCCAAAATGCACATCTGACCAATCAGCCTCCTGCCTTCCACCCTGGGACAGGCCTGCCTCAAGGCACAGAGCTCTGACCGGCACATGCCTCCTCCCCTCTCCCTTCTCGGTGAGCTCGTCTCCCTCACTTGTGTGCCTTAGAGTTTTCTCCTGCCTGAGATCCTCCTGTTTGCAGGATATCTGGCACCGAGTTGAGTTGTTGATCAAAAGCCCCAAGGATTGGGTGCGTGAGGGCATTGGGATGGGTTGTTGGGAGGGAAGCTTCTAGAATCTAGCCTCATGGTATGCGGTTAGCTGCAGCCAGGTCGGGGCAAAATATGGATGTAGGGAAATTAGACCCGGACTTTCTGACCATTATCAGGGGTCATATGGTCCTGCTGATGCGGGGCCAGTGATTCATCGTGCGAAGGAAATCAACCAGACACCGCTGACATGTGTAGACGCCTAGAGGATGAATGTGAGGGGAGGACTCAGGTGCTTTTTGTCTGAGCAAAGGTATGTTTTCATCAGAGAACCACCAGCACCTTGAGTCTCATTTTGCTCAGCACGTACACAGAAGCTTTGGTTTATACATGAAATAGGGGCCTTTTATTTCCCTGCGCTCATCAACTCCTCAGTTTTCAAGTCCATTACAGTACCTGATCCATGTATACAACTTAGCAAAATCATTAGAAAGTACTGTCCTCCACCCCATGTCCTGAGAGTCACAAGCACAAATTCAGAGTCATTATGTCCTAGGACCGTGTTCTCTGAGAAGACTTCCCAGACTCTCCAGAAGTAGATTACCCACACCCTTCGGATCGCAATGGCATGCGTTGACCTCGCCTTGTACTACTCTGGAATATTTGATCTTGTATCTTTCCCAAATCAGTTTTCCCATTTTAGTTGCAAGTTCTACGCTGGTAGATACAATGTCTATTTCTTCTCTCACATGGTAGCCTTGCTACTCAAAATGGGGTCTATGCACCAACAACATGGGCCTCATATGGGAGCCTGTTTGAAACCAGAATCTCAATCCCCACCCCAGAGATCCTGAATCAGAATCTGCTACATAACAGTATTCCATGCTGATTTGTAAATATATTAAATTTTGGGAAGTACTGCATTAAGGCCCCTAATCTTAGTGAATAGAAATGAAATAATGGAATCAGACAACCACGGGAATCATCATTTTGTGGATTTCAATCCTAACTAGGTCTTAAATCATTTAAGGAACTTAGGAAAAAAATATTGTGTCCAGTTCTCATCTCCAGAGAGTCTACCCTAACTGGTCTTAACTGGTCTTGGGTGGGCTTGGATATCCTTTGTTAAAGCACTCCAGATACACACTGGGAACCTCTGCTCTAAATACATTTCCCAGTGAGACTTGCATTCTCTTATCGATGGATGCAAATCTGGGAGGAACTGTAGAACAAGTCAAATAGCCAAAAACTATCTGAGTAATTTTAGGGGGGAAAATACCTAAAATACCTAGAGATGACTACATTATCGTTTGCCCTAAATGGGTGACTTATTTGAAAGCCTGGTGGGGGTTCAGCGATGGGCACTGACTCATTGGCAGACACTCTTGGTTCTCCTTTGGCCATCTTCTAGAAGGAACTGCTCAGCAGACCTTTCATCCCCACGAGCAGCTTGAGGGCAAGGACCACACTCTTTCATCTTGGTGATCCTAACCCACCAGTGGATGGCTGCTTGTGTACCACCGAGACTCCATGTGAAGATGTGCAGGAACATTGGACTGGAATTTAAGAGGCCTGGATGCTAATCCTGGCTCTCTGCTTTCCCTGGTTGCCTAGTGTTTTTGTTTTGTCATTGGCACCCTTCTCTTGCTGTCCTCCCTGCATACAACCATGCCTCTTAAGTTGCCTTTGCCAAGCCAGCTACAGCTTTCTTTCCAGGGAGGGTAACTTTCTGTGTCTCATTCTCTCTGTTTATGACTACCAGTGTAGAGATGGTGAAGATCAGTTCGGAGATCTTGCCAGGTGACCGCGGTTTACAGGGAGACTACAACCCAGAGAATTATACTCCAGATTTTGTGTGTGTGCGTATATTTTTCTAAGGAGACAGATCTCATCAAGTTTTCTCAAGGACTCACCCCTCAAAAAAGATTAAGAACCAAAAAAGCCAGATGGATTCTTGCTACCACAATGTTCTCCCTGTTGAGATGTTCAGGCTCTATGTGGAGGAGTGACAAATGAGTTGATCTTTATGCAATGAGGTTCTCTGGGCTTTTTCCCTCCCTTGATGCTACCTGGGGCATTGGCTGACTCTACCAAAGAAGAAATTCTTGAAGAAATTATTAGGAAGCCAAGAGAAGAAGAAGGTACTTAACTGTCCTTAAGCTTTCCTCACGTGATACCTGCCCCGAGGAAGAGCTGAACAAGAGACGAAGATCTCAGGAAGTTTAGAGTCTCCCAGGAGCTTTGGAGGGTCCCTGGGTGGGCCATGGACTGATGCCAGGGTGGCACACATGGTCAGCCTGAAGAGAAAGTCACAGATTCTAAATCCAAAGGGATCAGAGGCTCTCACTTCAGCCTCCTGCCTGGTTTGGGAAATCTCTCCACCTTATTTGACAACCTCTGATTGGAGCTTTGCTCAACTACTTCCAGAGAAAGAGAGCCCTTTGTGGAGAGGAAAGGAGCAGAGGAATTTTTACTACAAATGTTTGGCCAACTGGAAATTTGCCCAACACAAATAAAGCTATGGTTCACGTTGTACCCTTTCAGAGACTTCCCCTTGCCCATTGCTTTTCTGTTTCTCACCACTGTCCAGAGTTTGGGGCAGGGCGCAGGCAGTGGACTGGATTGTGCTTTCTCTCCTAGAGCCAAAAACCTGTACTTGTTTGTGATCTTGGCTTTACAAAATGTGAAAATGACATATCCTTAATTTCATTTTCTAAGAGGGGAAGGTAAAACATATGGGAAGGAGGCAGAGGAGAACCAGCATGGAAGGTTGGAAAGAGACCAGAAGGCCACCCTGTCCCTCTTCCTTACACCCCTCGATGGCCCCAGAAGTGGCCAGACAGCTCTACTGGAACATTTTCAGGGACAGAGGGCTTGCAACTTTTGAAGCAGTCCATTGAATGAGGACCTATCCTTTTCTCACAGGAAATGGCCAGGGATAAATAGAGGAGAAACAGGTTCCCACTCGTGTAGGACCGCTCCTGTGAGGAACAAGGAAATGGTTTGAAGGCGAAGATTCCCTGAGGAAGCAAACAAGCAGCGGAATGTGTCACCAGCCCTCAGTGGTGTTTTGGTCTTGACGCTTACAACTGCAGCATGTACAGAAGCAGTGGGTCATGGCTAAGCGCTGTGGCGTACCTTTCAAGAGTTGGAAATAACCTGCCATGACATGCCAGGCTTCGGTACTCTGCCACTTAAATGTCTCTTTAGCCCAGACCTTGTGTGTGTCTCTTCAGTCTGGAAACTTTTTCGTCTGAAAATACCCTCACTTGAAAATGCCTTTTAAGCAGAGCTTATTTTAGTTCCTTTTCAGAATTTTTGACAGAACAACAAGAGCCTCAAAATCTTCTCTTTCATCCTTCTCATTTTAGAGGGAGAAACTGAGGCCTAGGGAGGGAGGGGCAGTTTGTCAAAAGTCATGCTGTTCACATGTCTTGTCTTCCATCCTCCAACAATGCTTGTTAGGATGGGCCTTGGCTCACTTTCAAGGTTTGATTTTCTCCCAATTCTTCTCTCCACTGACCTGAGGTGATAGACCCCACTTTCTAAAGGAACTCTTAATTTTTGAAGTTTCTCCTGACCCCTGGGCAAGGCGGGAAACAAGGAAATTCACTTGAACAGCTACCGTGTTATGGAATAGCCTGACTCAGGGGTGATTCTAGCTATTACAGCAACGACTTCCACCAGACCTAACAGAGAAGTATCCAGAATCCTCAAGACTTAGCCAAAGAAATTTAAGGATACTTCTCTTTGAGATGAGTGGGTCCAAGTGTTGGAGTTGTAGGAATCAACAAGGGTTCTTTCCTAGCCCCTCTAACTGACCATGGGTGAAGTCACTTTTTTGTGTGCCTTGCTTGGCTCAAATCTAAAATGGAGCATACGTACAGGTGACATACAGCACTGCCTATGTAAGACATGCTGTTTTAAGAAAGTAGCAACTGATCTGTGAGGTATTCCCTAAGCTTACCAAAGCCCTGTCTCTCCAAGGTGTATCTTGAACATGAGCAGTCAACCATGGTAACAACACTTTGGGATCTGAAGAAATGGAATGATTAGATGTGGAGAGTGAAGCATTTTGGGTTTTAATGACAAACTTGAGAGGGGAAATTCCAGTGTGGGCAGTAGTCTTTACAAGAAGGGATAATTAGACAAAAATATCATCTTAATGGGTTTCCACACTTTGGGTTTTTCTTTTTTTAATTTAGGGGATAAAGATTTGATCACAGAATTCCTAGAATGAAAGAAAGATGATGAAAGCACAGGTAAACTTTCAGAATTTCCACAATTCTGAGAAAGGTGCCTTCGCTAACGTGCCATGTTGGTAACATCAGGAGAATTCTCTTTTTAACCACATCCCAGGACCCAGTAATACAGAGACTAAAAACACCTAAGTTGACTAATACATCCTCTGCAACCCATCACAATTTTAACTGGCGGCTTTGGAAATTTTCAGAATGAAAATCTGCCTTATGAATCAGCTAGAAATTGCATCTGTTGACAGTCTGTTTGATTTCGTTAGAGACCTCTCCCCCCTGAGGAATAAAAAGTCTTGTTTATTTTAAGACTGGGTTCCCCCTCTTGGAGGAAAAGGTCTGAGATGAGGTTCTTTCTTATCCTGGGGTGGTTCCTAAACTGTATGTTAATCCAAGAAACTCAACCCATTTCACTCTTTGGCTACCAAGTCTTCATTAGCCTCTTGACTGGACTATTTTAGGGGCTTCGCAACTTGTCTCTGTGCACCTGATCTCCCTCCACTCTATGCCAGGGTCATCTCACAGACGTGTCCGCAATGAATGGGAAAATCGTAAGTCAGGGAGCCCTGGGTTGGAACACCAACTCTGTCCCTGTCTGTGTGACTTCTGAGTTTTGGGTTCTTCACTCAGTGAGGTTGTGGTATCCACACTGCGAAGTGGTTATGAGGATGAAAATGAGACTTGCATGTCTAGCACAAGGAAGGCGCTCTATAAATGGTCACGGTCATTTTTATTGTCTAGTAGTCATTGGATAGTCCATTTGACCCCATCCTGTGTTTTCATACTCGATCCCCAACCCCACATGCTCATCCAGTGTTGGGGGCCACAACAAACCCCCTGCTGTTCCCTCATCTTCTGATGTGTCTTTGGTCATAGGGCCTTTCTATCTGGAATGTCCACT
Organism: Lontra canadensis; assembly: GCF_010015895.1. NCBI lineage: Eukaryota > Metazoa > Chordata > Mammalia > Carnivora > Mustelidae > Lontra > Lontra canadensis. Next base: position 5,591,913 of record NW_022631070.1, on the reverse strand, counting down.
TGGGCAACTTTACTAGTCTCTCAGGGCTCTTTTTGCACGCTACTGTCATGCAGCTTCTCTCTTTGTCCTGCTCACATAGATTCCATCACCTTCTAATCATTAGCACTGTTCTGATGTCCATGCCTTTCCTTCCCTTGCTGGGTTATAAGTCTCTCACGGATTGAGATTATGTCTCATTCATTTTCATATTTCCTATGGTGTCGAGATGGGGACTGAGAGGTGCCAAATAGATTTTTGGAGACCTGAGTGAATGGAAGATTTCTCATAATACTCCCACTTGCCACATGGCCACCAAGACCATTCATATCTCCAGATAAGTCACCAGTGGCTAGCAATAACACAGGTTTACTGGAAATGTGTTTCCCAGATATGTTGTAAAGGCTTCTCTGTTCTAGCTTGGACTGTCCTCCCACTTTGCAAAGATCATAATGAAACAGAAGTCATCTCATAAACCTTCCAGAAATCATGCCTTCTTCAACTCCACAATAAAGAAATTCCTACCCCTGGGTCAGCTCACAGCTCAACATAACCTAGCTACTTCACCAAGTAAGCAAAAAGGCACCTTATAGGCCGCAACACACTTCACTTCTTAACACACCCTTCTATGGCTGGTTAGCATTATTATTCATCTAGAAATTAAGGCTATGAAATTGTAGACTTTGATATCTTATCTGTCCTTTTGGGTAAGCAAGGGAAGAAGTTATTAGAAAATTCACACTCAATTAGGGAAGGTGGTTTGAGGTAGAAGTTAGTGGTTTCTGATTTGTTAAAAAAAAATCTTTGACAAAACCCATTTGAAAGGATGAATGAAATCCAAAATTTGCATATGTGTGTGTATATATATACACATATGGATACACGCATACATACACATAAAGTCATAAGAAAAATTAGAGTTCTTAAGGTGAGTACACTTCTGCTTTCTAAAATTTCTATAATGTTGCATATGTAAGGAAAATCCTCGATATTATTTCCTGAAGCAGTTAAAAATAACATATACATCCTCGAAGCCAAACTTAAAATTACCCCAATATTTCCTATATTGCTTACTGACATCTCAGGATATTACCTTGGTCTTAGAGAGATTCCTAGTAGATTTTTCTTGTTATCTTACACCTGGTTGGTGCCGTGAAAAACCAAATCCATTGGAAAGTAAGAGGAAATTTCTTGAGGAGCCTGCTCATTGGTAGCCCTGTTAACATTCCGTTACCATGCCACTCCATTCGCCCTAGAGATAACAAAGACTGAGTGGCAGGAGATCCCCCAGTTTCAAGCTCTGTTTATAGATCGGGGATGACGGAAGCATAACATGGGGCCCTGGGGGGGGTCATGGACAAGGCATAGACCCCAAGATTCAACGCCTTTGTTTGCATTTTCTACTTAAGTAACTCCCCTCTCCTGATTCTGTGGCTGGGAAGAGGTAATATCCGTTAGCCTTACCCAGATTCTGAAGGCACCCCATGACCTCTTACCTGTCATGTGGCCAGATACTGTGATGAAGGTAGAGATTCCCCACATCAGCAAGCTTGGCTCCATCGTCCTGGCACGTGGGATCAGCTGCCTTCTTGAGGGCAGTGGAGAGAAGGTGTTTCTTGGCAGAAGGTCAAGTTTCCTATAAGCCTCTTATTTGCATCATGCTGGGAGGATGGGAGATGAAAGGATATCAGTCCGTCCGGACCGTCATCCTTGCTGCGGTCTCTCTAGTCTCTAGGACAGTCTGGAGTCGCTCTTATTAGGCTGCTTTGTTCAGTCAGGAAATTGTGCCTAGCCCTCTCTAGTCTCAAATATAGGAAGTGGTTTTAACCAGGTTTTTTTTCAAGTTCAATTGCTGGGAGGTGTGGGCTGAGGGAGGGTGAAAAGGATTGGACTTCATTTATGAATCCTTTCTTCAGCTTCACCCAGAGAAGGGAAGGGAGATTCCCCCGCCGCCGAAAGAGGGTGAGCAAGCATTTCTTGGCAGTGGTCTCCTTTCACATTTCATAAATTGACCTCACTGTGAAATTGAGGTCCTCCCCCAGACTTGCGGCTCCCTGGGGAGTCAGCAGGTCCCACACGAGATGGGGGGCGGGGAACCATGGCGGGGTCTTCAATATTGAGGTAATTGAAAAGGAAACAGACTGACCCATACTCAGAATTCATGAATTGTCTCTCGACATCTATATTAAGTAGCGGCTATAATCATTTCACCATGATGCCCAGGTTTTTGAATGTGAGTTGTCATTTTACAAGGTATTTTGCCTCTAGATTTGTCTTTCTCTTAAAGGGTCATACTAGAAGTTGGCTTTTGGGGAACCCGGGTGGATCAGTCGGTTAAGTATCCACCTTCAGCTCAGGTCATGGTCCCAGGGTCTTATGCTGGAATCCCACATCAGGGCTCCCTACTCAGTGGGCAGTCTGCTTCTCCTTCTCCCCCTGCCCCTGCTTTCTCTCTTTCTTTCTCTCTCTCTCTAATAAATAAATGAAATCTTTAAAAAGTGGGCTTTGGTTTTAAACTTTGGACTTTTTTCCCCCAAAATTAAATCTTTCTTCCTTGTTGAATTATCAGAGTTACCTTCTGCTTTTCATGAAATGGTTGACTGTGTTCTGCTGTCCAGAAATTCATGTCCATTAACAATCATCTAGTTATCATAAAATACAGTTTTTTAAGTATTCAAAAGCAAGCAAAAAGAAGACCGTCTGGGCAAACCAAAGTAGTTCATGGTACCAATATATATTGTCTCCACCTCTGACATTCTCTCAGAAAAGCAAGTAGCTCTGAAGAGAGCCTTGGAATTCTGCAGATGAACTGTGGGTGGTTTCCTAGCTGAGTACCAGAGTTTGCAGAGAAAAACAGTCAACTGATCTCTTTCTGGGATACTTATCAAAGTGTGACAAGATTATTTTTTTAAGATTCCAGAGCGGGCTTACCCTCACTGCTAGAAGCACGTTCAACCGCACGCAGGGGAGGGCAGCAAATCCTGTTTTCTCCAGAGTCTGCCCATTCCAATTTAATGGAATTTTACTAGACATAGTTATCACTGCATAATTTTGAAACAAACTTACAGAAAAATTGTAAGTACAATACAAATACCTCCTTCCAATAAACTATGTCAGAATTGTTGCCGGTGCGACGTTCCTTTGCCCCAAATACTTCAGTGAGTATTTCTGACCAACGAAGAAATTCCCCAGCATCAGTACAACCATCGGTTCAGCAACAGGGTTGATGCATTACTACCATCTGTCCTTGGACTCAGGTTTCTCTAGTTGTCTCGGTGACATCCTCCCAGCAAAAGGATCCAGTTCAGAACCATTTCTTGCATCTCTTTGTTGTGTGCCTTTAGCAGGTCCTTGGTCTTTTCTTGGTTTTCATGACCTGACTCATTGGAAGATGACAGGTAAGTCACTTTGTAGATTCTCCTTTAGTTTGGATTTATAGACTGTTTCCTGGTGATTCGATTTAGTTTTGTGTCTTTGGCAGGAATAATGTGGAAGTGGGGCTGTGTTCTTACCTCACACCCTTTTATCCCATTACTGATGATGTTTACTCTGGTCCGTTGGTTAAATAAAATGGTATCTTCCAGGTACCCCTGCTTTAGAGACACTGTTTTCCTCTTTGTATTAAATATTTTGTGATAGGATTTAATATCCATTATTGATTCATTTATTTGTATCTATGTGGACCCATGATTTTTTATTTTATGCAGTAGGTTATAATCTATTACTATTCATTTCAGTGCTCATATTGTCTCCATTTGTCAGTTGGGGGCCCATTCAAGCTGGCTTCTGTGTCCTTTTGATGTGCCTCGTCATTCCTCTTGAGTACTTCTTGCTTTGGGGGCATAAAAAGATTTTCTGGGCTCATCTTTTACTTTCTCTTTCCCAGCCCTGGAATCAGCCATTTATCCAAAGACCCTGGTTCCTTTAGAGGAAAATAGTCTTTAGAAGCCACTATATGCTCAATGATGTGCTCATTGCCATCGGGGAAGAACTAATCCCAGGCTCTCCCAGTGGACAAGGCTAGAGAATATATGCATGTACAGTACATGTATGTACACACACATATGCACACACACACATGTTCACCCTCACCTTTCTATCTATATGTATTTCTATACCCATCTACGCATATTGAAAATCATGAATGTGTTCACACTGATACATCCCAACGTCCCACTTTCCATCTAATAACACAGGGTTGAATTCTAGTTTTTTCTTTCCTATCTCTTTAACTCCCTACCCTGACAGTGGGAAATTTGGTTTCCATTATCTCTAGTCTCTTCACTTTTTGATAAAGCCCCCTGTATGTTATCAGCCTCTTATTCCTGCCACGATTCCTTACCCCACATGGATTCCCTCCTTTCCCTGCTCAGGCTCTGAATTCCTACTCTGAGTCAACTCCCAAATTCGGAGCGAATGAGCTTGTCTTGATCAGGCTCTGACAGCCCTTACCAGGCTAGCCCTCCATACCTCACGGATGTGCTTCTGACCCTGCTTGGGTGCAGCACCACTATGCTGGGCCTTTCCTTTTGGGCATGACCTTCTCTACTTGCTTGAGTTCTGCCACCAGTCCCACGTGTGAACATCCTTCCCATCTCACTTGGGCTCAGATGGCCCTTGCCAATCGGCCTGTCCTTTTGGGCCCCTCTCACCCTGATCAGGTTCTAACTTCCCCCACTGGACCGCTCCCTGTGGGAACCCCCACTCCATTCTGCTTAGACCCTGATTCCTCATTTCAGACAGTCTCCCCATGGAGACACCTTCCTCACTACCTTTGGGCTGTGACCCCACCACTGTTCTGGGCAACTGTGCCACCTTCCACCAGAAACCACATTTGTCTTCCTTGCTTTGCTCTCCCTGAAAGATTTAGGACTGAATTGTTCAAAAAAGGAAGGAGAAAAGGCAGGCTAGTGGCTACCAGCAAGACTAAAGTACTAAAAGGAAAATAAGGCCACAATGTGAAATCCAGACACGTTCAGAGAATGAGCACATAGGTAATGAAGAAGCAAATAAAACCATGATCACCTCCAAGATTTTTTGTGTGCTTCATGATTCCTTAAACTCTAGAAGGTCTCATCAATTAATATTTCTTGAGGGAAAGTGACAATTACCTAAAGTTCACTAATACCTTCAATTTTATGTCAGCTTCTTTTTCCTTTATGAAGTTAAAGTAAAATTAAATTTAATGATATTTATTTACAAATTGTTTGAGGATCAAAGAAATACTAACCAGGACTCATAATGTACATTTGGATTAAAGTAGACAACAGAAGTTAATCTCATGAATTAATTTAATTTCTTTATAAAATAATCAAAATTTGAAGCATGATTTTTTTGCTTTACAATAGAACCTCCCTCAGCTCCTCCTCATAGTAATTAGAAGAGCTAAATCTATTTTATTTTATTAGTAACAAAGTGATAAGGTATTAGTAAAATAGATTAACTATCTTTTATTTTTCATTTTTATTATAAAAACAGTATACAAATTACTTTTTTAAAGACGTATTAATTTTTTTTAGGGAAAGCATGTGTGTGAATGAGTCGGGGGAGGGAAAGAGGGAGAGAAAGAATCTGCAGCAGACTCCGCACTGGGTCAGGAACCTGGCACAGGGCTCCACTGCAGAACCCATGAGATCATGACCCAAGTCAAAACCAAGAGTTGGCCACTCAACCCAGATGCCCCGGTAACAAATTGTTAAAATGAAAATAGTGATTCGGCTATGCGAGGCTTGGGAATGTATTCTACTCAGTTACCCGAGAAGAAAGGAAGAATGATTTTGGTGAGCTATTTGGTGAGCTGAGGTCTCCATCACACTCTCATGTTGTGATTGTCAATTTACTGGTCTCCGGTCTGTCACGTAACTTGGGTTGTAATTTCATCCTGTGCTTAGGACATTACTCAGTTTAGCGAATACCCAACGTGTATATCCCACAGCTCTGCGGACTCACCTCTGTGACTAAAAGAATTTTACATGGTTCTGCAACTGGGACTGACATGAACAAGCAGCAAGACTTAACATTTCTAAGTGACTGTGAAAAAAAAATGCAACCTGAAATTTCTTGAAAAAGGAGAATTGAGCTTCTGAAGGCAAATTAGCTGACAATTTTTTTTTTGGAGCCACATGCAATTTCTATGCTCTTCTCTTTTCCCCTACATACCAGTGTAAGCGTGTAAGGACTGTCAAATGTGGCCTTCGTTACAAGGACCTAACTAAGCCAACAATCCTCATAAAAATAACAGTTATTTGGTTTAAAAGCCCCCCCCCAAAGCATTTTCTTAGCTTCTAAGCAAAAACGTTTTTACCTTATCCTTCCCAAATATGGAGACTCTGCCATTTTGCTTTAAACAATAAATCTAACTCAATGATTCCATTGTGTGACATGTTGTAATTTGAAGTTTCTCCCTAATATTAAAGTTTCACATAAACATATCTTGACATTTGAAACAGGAAGTTGTTGAAGGTCGAGCAGCTAAGGAACTCCTAGGACCACTAATAAAGCAGCACAAAAAAATACCTTTAAAGTAACTGATGGTCTTTATAAAATATTTAAATCATATTAATGAAAAGTTTCAAAATAATACCAGATCACAAAGGCCTCACAATTTTTCTGACAAAATAAGAGGACCCACTCTTGGTACTAAGACAGGCTAATATAAAACAAATAGCTGATTTTCCAGTTTGCACTAAGTGACCTTTCAGTCCTTGTTTCCTGACCTTGAGCTTTCTAGTTGACGTCACACTGCACAGTGCAGACACAGAAGATCTAGAGAGAGGAGAGGGTAGCAGAACCATTTTGTCATGAATTATATATCATCTCACAGTGACACTCCGTATAGCAAAGCTGCTGTGGTTAATGAATTTACAGTTGAGATGGAAAGACATTTAAGAATCACTGCCTCCAAGAGGTCTTTTCTAATCGTATCTACTCAGTCATAGTACCTGTCACGCTGTCCCATAATCCACTGTTTATATGCTGTTATACTGCTATTTGTGAAGACAATTATGCATAAAAATATAACTAGCCTATGACAAAGCAACTGCAGGCAAATTCTTTGTGAGCATATGTCCAAGTTTTGTTTCAAGCCTGCTGCAAGGAGGTAATTTCCAATGAGTCCAAAGATTTCTTTTCTAGTAGGTGGTTTTGCTTTGTTTTTGGAAGAAAAAGTAGCTAGATGGCATTGATAGATTAGGCTCAAGAAAGGAACATTTGGTTAAAGGTAACTGAGTTCCTCACAGGACAGATGGTCAACTCTGCAAGTTGAGTCTCAGTTAATCAGGAAATTGCTCAACCCTGTTACCAGAAAAGCTTGGTACTTCCCAGAAGAAACTCTTCCTTACATCAGACAACAAATGGCTGACCAATCTGCCTTATTTTAGGCTTGAGAAATAATTTTCTTATGGTAAAAAATGACAAATGAAAATGGTCATGATAAGAACAGCAGAAAGTCAGGAAGGGAAAATTTAGTGGGTTGGTATGATCAAGGAAGGCCTAAGAATTGCCCTTGAGGGGTCAGTGCAGCCATGGTAGGACATACTGAGATAACAAGGCACGGTCTGCATTTGGGCAGAAGAAGAGCCAGGTAGACAGGTGGTGGAAGCTATGGGTAGAAATGTCACCTGGATTCAAACTGGGGTGGACCATGATGGACATTATAAGATATCTGGACTTTAACCACTGAAGATGTCAAAGAAGGAGTGGGACACAATCCACATGATGCCTGAGCTGGGGACAGCCACCAGGGGATCTTGAGAGTATAGAGATGCTACGATAGTCCCCAGGCATGAAATAATGAGGACCTGAATCAAGTGACACAAGTTGGAATGGCAAGGAGGAATGATGTCCGGACACCTTGCAAAGGAAAAATGCAGTTTTTTACCTGGCATACAGGGGCAAGAAGTAAAGAGTGGAAGTTGTGAGCTTTGGTAGAGGTAGAATTCACTGATTTGAGTCTCATCTTTTCCCTTCCTTGAAAGTTCCCTGGGGAAGATGCTAGTGAACACAGAACAAAGAGGCCAGCAAGGGCAGATGGGAGGAGGCAACAGGGGGCTAAATCCAGGTGCCTGAGCCTGAGGTTAGGTGAGGGGCAGAAAGGCGGTGCCATTAATGGACAAGAGTTAGTTGTTCACTTTGGTTGCTCTCTCGCTCCCACTATGCTGGGTGGTCCTTAAGGAGGAACTCTGTTTTTGACATTTATCATACAGACTATCCTAAACCTTGGTTCCCTCATCTCTTCCATCACCCTACTAATGAGTAGCTAGCTTGCAGCAGAAATGATTTCTAAGCGATAAGGGAGAAGGGGGTAAAGGAGGAGCAGGTGAAGAAAAAAGACGTGAGAAATCTATCACCTTCTTTCATTTTCCCCTCATTACCATTATGGCTTGTCATTTTGATGGCCCTTTCAACAATACCCCTAGTCCCAAGTGGCACATATTCTCCTTTGAAAGAAAGGTAAAAGAGATGGATCTTGAATGATTGGAAGCAGAAACAAAAAATGAGGAGAAAGGATGGGATAAGGAAGAAAGAGATAAGAAAGCAGTGATCACAGGGAGGGATGGTGGGTCCTATAGGTGATGAGGTAACATAGCTTGCTGATTCCTATTTGTCGACGATGGTGTCACCAGTTCTCAAAGGCATAATCAATAGGGTGAGCCTGAGTTTGCACATTAGAGATGCCAAGGGTCAGAAAAATTGCTTTATAGAAAAAAAGAGGTAGATATGACAGAGGCTGGCAGAGAAGGGTTTCAGAGAGTGAAAAATTAAAGGGAACTTTGGGGAAATGATAGCGAACTTAAAGAGATTTTTAAGATCATTGGCAAATAATAGTTTGCGATTTGCTTTGCAATGTTAGCCTTTCCCCAATATTTCCACAAAAAGCTTGAGTAAAAATTCCCATTTCTTGCTCATGCCTTTTGGAGTTGACTTCATTTTGAGGGTGTGTTAACATGCTGAGCCCAGCTTTCTCTGTGAGATAGGGGCAAGAGAGAAGGCCAGTGAGCTCAGGATCCCACAGTTTCTCCCTCTTCTTTCCTGCTGCCATCCTCTTCACCATTTCTTTGTGGGCTCCTCTCTCCACCAGGCGAGTCTCAGGAAAGGATAAGGTAGAACTTGGATAAAATAATTTTGCCTCTGTCAAGTCATCCCTCAACAAATGTTGACCGCATACCTATGGTTAGAGCATGGTGCTAGGATCTGGGGCAGGCTGAGAAATTCAGACCTGCTCTGAGGTTGCTCACAACCCACTCAGAGAAGGAAACGAGCTCTTGACAAGAGAAATGACTGCTGGGTTCTGCAGGGATCCTTTGAGTGTGCAGGCCTGCCCTGCCTTTCCCAGCGGCACCACATGAAAGCAGCCTTGCTCTGTCATCTCACACTCCTAGCAGAGCACCTCACCGAGCTGTGGCATCAGAGGCAGAATCCAGAGAGAGGAGGACTCTTGGCAGCCCGATGAGGGGAGGTGCTGCAGAAAGCCTGCTGTTTATGTAGCTCACATTTCTTGTTCAGTTCAGTAAGAGGCTGTTTTCCCAAGCCTATGGTGTCCTGAGCCTTTCTCACCTTTATCTCCTAGCTATAGGTCTGAAATCTCCATTACAGGTCCTAGCGTTTCCTTTTCTCACACAGGACACATGCTCTTGGGTGCACCCTTCGTTATAAGTCAAGGAATACAGATCGGGGACCCAGGAACAAGGCACTCAGTCCAGGATCTGAAAGATGCAAAGACAAAGAAATCCAGGGTTCCTGCCCTCAAAGAGCCCACAATGTAATTATGGGGATTGGGAGCCTCTAGAAAAGCCCCCAGGCACCTGCAAACACATCTGTTAAATTGGCAATCCCCCAAGTAGCAAAGCAACCAATACAAGAGAAGCTGGGGGGTGGCGGTCTTCAGTACCTGTTTGTTACGTGGGGGCGGATGCGTAGTCGGCGTCTGCTGTGAGTGACACGTTTCATTGTTGAGAGGAATGTCATACTATTTCAGATTTTGCCCCAGTTGGTGCTATGCAAACAGCCTTATTTCTCTCAAACTGATGTTGAGAGAACGCCACTGCTAATTCTATGAAATCTACAGGTGCATCCTGTTATTGTAATACAGAGTTGAATTTCTACAGTTTATAATTTCCACCAGATTTTACTAGGCGGGGCACCGGGGTACCATGGAAAATCTAAATCCACAGTGAGTCGGATAACTCCCCTCTTCTCATGTCTAGTTTCCCAGGAGCCATTTGGCTATTGTGAATTGCCCTGCCTATAAGATACTGGGAGAGAATGGTTGGTTTGAACAAATCAAAAACTGAGCCCTCCCTCTCTCATAGTTGACAGTTGACCTTGCTACCCTTTGCTGCTTATGATGACCAGTCCTGTTGGATCTCACAAAGATGGCCAAAAATCTAGATTCCTTTTGCCCTTTTCTATTTGAGAACAGGATGTGTTTGCTAGATGGATGTCATCTCTTCCGTTGTAGCTCTAGTTCAGGGGTGCATAAGCACACATCTTTTCCTTCACGCCAACACTGATCATTTACTAATGGCTACCCGAGCAGGTCCTGGGGCTCCATCAGAGCTCAGGGGGCTGTAGGGATTTACTTGGAGGGGACATGTTGGCTCCTCCATCGTTCTTCTCCATTGTTTCCAGGTTGATTTTCTTGAAGCACAGTCATTTTTCCCTTCTGTTACTCGAAACCTAGAGTCTTAGGAATCCATAATGTCTTTGAAATTAAGCCCAAATTCATCAACATGGCATTCAAGATTCTCCCTCATTTGCCCTAGCCTAGCTCTTCCGTAGGAATTCTCCATTATTTTCCTTCCTGCTGGCTTTGCTACAATCAAACAATAAAGTAAAAGTCATCAACGGCTCACTAATACCACAACATCCTCCTTCCTTGGTTCAAATCGGATTCTTTAATACCCAGCTCAAATGCTACCTTCTGATGGAAATCTCACCTTATCCCTCTGTCCTGGAAGTACTGTCTCTCCTCAGCATCTCAGTGAGAATCATAATCACTAGCCTTGATTAAGCATCCAGTACATGGTGAGCACCAGGCTAAGCATTTATGTGTATTATCTCATGTGTATTATCTCATTGCCTTCTCACAGCAACTGGTTAAGGTCAGCGCACTATCACAATTTCCATTTTACAAATGAAGACATTGAGTCTCATTGTGGTTATGGAACACCCACACTTGCACGATTAATTAGGGTTGGTGTCATGTCTGGATAGCTAGGTCTATCTACATCTTAAACAGTGCCACTATTTCATCATTTTCAGGGCATTTTCAAATTTATAACATGTTACAGGTCTCTGGGGACATATCTGATCATTCCAACCAGACTGTACATGCTTCTAAGGCAGGAAGTGCTGCTAAGTCACCTTTTTATTCCCAGTGCCTCATGCACTACCTTGCACCTAATAGGTACTCTGTAAGTATCTGTTGAATGAATGATGACATTTAGAGCTCTGGTCTTAGAGGACAAGATCTATAGAATATTAGCCTTAACTGATTTTCATTACTTTCATTTCATTTACTCTATGGATCTGGGTTTGAGGAGAAATCATTCAATTGTGGTATATCTGAGTCTCCAGTTATGCTGTAGGTTTCAAAGGGTTTGATTGTACTCACACCTTCAGTTTAGGTGGGAGCTGGATGCAATTAGCCAGCTGATGTACGTTCCTTTTTTTTAGGAGCAGAGTGTGTCCTCTTTGACTCTAGACCTGCTTCTCCTTAATAGCCAACGGGTCTCCAGAAACTGAGCTGGACAAGGGAGGGTAAGAATGGAGGAGCACAGTATTTTCCTTACTTAAGTTCTGAGAAACTTTGCCCTTATCGTGAAAACTCACAACTTTCCCTACAATTTTTTCTAGCATCTTCTAGTTCCGGAGTTTGAGAAAAGGGAAAGAAACGAAACAGAGGTAAATAAAAACAATAAGCAAAACCCAAAACAGGAACATTCTAGGTCATGGGGTAAGAGGATTATTTCATAATAGACAAATTTTTTATTTTATATCAACCTGGAGGATTAAAACAGAACAAAGGAAGAACACAAAGTGACATTAGCAATTTGCTAAATTCATGAAATCCAAAACTCTCTTCTATCTGCCATCACCAGCTGGGGTATTCACGATACCTCAAACTGATGAAATTCATTTTTTCTGAAAAGCTCAAAACTTTTTGTTTGAGTTACCTCCTTTCTTTTCCTCTCAAACTGTTGTGAAACATTCCGTTGCTTTGTTGATACATGAAGCGATTGAGATCTGCTGAGACTAGGTTGGTTTCATCTAGGCTGTAGACAAGGACTAAATCCTAATTTCCTCACTTCTCTTTTTCTGGAAAAAAAAAAAAACCACATCTCTCCTGTTATTTCCCCGTATTGGTGATTTATCTGTCTTTTTTATACAAAGAAGGGAATACTTCATCTTCTGCTGAGCTCATTTTTGGTGCTCTGTTTCCACTACCATTTATCAGGTACCTAATATGTGCCTGCCACATTGCACTGGCATTAGAGCAGGGACAAAACAGACAAAATTTGCCATTGCTGTGATGCTTAAGTTCTGGTGGGGCAGGTAGACAATAAACGAACAAACGAATGAATAGGTAGTGTAATGATCCATGGTGATAGTTGTTACAAAGGACACTAACCCAGGTAAGTAAAGCGTGCCAAGAGGGGGGCGGAGGGGTCAAGAAAAGCCCATTTGAGGAGGTGACACTTGGACAGAGTCCTGGGTAAAGTGAAGGAACAGCCAGGAAGCTATTTGGAAGAACAGGACCCCATGGCAGAATGAGCTCAGTGTCCTAGGATCAACCATCTGGCTGGTGCAAGTGAACAAGCCAGAGGACAGAGGAAAGAGACGCAGGTTGGAAAAGTAGGGAGGGGCTGGATCATTTAAGGATTTATAGACCAGGTCAGGAGTTTGGGATATTATTCTGAATTGATGGACGCTCTGAGAAAGCCGAGAGCGGAAGAGTAAAGTGATCAGGTTATCACAGTTGTCCGAGTGAGACAGACAGTGGCTTGGCCTGACATGGCAGCAGTGGAGGCTAGTGAGTTGATTTTTATGAACTTTATGTCTTAGATTTTTATGAACTTTATGTCTTTATGTTTTAGATTCACAGAAAGCTTGAGTGGTAGATAGGAAGAGTTCCCAGTTACCGCTTGCCCCCAGTCCCCACACAGCCTCTTCCGCTATGAGCCTCCTCCGCTAGCGTGGTGCATTTGTTACAACGGATGAACTTACATGAACACGTCATTGTCACCCAGAGTCCATAGTTGATACTAAGGTTCACTGTTAGGGTTGTAAATTCTGGGGATTTGGACAAATGTATAATGATATGTATATAGCATTGGAATATCATACAGAGCAGCGTCACTGCCCTAAAAATCCCCTGCTTTGCTTATTTGTTCCTTCCTTCCCCCTGGTCCCTGGCAATTAGTGACTTATTTATTTATTTGTATTATGTTAATCACCATGCAGTACTTCATTAGTTTTTCATGTAGTATTCCATGATGCATTGTTTGCATGTAATTAGTGACTTTTTAAAAATTACTTTGTTTTCTAAGAGGGGACTTATTATGCTATAGTAGCATGCTGAAGAAATGCTGGCAAGAGAGACAGAGAGGAATTACAGGCGCGAAGTTTTTGAATAAGAGAAAGACCAAAGGATTTGATGTGTGGACAAAAGACCCAGCCTGAGATGCCTGCATAGACAGTGCTTCTGCTATAACAGGTGGAAGATAGTGAATAATGGGTCAGAGGTAGGTCTGCTGATACATGTGATGGTGAGAGGTGAGAGGAGCCCTCTGATTGCTTCATTTTCTCAGTGAAATGAAAGAAATAAGGTTGTCACCTGAGAAAAGGGGAAACTGAGGGGTGTTAGAGGAGGTGGCTCGTCCAAGGTTTTATTGAGCAACTACTATAGGGGCCAGTCACCATTTTGGGACCCAGGGAAACATTAGTGAGCAAAATCACATTGTGCTTTCGTGGAATTTACCTTCTAGTAGATTTGAGAAGGTGTGAGAGGTGAGAATAGGTATTAGTTCCTCTGTCACAAGGTTTAACCCAAAGCTTCAGTGGCTCACAACAAAAAAAGTTTAATTCCCCCCATGCTGCCTGTCAGCTGAGGGTCTTCTACCTTTCTGCTATGGCCATGGCTCTGCTCCAGACAGTGAGTAGACTAAAACTCTCCTCAGTCTTGGTCTTCTTCGTTCGCAGATCTCAATCAGAAAATCAGTCCCCCTGGAGGGGAGGGAGTGAGGAGAATAGGGTGACTGTGTGATGGGCAGTAAGGAGGGCACCTGAGTGGTGCCTGGGTGGCTCAGTGGGTTAAGCCTCTGCCTTCGGCTCAGGTCATGATCCCAGGGTCTTGGGATCGAACCCTGCATCAGACTCTCTGCTCAGCGGGGAACCTGCTTCTTCCTCTCTCTCTGCCTGCCTCTCTGCCTACTTGTGATCTCTCTCTCTATCAAATAAATAAATAAATAAAATCTTTTAAAAAAAGAATATATTTTAAAGTATTTTTTTTAAAAAACAAAATAAAATCAGCCCCTGGTTGGCATGCGCCAGCCTTGTGACGCAAGGAATCAAGCGCGAGAGCTTACAGAAACATGGAATAATTCTTAGAGCTTTCTCAGTGCAGTGGGCATCCCATTCCATTGGCCAAAGCAAGTCACATGGTCCAGCATGACACGAGTGGGATGGGACAGTTAAACTCCTCCCACAGGAGACAACACAACTGGTGAGAAAGAGGGTACATGGAAATAAAGAATCCTCTGAAGAAGGGGAGTGCTTTCTTCTATTTTCATCCTGTCTAGCCACAACTTTAATCATTTGGATCACTTACAAATCTATACATTCAGCTCCAGTGTTCCCCTTTAGCTACAGAGTGGTACATTGGGCTGCCTTGAGAGATCTGTCCAGGTCCCGTAAATTTCTTAGATGCAACACTTCCCGAACTGAACTCTCTCTTTCCCCTCGTCATTCTCCTGGTTTCTCCATCTCCTTCAAAGATGTCAGATCCTCACTGTCCCTCTCCTTGACTCTCACCCTGACCTTCAGAATTACCTTTCATCATGTAGGCAACCACCCGAAACAGGAATATCATTATATGATCATCTCTATTACATGTGATCATCTCTATTACATGTGATCTTCTCTATTACATGGAAATAAATCCCCAGATCCTTAGCATAGCGTCCAAGGGCATCTGTAATGGAGCCTCTTTTCTCAGCACACTCTTCTTACCAAGTAGCTACACCAACTACCTAGTCCCCAAAGATCTTTTAAGTGTGTCAGACCACTTCATATCTTCATGGTTTTTCTTGAGTTCTGGGAAAACTCTGTCTGAAAAGTCCCTCTACTCCTTGTCTTTCAAGGTCAGCTCATCTTTCTCCTTTTTGAGGTTTTTATGACTTTCACTCCCAGTAGAGTAGACCATTCTCTTGTGTACCTGTTGTAAACTTGTTGTCATCTACAAAACATTTTGCAATTGCTTGTTTCTATGTCTGTCTCCCTGTTTGGGGGGCCTTGGGGGCACCCTGCCTTTCTCTGGCCTCGTGTTTTCACTTCAGGGTCTTCTGCTGGAACATGCAGTCAGCCTCTCTTCCCACTCCTGACTTACTCCTATGGAGGAGGACTGACCTTCCTGATTGACATCCGCTGGCCTCTGTTTCTCAATTGGGTGGAGCTAATCTCCTGAAAGTTCAAAAGCACTAAAGATTTACTCTTGTTCTATTACCATTCCCTGAGCCAGCAATCTTGGAGAGTGGGTCTACTTTGCAACAATCTTGAGAAGCCAAGAATCTTTTTTTTTCCACCCCCAGCTTTATTGAGATATAATTGACGTACACACTGTGTAAGTTAAAGACATACTGTGTGTTAATTTGATACACTTATGTATTACAAAATGGTTCCCACCACAGGGTTAGAATACCTTCTTCATGTCACGTAATTACCTCTTTTTTTTTTTTTTTTGTGGTGAGAACACTTAAGATCTACTCACGTAGCAACTTTCAAGTATGTGAAACAGAATTATTAACTATAATCACCATAGTGTTCATTGGATCCCCAAAACTTATTCATCTTAGGACTAGAAATGTGTGCTCTTTGACCAAAAACTCCCCACATCCCCTACCCCCAAGCCCCTGGTTACCACTGCTCTGCTCTCTTCTATGAGTTCATTTTTTTGAGATTCCACATATAAGTGAGATCATTCAGTATTTGTCTTTCTCTTTCTGACTTACTTTCCTTAGCATAATGCCCTCAAAGTCCGTCCATATTGTTATAAATGTCAGGCTGTGAAGCTGGCCGTCTTGGGAAGTCTGATCTGTAGACCCAAACTTCTCCTTGGATGGACTCTTGGGAGTCCAAGGACTGCCAGATCATGTCTAGATTTGGATGATAAATCCAGAGCCATTTTCTCCAATCCTTATGTGGTAATAATGCTGACATTCTGATACCCATAAGTCCCCGTGCTTCTTTTTTTTCTCCTTCCCTCCTTCCTTCCTTCCTTTCTTCCTTCCTTCATTCCTTCTTTTAATTGTGGACCCAGGAGAGAGAGAAAGAAGGTTATTATCAATACATTACCTAAAACTCCAACATCCCTTCTAGGCAGAAGTTTCCTTTCTGTCTCATTCATCTTTGAATTCTAAATGCCTCATACAGGTCCAGGCACATAACAGAAGCTTGGTAATATTTATTAAATATATTTTTACTGGAGTATAATTTTAGTGTATGTAACACTAAAATACATAAGTCTTAAATGTGCAGCCTAATGAATTTCAGCCCACAAACACACCCTTGTAACCACCATCCCAATCAAGTTACAGAACATTTCCGTTCCCCTAGAAAGTGTCCTTCTGTTTCTTCCCAATCAGTATCTCCTTTCTTTTAGAGATAACCACTTCTCTTAGTTCTTTAATGATACACTAGTTTTGCTTGTTCTTTCCCTTCATGTAACTGGTAAGGGGTGTGTGTGTGTGTGTGTATATATATGGCAGGGAAGGGGACTGGCTTCTTTTCACCCAGCATAATGTTTTTAAGATTCATTCATGTCATCCCATATGTCACTGGGTTTTTCTCTCTTTGTATTACTGTGTAGCAGTCCCTCGTATAAGTACATTAAAATGTTTATTCATTTTTCTACTGATGAACATTTGGGTTATTTCCAGCTTTTGGTTATTATGAGTAAATCTCCTATGAATGTTGTTGTACATTTTTTTTTTTTGTAAACACATACTCGGTTCTCCCAGGTATATGCAGGAGTGAAAGCCTGAGTGGTTGGTTGATGCATGTTGACTGTATGAAACTGCCAAACCATTGAATAAAGCCCCTAAGAACAGCTTTTTGAGGATACACACACAGTTATCTTGGTTATATGCATGCAAGTGGAATCATTAAGTCATGGGGCAGGTGTATGCTACCTTCCTATGAAACTTCCACTTTTCCAAAGCGACTGTTTTATACTCGTTCTTGCAACAGACGTATTGATTCTAATTGTTGTTGCTCACGTGCTCACCAACATGCATTACTGCCTGTCTTTTTCCATTTTATTTATTTATTTATGTTCAGGGTTTTATGTATTTCTTTTAGAGAGGGAGAGAGCACATGATTCAGGGTACAGGGAGGGGCAGAGGGAGAGGACCTTCAAGCAGATTCCCCGCTGAGTACAGAGCCGGACTCAGGTTGATCTCACCACCCTGAGGTCACAACCTGAGCTGAAACCAAGAGTCGACCATTCAACTGACTGTCCCAGGCGCCCCTGTCTTTTTAAACTTTAGGTATTCTGCTGGATTTAATTTGCATATGGTAATTGTTGACAATAACACACATTCTAATTACTTCATTCTTTCATATACCATTTTAGTCCTTCACCTATCACTGAGGCTTTCACTTGCATTTTCCTAATGAGACAAGAGTGTCGAGGATATTTTCATATATTTATTGGCTATTTGGATATCCTCTTTTGTCTGGTGTCTAATTGAAGTCTCTTGCCCATTTTTTAAAGTTGGGTGTTTTGTCTTTTTTAAGAAAATGATTACTGGGGATTCTTTGCATATTCTGCATCCTTTATATAATTCTTCATCAGATATATATATATATATTGCAAATATTTTTCCCAGTCTGTGGCTTTCACTTTCTTAATGGTTGCTGAATAAATTAAAACATGTTTTTAATCAACAAGAAACAGTTAAGAAAACAGTAAAAAAAAAAAATACCATATTGGAAAGAGAAATAAATCTCCTTTTAAAGAGAAGAATTACTTGTTAATTTATCTGTTGTTTTTTTTTTAAGTAACGTTTCTAGATCTGATTTTCTTAGAGTAGACATCACTGGCAAATCAAGTTCATGGTGAGCGTGAACTTCACTAGCTCCGAATGGGTGGTTATTGGCATATTCTAGTGGTCTGCAGTCTTGGCTGGTTCTTAGAATTTTCTGCGGGAACCTTAATATTATTTTTAACATCAAGGGCCTGCACCTGGACTTTCAGACTCAATCAGTGTGGGATGTGGGCTGGGGCACTAATAGGTTTTATGGAATTTCCAAGTCATTTTCAACTGTAGCCTATATTGAGAAGTATGGTTTACATGGTTACTAAAATTTGAGATTACAAGTTTGTGAGTTGGCGGGGGCTGGGGGAGTCGGGGCTGGGAGAAGCGGCTATGAGCACCTGGGTGATTCAATCAGTTAAGTGGCTGACTCCTGGTTTCTGCTCAGGTCATGAGCTCAGGCTCCACGTCCAGTGGGGAGACTGCTTGTGAATTCTCTTTCCCTCTTCCTCTCCAACTGCCCCTCCCCTACTCATGCATGCTCTCTCTTTCTCCCTCTCTCTCTAAAATAAATAAATCTAAAATAAGAGAGTTTAGGAGTAGAGAAGGCATATGGTTTCATGTTTCAGAGTAACAGTAGGTGCTAATAAATAAACTTTGTCAAAGATAGAGTGTCTTAAGGAATAATTAGTTGCATTTAACAGAAAGCCACTCGAAGTAAGCAGAAAAAGGAGAGAGAGAGAACAGACAGTGGGTATTTATGGAAGAATATGGGGTATATCACAGAATCCAAGGAAAGCTGAACTAAGTCTCAAGAATTTATTGGTGGCTTTGTAGGAAAGTATGGACTGTCAGTCTAATGGGCCAGCATTAGAGGACTACCCATGAGCACTCAATCTTCTTCATTTTTTTTTTTATCTCCGTAGACAGAGATACAGAAAGAACACAAGCAGGAGAGGCAGAGGGAGAGGAAGAAGCAGACTCCCCACTGAGTTGGGAACCTGACATGGGGCTTCATCCCAGGACCTGGAGATCATGACCTGCGCCGAAGGCAGATGCTTAACCATCTGAGCCACATATGCACCCTGAGCCCTCAGTCTTCTTGTCCATCAATTCACATCCTCAAAAGAACATCTGACTGGCCATACACAACCAATGAATTGAATTTCCTTAATGCAGAGGTCCATTCCTGGTCCAAACAACTGTGCCCAAATAGCCAGGGCCACATAATATGGTTATGGCTGTAGGAACCCATTCGTGTGTGTGCGTGTGTGTGTGTGTGTGTGTGTGTGTGTTGAGGGGCACAGTTCTTAAAGACAGTGAGTCTGGGCTGAGTAGGCATGCGAAAGAGAATAAGGATAACCCAGAAATATAAAAGGTAGAATATGGATGAAAAGAATGAAATAATTAGAATATGTGGTGTCATCAACAACTCTTGAGTCTCTGTTTGGTGAATTTTTATCACAATTTTACAATTTCAATTTGGCTTGTTTCTGTCTTAAAGCATACTTCTCTAAGTCGATGTTTCTTGCAGTCAATTATTTTGAGCAAAGAAAACTTAAAACTAACTGAATAAGCATGAAAAAACATACAGGAGAATTCAAACTGCTGCAAAATAATATATTTATACATACATCAAAAACCCACTGTGATGATTTGTTTCCTGTTTTGTATTACTTGTTCCCCTGTTCATCTATGCACACTTCTTCCTCACTCCAGCCCAACAGTATGAAATGTAAGACCTTCTACTTCTGTTGCGTAAAAGAGGCATTCAGACACGTAGCCTGCTTCTAGGCTCTGACACTGTTGCACTGGGAAGTTCGAAGAAGAGAATGGACATGGGGTGCATCATGTGCATGGAGAGAAAAGCAAAGTCTGGAGCCCTTTTCTCAAGTTGCAGGGAATGGGATTAACTTGAGAGCAGTGGTCACTGTTCAGCAAATGCTTATTGATGTAAATACATTTTGGAATAAATGTTTATCAGAATAATTAACTCCTCGGGCTGATGGAGTGGGATTAGAGGACCAAGAATGAGTCTAATAACAGCCATTTGGCTCTGCAGTTCTCCGTGTGTAGCTATAGGTCAAGAATGGTGATGAGATTGCCTTCTGATTGATAATGATGGTAATGACTAGACAGGTGTTTCTTCACACATTTGGCATCTGCCCCATCTCTGGACTCCACCTACACGTTTCTAGGTAGACATGTATTCTACTTACTTAACCCAGTCGCTATCAAATATTTTTTTGAAAACATGACAACTTGTCTTTCTTTTTAAAACAAATTTATTAAATGTGTAAACCCCATGTTAGAAGTGACCAAAGCAGAGGCACTCCGGTTGAAGTGGGGGTGGGGGACCCCAAAGCTCCCGCTAATTCTTTCCCTAGTACCCCTTCCCCACCCTGGTGGGCCAAGGGCCCAAGGTGCTGTCACAGAACACTGGGCGCTGCGGGACCATTTGGAAACCGAGCATGGCTGGTTCGCTCGGTGGAGAATGCAGAAGCAGCTGCAGAAGATCAACTGATAGGTACTTAGATTAGAAAATAACATTGAAAGAGCATGCGTGATTCAAAGGAGCAGGCTTCTGGGGAGATGAGAAGGACTACTGTAGCATGTCAAGAGGATAGAGATCTGCATGAACATTTATCACTCTGAAAACTGAAGCAGCCCAGAAATACTCAAAAGAAGACTTAAGAAAACCCCATTCCCTAACATAAATTGCAGAACACAGAGGTTAGACACATTCTCATAAGGGAATATCTTTTAGAGTTTTCACAACTCAAAAATATGTTTGGGGTGCCTGGGTGGCTCAGTGGGTTAAGCCTCTGCCTTCAGCTCAGGTCATGGTCCCAGGGTCCTGGGATCAAGCCCTGCATCGGGCACTCTGCTCAGTGGGGAGCCTACTTCTCCATCTCTCTCTGCCTGCCTCTCTGCCCACTTGTGATCTCTCTGTCAAATAAATAAATCTTTAAAAAAATGTTCAAGGAGATAAATGACATAATTATTGTCTTTTATGTCAGCAATTTGCAAACTTTAGAATGCATCAGAATCCCGTGGAGGGCTTGTTACGACGCAGACTGATGGACCCCATCTCTAGAACTTCTAATTCCCTAGGTGTGGACTAGAAGAACCTGAAGACCTTGGACTGGAGAATTTGCACTGGCCTCGGAACTACACTTAGAGAATCTTAGCTCTACAGTATTCTCATAGAGAAGGAAAAAAGTAGGTAATGGTAAAAGTGGCAGGAATTTAGGGTGGGGAGGATAGCCATATTTCTATTTATTTTCTTAGAATTTGTGATAACCATAAAAGGAAACCCATTTACCTTTAGGAAGGAATGTTGCAGAAGTTCATAAAAAGACAGGCAGGTTTAGGCAGCACAAGACTTGGAGAGGAAAGATGGACTGAGAAAGTTGGAAAGCTGGAACATCTAGTTTCTGATGGTATCATTGCAAATAATGATGCCAGGGAGAGAGGAAGTTAAATAACTTAAATGGGATTCTCAAAAGCTAGGATTTCAAAAGTGTATGATAGAAAGGTAAAACCATGGTGATTGTAAGATGAGCCACAGGTCTGTTTACTAGTGTAATAGAGCTAAAATCCAAATTGAGCTGAAGTCTGAAAGAAAAGAGAAAGTACAGCCCAAACAGCTTTGCAATGAACAGTTAATGTACAGAAAATGCAGTGAGCCAAATTATTCTTGTTTTTGTTGTTGTCGTTTTTGCATTGAACATAGCTTTTTGTATTTTTGAGAGGAAGCGATAATTAGATAGCACCTAACATCTCTTAATGCTGTAACATTTCCTGGCTTCCAGCAAGAGCTAATAAAGAAAATTTCAAAACAGTATCACAGATCTTTAAGAAGCCATGGCCGTTTTGCTAGCAATATAATGATGTCGTGGGTAGATTAAAACTATTGTGTCTTATTTCCAAGATTCATACCCTTTATTTCATTTTCCCATCTTATTGCCGAGTCAGTGCTTTCCAAAACAGCACTTAACCACAGTGATAAGAGTGGGCATACCTGGCCAATACCTAGATTTTGATGAGAGATTTTTATTATCTCATCATTCATTGTAATAGTTTATTATTTTTAATATGTTTTCTTTACGTATTTAGCTATTTTTTCCCATTTGGTCTATTTTTGTCCATTGTCAATGAATGTGATTTTTTAAATCTTGCTACCATAAAGTTATCTAATATACAGACTTAGATGGTGAGTGAGCCGACCAAAGGTTTTTCATTTGAACACCTCCAGATGCTTAACTGAGAGAAGATGAGCTATGATACCGTCTAAACATATGTCTCAAAGCTTTTTAAGGGCTGTTACGTGGAAGAGGAATTAGTCTTACTCTAAAAAGCCCCCGAATGGAATGGGAGCTGTAGAGCAGAAGCTTCAACGATACAGATTTTAGTTGCACATAGGAATTTTTCTAGAAGTCACTACTGTCCAGGATGGACAGTTTCTGGAGACTGACTTTCTGGCTATCAGAAGTATTGGGTAGAAATTGCTATCTTTCCTCCCCACATCACTGTCCTCCCCAAGAGAGGGGCGTAATTCCCCGATTGGCAAAAAGTCAAGAGTCTAGTAGGCATTTATGTTCTATATTTCTGTGTGCAACAGGTAACATGTCCAGGGTTGCCTTCAATGGTACAAGGCAGGCCTCTCCCTCAGAGGGCTGGGCAAGTGTCCGTTTTACACACCCAATCCTCCCCATGTATATCACAAGGCCTACGCCTGGGTCTACCCCCCACTGCCACCTAGCTTTGCCTCTGTAGAGCTAATATTTTGATCCCTGTATTCCTTCTTCCATATGTGTTCTGATCATTAATTCCAATGTAGAGGGGGTGGGGACAGGTGGTTCTCCCCATCAACATGCAATTCTCAGACACCTGATGGGTGTCCTACAACTCAATTCTGATACTGCCTATCCAGAGAGAGTGTCAGATCCTGCAGGCTAAGTGCTCAGTCCTACAAGAATGCCCCCTCCCTTAGACACCACCGGCTGCAGGCCCAGGCTTCTCCCTGTTCTTCTGACCAACCGGCTACGGATTGGAGGTTCTAGCAACCACCTCCAACTCAGGATGCCAATTGCAAGTCTAGGCTGTTACCTACACTTACTGGCTATCGATCACAGGTTCCAAAGACCCCTTTCTTGGGTTTGTTTAATTTGCTAGAGTGGCTCACAGAATGCAGAGAAATATTTTACTATGTATCACTGATTTGTTCTAAATAGATATACATTTAGAAACAGGCAGATGGAAGAGATGCACAGAGACAGGTACGGGGAATGCTTTCGGAGTGTGCCACTATCCCTGAATCTCCACCTGTTCACAGCCTGGGAGCTCTCTTGACCTGGTCCTTCCGGGTTTTAATGAAAGTTTCATTACATAAGCATAGTTACTAAATCATTGGTCATTGGTGATTGAATTCAACCTGCAGCCCCTCTCCAGTCTTCAGAGGTCACGGGGAGGGGTGGGACTGAAAGTTCCAACCCTTAAATGGATGGTTGGTTCCCCAGTTACCAGTCTCCATCAATAGGGGTTTTCCAAAAATCACCTCATTAGCATAACAAAATATACAGATCACTCTCATCACTTAGGAGAGTCCAAGGAGTTTTAGGAGCTCTATGCCAGGAACAGGGATGAAGGCCAAATATCTATTTCTTATCCTAAGTCACAAAGTCACACTCCTTTTATTTCCCAACAGGTTCAGAACTCAGAGGGAAGAGAGAGTAAATTAATTAGCACCATGAAGTCCCAACGTTGTGAATACAATAGAAAAGAGTTAAGCCTTGAATATGGTGATGGAACCTACAGTTAATTTCAGCCCTACAGTTGTATGACTCAGTAACGACTGTTCAATCTCATCCCCTTCTCTCAAGCAAGAAAGCCCAGAGGTGTGCAGGAGTCACTGTATGGCCTTTCCCAGAAGGATGACCCAAATCAGCTTTAAGAAACACGTTTCAGATTTGCTTTTTTTTCCTCTAAGATGATATTCAGGTTCAGCAAACAAAACGTCTCTTCTTAGAGCAGGAAAGACCAACCATCGCAGAAGAGAGAAACCTGTGGATGGACTGAATTAAATTCTGTTTTTCAAGTTTTCTTTGTAATAGAATCTATGTTTTTACTACAGGAAGAAGTCTTAGATATAAAAGAAATGAAAGGAAGGGAGGAAAGATACCCATGAAAAAAAAAAAACACAAAAAATTCACTAGTACATCCTGTTCTGTTTCTCTGAAGGTCACAATTACAGATACTTTGACAAAGAAATCCTCTTTAATGCTTGTGGTCTTTTCGCATGATGGGGAAGAGACAGTTGGCACTGTTGAGTCAGAGTTGTCACCTTACCTTGAAATGTAGCAGAAGGTAGGATGTTGGGGAAACAGAAGAAAAGGGTTTTCATTTTCCCCAAGGCCAACGTCACCGTTTTCTTTTTCTTTTTTTTTTTTTTTTTATCACTTTTCCAACCACACCCGTGTGTGCCCTCCATACTTTGCATCTTGATTTTCATGCTTGCTGTTAGGAAGCAATCCTCTGGTTTAAAAATGCGAGAGTATGGGGCGCCTGGGTGGCTCAGTGGGTTAAAGCCTCTGCCTTCGGCTCAGGTCATGATCCCAGGGTCCTGGGATCGAGCCCCGCATCGGGCTCTCTTCTTAGCGGGGAGCCTGCTTTCCTCCTCTCTCTCTCTGCCTGCCTTTCTGCCTACTTGTGATCTCTGTCTGTCAAATAAATAAGTAAAATCTTTAAAATATAAAATAAAATAAAACAAAATAAAATAAAATGTGAAAGTATACTGTGGGGAAATCATTCTTGGAGTTATTAGACTAGAAAAAGAACTTGATATGCATCCGGCATTCAAGTAGGATCATAAATAAACCACTGAAAATAATAATCTGTCATTGGGTTTGTAGTTAAATATATAAGATATGATAAGAGATAATTTCTTGAAATCTTTATTGCAAAAGACATGTTTATATAAGATACTAAATAGTATGTGTATGGCTAGTACACAAATCCCTAGAGCTTGGAAATAAATTACCTTTGGAAATGAAAATTTACAAGAGACTTCAAGCCCGCATAGAGGTCAAACCGACAATGATTGCCATAAACCTTTGGGAGAATCTAGCAATACATGTCTAGCGAGGATAATGTGTGTAAGAAGTGAGCAGAGCTCCCTTGAATGTAATTTTAAAAAATTAAGTCTGATAAATTTTTGGTTGCCTGTTGAAAGAATGTGCTAACAGGAGGAAGACTGTCTCCAGGATTTCCTAAAGGGAGCCCACAGAACAAGACTTGCTTATCCAAGGAGAGGGTCCTTCATCTGCCCGACCTGCGGGCTTCCTTTGTGGGTGAGGATGGTTACAGATGATACTGTAGGAACCATCTCCAGTAACTTGGCCACTGGTTGGCCTTGCCTTTCTCCTCCTAGGTTCCAAATGTCTCTCTTTTAGATGCTTCTCTCATTATCTGTCCCTTAAAAGGGAATGAGCAAGATGGGATTGGGAGGGAGATAACCATAAGTGACTCTTAATCTCACAAAACAAACTGAGGGTTGCTGGGGGGAGGGGGGTTGGGAGAGGGGGGGTGGGGTTATTATGGACATTGGGGAGGGTATGTGCTATGGTGAGTGCTGTGAAGTGTGTAAACCTGGCGATTCACAGACCTGTACCCCTGGGGAAAAAAATATATTATATGTTTATAAAAAATAAAATTTAAAAAAAAAGGGAATGAGAAGTAGGTCCTCAGAAGTAGAAGAGGTCATAAGGGCATCTAGGTCGTGATCTGAAACGGTGGTGTCCCGACACACTGGTAGGTCTTTACCCATGTCCCGACACACTGGTAGGTCTTTACCCATGTTAAGGAAAGTACCAAATAATGAGTACAAAGATCCCAGCACTCACCAGTTCCCTAAATTATACTAAAGCTATCCTTAGAACTTCCCTTTGACGGACCTGTATGTGGCTATTCTTCCGACAGAAAAGTAAGTGAAAGTTCAGCTAGTTCCCATTTCTGGAAGTCTGTCTGGGGTGTATTTCGGTGGATTGCCTGTGTGTCATGATAGATGCATTTGTAACCATGAGCTGCACCTGGGCTTCCTCCATCCCATTGTCCCCTTTGTGTACCTCATACCCACTTGCAAGTCCCCTTTCTATATTCAGCCCAGAGCTGAATCATATACACAGTGCAAGTAAGTTACTACTCATGATGATGAAATCCCGGATAGTTGGAATGTGTGCACATTGTCTTAAAATAGCAATAGCAGTAGGGACCATTTTAATAACATCAGAAGAAATTCAAAGACTCACAGCCTGCCCACCCGGAGCACTGAAAAGTAGAGTACTCAGCTCTCTTCTCTTACTTCCTAAATGTTTCCACCACCTCTGTCTCTGAAGTTTTAAACATTAGATCAAAAGGCTTCCAACTCTATATTGTCTATAAGAAGCCCACTTGAAATGCAAGGACACGTACAGACGAGCAGTACTTGGGTGGAGAAGAGTACATCATGCCGACATTAACTGAAAGAAACCAGGAGTAGCTGTCTTAATTTCAGACGGAGTGGACTCCAAAGCAAGGAAAGTTATCAGGACAAAGAAGGAATGATGAAGAGGTCAGTTCTCCAAGAAGATGTAACAATTCTTTTTTTTTTTAATATATTTTATTTATTTATTTGACAGACAGAGATCACAAGCAGGCAGAGAGGCAGGCAGAGAGAGAGGGGGAAGCAGGCTCCCCGCTGAGCGGAGAGCCCGATACGGGACTTGATCCCAGG